>NW_028274817.1:72677445-72979470 GCF_037043125.1 Eumetopias jubatus
GAATTGTTTAAATGAATACGAAACATCTTTACAATGAGATACCCTGTAGCTGGTTAAGTGACAAGACAGAAATATAGTCATTGACATAGATCTTCACTGTTAAATATCAGAATACCATTTACCTTTTTTGTTCTCCCTTTTTCTGGCAAATGGAAAGCACACAAGAAGATAATTACTCAAAAGGAAAACAAGTGTTAATTGTATTCACTTGGGCAAGATGTTTATATCCCCAGTGTAGAGCTATAGTTTAGAGAAAGTAGTGTAGGTTTGAGGCTGAATTGCTGCATTTTACACTCTCTTGAATCTGCAAAACTGGTTTGGGTATGTTTACACAACAAGTTCCTATAGAAGAAGATTAGAGTTTGCCATATACATCAATTGCAAGCAGAAGAAAGTGAGTTGGGAGGATAACTAAAAGGCAAGTTTTTGTTTTTTACCTAGTGCCCTTACCTTATAGTGTCCAGAATGTGGAGGAGGGCCAGAAATGCATAGGTATTGCAAATGAAAGGAAAGAAATATGCTACTTTTTAACTATTGTAACCTTGCCTATCAATACATATGTCCACTCCAAATTTTTCTGAACTAATAACTACTATAAGAGCTTGGGAAGATGGCAGTGTAGGAGGACCCTGAGTTCAACCCATCCCATGTTTACAACTAGATATCATCCACATTTAAGTCAATAAGTCAGAGAGTGATCTGAAGACTAAAAGAACAAACACCACAACTAAATATAGGTAAGACGCTGCATCTGAAAATTTAGGAAGGTCAGAAAGCCTGACGGAGGCTGCCCTCAGGAGGAAGGACGCTATAAGCATGAAGAGGACAAAGAAATGAGCCCTTTCACCAGGGAGCTCACATGGGGAAGACTAATCCCCATAATATTTGGCTTTACAAACCAGAGGGACTGAATTCCATAAGTTTGTATAACCAGTGGTATTTGGAGTCTGGAGCTTTAAAAGTCAGTTGACTCAGCACTAGGTAAGCAGGGATGGTGACTGATAACTGGGTTGCTGCCCTTAGACAGCAGCCTGTGTGGAGAGGCAACATTAAAATGGCAGTTTACACAATGCAGAGGGCAAATGTGAGATAAATCTGTTCATATGGATTTTGGAGCATGTTGGAGGACTTCTCTGAAAACGAAGGAGCTGGAAGGCTCCACATCCCTCCCCCATCCTCCTGCAAAAACACAGAACCATCTGCATGAGGTGGTGCTGCACAGACACTTGCTACCTAACTTGCTAGCAGTGCACCACAGCCATGAATTCTGTAAAATGGCCCATTCCAAATGGCTAGCCTCAGGCCTGGGCTCAGGGCAAATTCTGGTAAAGCCTAATGTGCACTACACCCAGCCACCATGCCCAGCTACACTCTCCAGCCAGCATCCTGCACTGGGCCATACTGAACCCAGGCATCATCAAATACTATGCTAAGCCTCATGTCCCCAGCTACACTGACACACAGCCCCCAGCCACTGTAGCACTTCATGGGTTCTGGCATAAGACTACTGGCCTGGTATAAATTTTCCTAACACCTCTGCCCTACTCCAAGGTTCTCCAGCAGGCATCCACCCCCAGAACTGCCCTGCCTGGGTCCCACTAACACAACAGAGAGCAAGCACAGCCCCTAAAAGGCAGAGAGTCAGTGCAGATGACTTCACTGAAAGGAAAAGTGACTCAGACAAAAGAGCAGGGCATAAGCAACACACATAGGATACTCTCCTGAAGTGCCAGGTTCTGGTGAACAAGGGACACGTCCCCACAGGGCCCTCCAGGACCTCCTCTTCATAAAGGCACTACTTTCAAGAGCAGAACACAGATGACTTTCTTAACACAATGAGGCAAACAAAATGAGAAAGAGAATTTTATCTCAAATGAAAGAACCAAGGCCATGGCCAGAGATCTAAGTGAAACAGATATAAGTAACATACCTGATAGAGGATTTAAAGCAATGATCATAGGGATACTTACCTGACTTGAGAAAACAGTGGAAGACATGAGTGAAACCCTTAACACAGAGATAAGGAATAACATAACAGAGATAACATGCTCAATAAACTAAATGAGAAACATGCATGATGGAATGAACAGCAGGATGGAGGAAATAGGAACAGATTAGTCACTTAGATGACAGAGTAATGGAAAGTAATTAAGCTGAACAAATGAGAGAAAAAAGAATTATGTAAAACAAGAATAGACTAAGGGAACTCAGTGACTCCATCAAACATAATAGCATTTATATTGTAGAAGTACCAAAAGAAGAGAGAAAAAAAGGGACAGAAAATTTATTTGAAGAAATAGTAGATGAAAACTTCCCTGATCTGGTGAAGGAAATAGATATCCAGATCCAGGATGCACAGAGAACTCCCATCAAAATCAACAAAAGTGGATCCACACCAGGACATGTTGTAATTAAATTGGCAAAATATAGTGACAAAAATATAGTGTCAAAGAAACAAATATTTAATAAAGCAGCAAGGCAGAAAAAGTCAGTAACTTACCAAGGAAACCCCATAAGGCTAGCAGGAGATTTTTCACCAGAAACTCTGCAAACCAGAAAAGAGTGGCATGATATATTCAAAGTGCTGAACATGAAAAATCTGCAGCCAAGAATACTCTGTCCAATAAGGTTATCATTCAGAACATAAAGAGATATAATTTCCCAGACAAACAAAAACTAAAGGAGTTCATGAACAATAAGACAGGCTTGCAAGAAATATTAAAGGGAACTCTGTGAATGGAAAGAAGAGACCAAAAGTGACTGTATGAAGGTAAAAAATAGAAAACCAGTAAGAATGAATAGTTCTGTAAAAAATCAGTCAAGGAAATAAAAAATGATATAAAATATAATAATATATACCTAATATGTGGGGAGGAGAGGAAAAAAGAATAGATTCAAACTTAAATAACCATCAACTTAATACTGACTCTTGTATGCAGAAGAGGTTATATACAAACCTAATGGTAATCATATATGAATAACCACTAATAAATATGCAAAGAATAAAGAGAAAGAAATCCAAATATACTAAAGAAAATCAGCAAAACATGAAATAAAGACAAGAAAGTATCAGAGAAAATATTCAGAAACAATGACAAAACGAGTAATAAAATGGCAATATGTACATATCTATTAATAATTACTTTGATTGTAAATGGACTAAATGCTCCAATAAGAAGACATAGGGTGAAAGAATGAATAAAAAAACAAGACCCATCTATATGCTGCCTTCATGAGACTCATTATAAACCTAAAGACACCTGTAGACTGATAATGAGAAGATGAAGAAACATCTATCATGGACATGGTTGTCAAAAGAAAGCTGGAGTAGCAATACTTATATTGAACAAAATAGACTTTTACAACTGTAACAAGAGACAACAAAGGACACTATATAATAATAAAGGGGACAATCTAACAAGAAGCTATAAAAATTGTAAATATTTATGTACCCACCATAGGAGCACACAAATACATAAAATATTTAATAACAAACATAAAGAAACTAATTAGTAATAATATAATAATAGTAAGGGATTTTCACACCCCACATACATAAAAGGACAAATCATCTGAACAGAATATCAAAAAGGAAACAAGGGCTTTGAATGACACACTGGACAGATGGACTAAGCATATATATTGAGAGCATTCCATCCTAAAACAACAGAGTACACATTCTTTCCAAGTGCACATGGAACATTCTCCAGAATGGATCACATATTAGACCACAAAACAAGCCTCAACAGATTCAAGAAGTTTGAAAGTATACCATGGATCTTTTCTGACAACAATGTTATGAAACTAAAAGTCAAACACAAGAAAAAAAATGGAAAGACCACAAAGACATGGTGGTTAAATAACATACTACTAAACAATGAATGGGTCAATTGAGAAATGAAAGAAGAAATAAAAAGTATGTGGAAGCAAAAAACAATGAAAACACAATGGTCCAAATTTTTGGGATGTAGGAGAAGCTGTTCTAAGAAAGAAGTTTATTGGAAAGCAGCCTACCTCAAGAAGCAAGGAAAGTCTCAAATAAATGACCTAACCTTGCACCTAAAGGAGCTAGGAAAAGAAGAACAAATGAAGCCTAAAGCCAACAGAAGGAAGAAAATAGTAAATATTAGAGCAGATATAAATAATATAGAAAGTAAAAAAACAATAGAACAGATCAATGAAACCAGGAGTTCATTCTTTGAAAAATCAATGAAATTGATAAATCTCTACTCAGATTTATCAACAAAAAAAGAGAAAGGACTCAAATAAATAAAATCACAAATGAGAAAGAAGTAACAACCAACACCACAGAAATACAATTAAAAGAGGATATGATGAAAAACTGTATGCCAACAAATTGGACAACTTAGAAACTACCAAAACTGCAAGAGAAAGAAATAGTAAAATTGAACAGACTGATAAACAAATAAATAAAAGTAAATAAACTGAATGAGTGATTAAAAACTCCCAACAGGGGTGCCTGGGTGGCTCAGTCAGTTAAGTGTCTGCCTTTGGCTCAGGTCATGATCCCATAGTCCTGGGAGAGAGCCCCACATTGGGGTCCCTGCTCAGCAGGGAGTCTGCTTCTCCCTCACCCTCTGCCTCTCCCCGCACTTCTGTCTCTCTCTCTCTCTCACTCACTCTCTCTCTCTCAAATAAATAAATAAAATTTTTAAAAGAATAAAAAATAAAAATAAAAATAAATAAAATAAAAATTAAAAACTCTCAACAAACACAAGTCCAGCCCTGGATGGCTTCACACATGAATTCTAACAAACATTTAAAGAAGAGCTAATATCTATTTTTCTCAAACTATTCCAAAAAACAGAAAAGGAAGAAAAACTTCCAAATTCGTTCTATGAGGCCAGTAATACCTTGATAGCAAAAACAGATAAAGACATCACTAAAACAGAGAACTACAGGCCAATATCCCTCATGAACATAGATGCAAAAATCCTCAATAAAATACTAGTAAGTGCATTTCAACAATATGTTAAAAAATTATTCACCACAATTAAGTGGGCTTTATTTCTGGTTTCAAGCATAGTTCAATATTCACAAATAAATCAACGTGATACATCACATCAATAAGAAAAGGATAAGAAACATATGATCACTTCAATAGACACATAAAAAACATTTGACAAAGTACAACATCCATTCATGGTATAAACTCAACAAAGTAGGTTTTACAGGGAAAATACCACAACATAATAAAGCCCATATATGAAAAACCCATAGACAATATCATCCTAAAGGGGGAAAAACTGAGAGATTTTCCCCCAAGATCAACACAAGACAAGTTAGTCCACTCTCACTATTTTTATCGCACAAAGTATTAGTATTAGCCACAGCTTTCAGACAACAAAGAGATATAAAAGGCATCCAAATTGATAAGGAAGAAGTAAAACTTTCACTATTTGCATATGACATGATACTTTATATAGAAAACCTGAAAGACTCCACCAAAAAACCGCTAGAACCTTTACATGAATTCAGTAAAGTCATAGGACACAAAAATCAACACACAGAAATCTATTGCATTTCTGTACACAATAATGAAGCAGCAGAAAGATAAATGCAGGAATCAATCCCATTTATAATTGCACCAAAAATCATGCCATACCTAAGAATAAATCTATCCAAAAAGGTGAAAGGCCTGTACTCTAATACTATAAAACTCTGATGAAAGAAATTAAAAATGACACAAAGAAATATAAAGACATTCTGTGCTCATGGATTGAAAGAACAAATATTGTTAAAATATCTATACTACCCAAAGCAATCTACATACACTTTTAATGTAATACCTATCAAAATGCACACATTTTTCACAGAGCTAGAACAAACAATCTGGAAATTTGTATGAAACCATAAAAGACCCTGAATAGCCAAAGTCATCTTGAAAAAGCAAAGCAAAGCTGGGACATCACAATTCTGGACTTCACATTATTATTGCAAAGCTGAAATAATCAAAAACAGTATGGCACTGGCACAAAAATGGACACATAGATCAATGTAACAGAATAAGAAAACCAGAAATGAACCCATAGCTATATGGTCAATTAATCTTCAACAAAACAAGAAAGAGTATCCCATCGAAAAAAGAGTCTCTTCAACAAATGGTGTCAGGAAAACTGTACAGCAGCATGCAGAAGAATGAAACTGGACCATTTTCTTACACCATACACAAAAATAAATTCAAAATGGATTAAAGACCTATATGTGAGACCTTGAGCCATAAAAATCCTAGAGGAGTACATAGGCAGTAACCACTTTGACAATGGCTACAACATTTTTTTCTAGAAATGTCTCCTCAGGCAAGGGAAACAAAAGCAAAAATAAGCTATTGGGACTTCATCAAAATAAAAAGCTTCTGTACAATGAAGGAAACAATCAACAAAAGTAAAAGACAACCTGATGAGTGGGAGAAGATATTTGCAAATTACATATCCAAAACTGTCAGTATCCAAAAAATATAAAGAAGATATTTGCAAATTATGTATCCAATAATGGGTTAGTATCCAAAATATATGAAGAACTTAAAAACTCAACAACCAAAAAACAAATAATCCAATTAAAAAATGGGTGGAAGACTTGAACAGACACTTTTCCAAAGAAGAATAATAGAAGGCCAAAAGACACACGAAAAGATTTTCATCATCACATACCATCAGGGAAATGCAAATCAAAACTACAATGAGATATCACCTCACACCCATCAGAATGGCTAAAATCAAAACACAAGAAACATGGCTAAAATTAACAGGTTAGGAAATGACAATATTGGCAAGGATTTGGAGAAAGGGAATTGAACCCTCTTACACTGTTGTGGGAATGCAAGCTGGTGCAGCCACTCTGGAAAACAGTATAGAGATTACCCAAAAAGTTGAAAATAGAGCTACCTTACAACCCAGCAATTGCACTACTGGGTATTTACTCCAAAGATACAAATATAATGATCCAAAGGGTCACCTGTACCCCGATATTTATAGCAGCAATGTCCACAATAGCCAAACTATGGAAAGAGCCCAGATGTCCATCAACAGATGAATGGATAAAGAAGAGGTGGCGTATATATACAATGGAATATTACACAGCCATCAAAAAATGAAATCTTGCCATTTGCAACGATGTGGATGGAACTAGAGAGTATTATGCTAAGTGAAATACAAGTCAGCCAGAGAAAGACAATTATCATATAATCTCACTGATATGAGGAACTTGAGAGTCAAGACAAAGGATCATAGGGGAAGGGTGGGAAAAATGAAACAAGACAAAACCAGAGAGGGAGACAATCCATAAAAGACTCTTAATCTTAAGAAACAAACTGAAGGTTGCTGGAGGGTAGGGGAGAGGTGGGGGTGGGGGGATGGGTTGGCTGTGTGATGGACATTGGGGAGAGTATGTGTTGTGGTGAGCACTGGGTGTTGTGTAAGACTGATGAATCACAGACCTGTACCCCTGAAACAAATAGTACATTATATGTTAACTAAAAAATAAAATAAAGAAAGAAAACCAAAAAAACCCCACAAATATTTGGAGGAAAGTAAAAAAATAAATAAATAAAATATTTTTTTCTACAAAAAAAGAAAGAAAGAAACAGGGTGTTGGCAAGGATGTGGAGGGAAAGAAACCCTCTTGCACTGTTGTTGGAAATTCAAACTGATGTCCACCATGGAAAACAGTATGGAGGTGCTTCAAAATTTAAAAATGGAATGTTTCTATCATCCAGCAATTGCGCTACTGGGTATTTACTCAAAGAATACAAAAATACTAATTCAAAGGGATATATACACCCCTATGTTTATAGCAGCTTTGTGTACAATAGCCAAGCAATGGAAGCAGTCCATGTGTATATGGATTGATGAATGGATAAAGATGGCATGATATATATATATAGCCAAATAGTATTCCATGGTATATATATAGTATTTCATGGAATATATATTCCATTGAATACTATTTGACCATAAAAATGATGAAATCTTGCCATTTGCAACAACATGGATGGAGCTAGAGAGTATTATGCAGAGTATTATGCTAAGTGAAATAAGTCAGTCAGAGAAAGACAAATACCATACAACTTCACTCATATGTGGAATATAACAAAACAAAGGAGCATAGGGTAAAAAGAAAAAGAGAATGAGGCAAACCAAGAAACAGACTCTTAACAATAGAGAACAAACTGGTGGTTACCAGAAGGCAGGTGGTTGAGGTGATGGGTTAAATAGGTGATGAAGATTAAGGAGTGCACTTGTGAAGAGCACTGGGTGTTGTATGGAATTGTTGTACACCTGAAACTGGTATAACATTGTATATTAATTAATGGAATTAAAATAAAAACTTAAAAAAGTAACTACTGTAAAGGAGCAAATAAGGAATTAGTGAGCTTGTGACAAGAGGGGTAAATAATCCCTCTCTACATTATACCTGTATAAAGAGAGAGAACAGAGATCTCCTATGTTTCAAATCCACAACATGAAGAGAGTGACATAAATTTTCCATCTCTGCACAATATTCATTATGTATTGTGAATTGAAAAAAGTAGATTACAAAATAGTAGTCTGTATGGTATGAATCTATTTAATAAAAAGTCCAAACTCAATATATAAGCATAAATAAAGGTACATAGAAAATGTTCAGAAGAGTAAATACCTCTCAGTTTTAATTGTAGTTATCTCTAAGAAATGAAATTCTAATTGATTTTTTTCTTTTGTTGTTTATATTTTTTATTGTTGGACAGTGACCTTGTAATACCTGTGTAATATTTTTAAATTAAACCATATTAAAAATTCTTAAATCTGTATGAGTATGAAGAGGCTCAAAGGAGACTGTCAGAAATAGAAAGGCCCCTAGATACTAGTTAATCTACCTCTTGGTGTTCTCATGTGGAAACCAATGCCCAAAAAAGAAGACACTTGGCTAAGATAAGAATTTTGATGTCCTGACTTCTTGCCCCCTGATCTCTCTTACTACCTCATTTAATTAAATATCTTAGTATAAACTTAGTCAGGAATAGACAGCAACCACCAGGAATGTCTATACTGACCAATTCCAAGACGCAGGGTAAATATTTATGTTATATTGCAAAATCAAATGTGAGCTAATCCTGATCCTTCAGCGCCCTGCACTGGAAGAATGGAGAGCATCTTCTCCCCCCCGAGGTAAAAAGAGACTTCAATGACTACTCAGAATTCACAAAGCAAGTGAAAAGCCCATTCAGGGTCTGAACCTGGCTAGAACACCGTCTTCCAGACATTCAGGTGCAAGCAGTCACATAGTTCTCTAGCTTAGGCCCCGGGTCATAAACTTGCCGAGACTAGGTTGTTCCTTATTTCACTTACAAAATGAAGTTATTGGAAATCTCTCCCTATTGCATCCCTCTCTGTGAGTCAGGCACATTATCAATCACTCCTAATGAATTATTAAATGCTTTAAAAGTGATAAAAAGAAATAAGCCAGCCTGAAAGCCAGCAGGAACTGCACCCCTTGTGAGTCTGCTAAAAAGAGGAGCCCTCATCTTTATTCATCATGCATGCAGGATAAGCCCAAGTCATTTTACCGCTGCTCCCTACTTCCTCCTCATCAAGTTTCTCTCGTGGACTTGAAAGTTGAGCACCCTAAACCTTGACTAAAGGGGAGGAAGGAAGTGAACCAGAATAAGAAACTTTTCCTTGAGGGCACCTAGCATGGCAGTGTGGTACGGTGGAGAGATTACCAGGTCTGAGAACACACAGACTGAGTTAAAATCCCACCACTGTCAAGTATTGATATTAGAACATCTACTAGGTCCTTTCATCTTTCTGAGACTCACTGTTCCCTCATCTGGAAAATGGTGTAAAGTGGGTTTCAATGAAGTGCTTTCCCACTTGCTTCCATCTCTTGAGTTTCTGTTTTAAGTACATCTTCCCTGTCTTCTTCCAGGAATCTGGCACGGGAAATGTTGCCCTGTCTTAAAGTGTGGGCACACTCAAACATTCTCATGCTTTTAAGCCCCATGCCAATGTTCTGGGGTTTGCAGTCTGCAAATGCAAAGCAGATTTTGACTACACACTCACATACCATAGAGCTTTTCGTGTCTCCAGCAGTTCAGACAGAACATTCCCTAATGGAGTGGACTGGAGGGTGTGGCTTGTCACCAATCACTAAAAGCTTCATCCACTGGAGACCAGATGGGCTTTAAGGCCTCCAGCTCCTTGGCTGTGGTAAAAGGGCCTTGTTAAGAGAAGGCTGATCCCACTGTGGGTGTAAACTACCCTGATTCAGAGGCCTATAGTAGAGCAGAAAGAACATTAGAGGGGGAATTATGTAGTCATACAATGTGTCCTTGCACAAGTTAAAGCCCCTCTCTGGAACACTGTTTTTTTCTTTTGAAAGTGGGGATAATAACCTCTGATCTACTTATTTCACAGGGAAGGATTAAAATAAATCATGGGCATGCGTGCTTTAAAAGCTTTACTGCTCTATTTACACATATGTTATTATTATGTCATAGGGTTTAATCTGCACATCCACCCTTGGAATTTTGAGCTAGTAGAGCCTAAGGCCAGGAGAATTGGTTAAACCAGGCAGGGCCCAAGCCCTCCTGATAAATGCAGTGAGACAACTTTGTAGCTGAATATAAACTCTGGAACAAAAAGAGAGGACAAAAAGTGAGCCAATTTAGTTAAGAGGGAAACCATTGCTCCAGGAGAGGTATAATGCTCACCCTGAGAAAAGAGGAAAAAAAAACCAAACATGTATCCATTCTTAGGACCATGAGTTATTTATTTTGTGAAAGATGTTTGGGCCATAACAAAAGATGGTGGTCTGTCCCTAAGGAGTTTCTTCTGACAAGTTTCTGAAAAAATTTGAAGCCTTTTGGGGGCCTCCAAATAACTTGTCTTATAAAAAGGGATTTCCAAAAGCTAGCATTGAGAACTGAAGTCTGTTCAAGAAGGCAACCTTCTGAGGAGCAGTTAAACAGATTCTGTTTTCCAGAATTAGCCTCAGAGGTTGAAAACAATGAGAAATCAACATCAGTAGACCTCAAAGAAATTGAAGGAACCAAACATATAAAACAGCCTTTTAGCAAGGGCCAAATAGTACAGCACCCAATTCAGGGATTTTGAGGAAAATTTTAAAATACTAAGTCACAGGTCATAGTCCAGTGAAGGAAGTCTAAGAGGTAGGGATAGAATGTTTAAACTCCTAGTAACTAGGACTAGACTAAACATATACGAGAAAACTATAGTCATCTTTTCTTGTTTTCTTTCTCCTCTCTATAGCCCCAATATCACAGTTCTCTGATTTGACTTTCACCTCTGCCTGCATTCCCCAGAGGCCTGTGTCCACAAGATTCCTGTGAGACAGCACTGTTGAGGTACTCCTACCTAGGCTGAGCCAGCAATCCTAACAATTTTGTCCTTGACTCTCTCTCAGCCTTCGTTACCTCCCACAGAGCTTCTGTATCCACCCTCTCTGTATCAGCTGGTTTCTGAAAGCCATAATTCTGCACTCCATTTTTAATCCTTTTGCTTTTGTCTTGATCCCCATTTACCACATCACTGCCTTTACATCCACATTCTCCCTTTCTGCCCAGTCCTAGAGTGAAACATGAATAACATTGCATGTACTAACTAATTAATTGTGACTGTGTTGTGTACCATTTTGGAAAAGATTGTGTGGCTCTATCTGGGCTTGATGGGAGAGAGTACCATGACTGTATACCATGAGAGTGTAGGTTGATGAGGGATTGTGAGTGGCAGTATGCAGTCTGTATATTTGTTGACAGAGATGAGCCCCTTTGGATAAATGGTTTCAGAGTGTACTTGGCTTTATTTTTGGCTTATTTAAAATACCGACTTTTGGATCAAGCTCAACCATCACCATCACTCTTAGTTGTCCCACTCACTTTGGGACAGCCTGTATTCTTGAGTACTGAATAATTTCTGAGGACTTCTTGACCCAGTCAGCAGTAGGACTTTGGGCTTCTGTCTAGGAGGCATATGTTGGGGGGAACAGAGAGTAAGTGCAGAGTGCAGAGGATAGGAAAGCTACAACCATTATGCATTTAATGGTGTGTGTGTGTGTCCAGTCCAGTATCAGAACAGAACTGATAAGATAAAGGGAACACAAACTCACTGCTTTATGCAAATTTTGCTTACATGCCCAGGCTCAAATAGCTCTTGGGCTATTATCAGAACTCCTAATTCCAGCAATAACCTTTTCCTTGCTAGGCATTTTAGAGGGAAGTAAACTCCTAGGAAATAAATTATTGTAGTTTTTTCACAACTAGGCCTGGTAACTCCTCCCTCTAATTTTCAAATAGGGTTTTCACATTCTTCAGGAAAATCTATTTTTACCAAGTGCCCCCCAAAAGATATGGATTTCTTGCCCTGGCAATGATGGTCCCCCCACAAAGAGGCTTGTCCATAGTTTTATAAATTAAGCATTGTCTTTACCTGTGAATAACAGAAAATTCCAAACAGTTGTTGTTATTAGGGATTTTATTTTTCTCACAGGAGAATTCCAGAGGTAGGTGGCTTTATGATGCTCTGAGATATCTAAGCCTTTTCTGGTCTTCTATTCAGTCCGGCCTGCAACACGTGGTTCTAACAATTTTCACTGTCCAGTGGTGCTCAATAAGGGGGTAAGTGAAAGAAGAAATTAACATTGTGTTTAGAAGTAACACCTTCTCTTTCTCATGACAAAGCTATACGGTTTGGCTATGGT
Source organism: Eumetopias jubatus (assembly GCF_037043125.1). Classification (NCBI taxonomy): domain Eukaryota; kingdom Metazoa; phylum Chordata; class Mammalia; order Carnivora; family Otariidae; genus Eumetopias; species Eumetopias jubatus. The sequence continues at coordinate 72,690,163 of NW_028274817.1, forward strand.
TAACCATGTCTTCTCAAGACAAAAAATAGCTACTCTACTTCCTGTATCACATACATATACTAGATAAGAAGAAAGGAAAGGGCAGAGAACAAAAGAAATACACAAGATGAGTTATCCTGACCTTAAGAGCTTTCCTAGAAGTTCGATCTGGAGATTTCTGTTACATCTCAATGACTAAACTCTGTCACATGCCCACTCCTAATTACATAGAAGGCTGGGAAATGTATATCTTCTTTTAAACTGAGAAAATTGTTACACACAAAAATCGTAATTCTCTTACTATGAAAGAAAAGTTGACTAATGCATAGATGGAATATATTTTCCACAACAATTGTAAGATTCAATCATTCAAAAATATTTTGAGGGAGTACTCTGTGCCAGGTACTATTCTAGACAATGGGGACACAACAGTGAGCAGGACAGGCATGTTCTCTACATTAGGGCAACTCACCTAAACTCTATGGACCTAATTTTTCAAACCTAATAGTGATAATGCCTACCTTGCATGATTGTTGTAAAATACATCCAATTTTTACAGATATATATGTATATATGTATGTACAAATAATGATAATACATATATAAATAATGATAAATTGTATTAGTACCATTTGTAAGTAATCTATAGTTTTCTTATTGATTTGAAAAGCTGTCTTAATTCTACACTGAGTTATAAATATTCTTTTTTCTTTTTTCCAGTTTTATTAAAATACAATTGACATATAACATCATACAAGTTTAAGGTATACACCATAGTGATTGAATATATGAATATATTGCAAAATGATTATCACGATACCTTTGGTTAATATCTATCACCTCACGTAGTTACATTTTTTTTCTAGTGACAAGAACCTTTAGGGCTACTCTCTTAGAAACTTTCAAATATACAATACTGTATTGCTGGCTATAGTCATCATGCTGTACAGTACACCCTCATAACTTCTTATGACTGGATGTTCATACATTTTCACCACCTCCACCCATTTTTCTCACCCCATCCATCCATGCTGGCAACTACCAATCTGTTCTCTGTTTCTATAAGATCAGTATTTCTGGTCCTGCTTATAAATGAGATCATGCAGAATTTGTCTTTCTCTGACATTTCACTTAGCATCACACCTTCAAGATTCATTCCTGTCATCACAAATGGCAGGTTCTTCTTTTCTGGCTGAATAATATTCCATACATATATGGAATATATATGGAATAACATTGCATGTACTAACTAATTAATTGTGACTGTATTGTGTACCATTTTGGAAAGGATTGTGTGGCACTATCTGGGCTTGGTGGGAGAGAGTACCATGACTGTATACCATGAGAGTGTAGGTTGATGAGGGATATATATATATGTATATATATCCCACATTATCCATACATCTGCTGACGAACACTTAGGCTTTCATGACTTGGCTATTTTAAATAATGCTGCAATGAGAATAGGGATGTAAATATCACATTGAGATAGTGATTTAATTTCCTTTGGATATACACCCAGAAGATGAATTGCTGGATCATATGATAACTTGATTTTTAATTTTTCAAAGCCATCTATACTGTTTTCCATGGTGCCTGCACAAATTTACATGCCTAGAATGAGTGTACAAGGGTTCCCTCTTCATTTCCTTGCCAGTGTTTGTTATCTTTTGTCTTTTTCATAAGCTGTTCTAATAGGTGTGAAGTGATATCTCATTGTGTTTTTCATTTGCATTTCCCTCATGATTAGTGATATTAGCACCTTTTCATGTCTGATGGCCATTTGAATACTTTGTTTAGAAAAATGACTACTCAGGACCTATGTCTATTTCTAAATTAGATTACCTCAGTTTTTTGTTTATTATTTGTTTTTCCTGTTAAATTTCATGAATATTTTATGTATTGTGGATATTAAACCCTTATCAGATATGTGGTTTGCAAATATTTTCTCCCATTCCATAGGTTCCCTTTTCTATTCCATTGATTTTTTTCCTTTTTTTGTCACCTTTTTATTGTTATCTTTTAAAAAATTTTTTATTTAAATTCAATTTAGTTAACATATAGTGTATTCTTAGTTTTAGGGGTAGAATTTAATGATTCCTCAGTTGCTTATTACATCATGTGCCCTCCTTAATGCCTATCACCCAATTACCCAATCCCCCCGACCTACCTCTCCTCCAGCAACCTTCAGTTTCTGTCCTGTAGTTAAGAGTCTCTTACGGTTTACCTCCTTCTCTGTTTTTATCTTATGTTATTTTTCCATCCCTTCCCCTATGGTCATCTATTTTGTTTCTTAAATTCCACATATGAGTGAAGTCATATGGTATTTGTCTTTTTCTGACTGACTTATTTCACTTAGCATAATACCCTGTAGTTCCATCCACATTGTTGCAAATGGCAAGATTTCATTATTTTTCATGGTTGAGTAATATTCCATTGTATATATATACACCACATCTTCTTTATCCATTCATCTGTTGATGGACATCTGGGTTCTTTCCATAGTTTGCCTATTGTGGACATTACTGTTATAAATATTGGGGTGTATGTGCCCCTTTGAATCACTATTTTTGTATCCTTTGGATAAATACCCAGTGGTGCAATTACTGGATCATAGGGCAGTTCTATTTTTAACTTTTTGAGGAACCTCTACACTGTTTTCCAGAGTGGCTGCACCAGTTTGCATTCCCACCAGCAGTGTAAGAGGATTCCCCTTTCTCTGCATCCTCGCCAACATTTGTTGTTTCCTGAGTTGTTAATTTTAGTCATTCTGACTGGTGTGAGGTGGTATCCCATTGTGGTTTTGATTTGTATTTCCCTGATGCCAAGTGATGTTGAGCATTTTTTCATGTGTCTGTTGGCCATTTGTATGTCTTTGGAGAAATGTCTGTTCATGGCTTTTGCCCATTTCTTGACTAGATTTTTTTGGGGGGTGAGTTTGATAAGTTCTTTATAGATTTTGGGGTGCCTGGGTGGCTCAGTCCCTGGGATCAAGCCCCGCATTGGGCTCCCTACTCCACGGAAGTCTGCTTCTCCCTCTCCCACTCCCCCTGCTTGTGTTCCCTCTCTCCCTGTGTCTCTCTCTGTCAAATAAATAAATAAAATCTTAAAAAAAGTTCTTTATAGATTTTGGATATTAGCCTTTTGTCTGATAAGACATTTGCAAATATCTTCTCCCATTCTGTAGATTGCCTTTTAGCTTTGTTGGCTGTTTCCTTTGTTGTGCAGAAGCTTTTTATGTTGATGAAGTCCCAAGAGTTCATTTTCACTTTTGTTTCCCTTGCCTCTGGAGACATGTCTAGCAAGAAGTTGCTGCAGCTGAGGTCAAGAAGGTTACTGCCTGTGTTCTCCTCTAGGAATTTGATGGATTCCTGTCTCACATTTAGGTCTTTAATCCATTTTGAATTTGTTTTTGTGTATGGTGTAAGAAAATGGTCCCGTTTCATTCTTATGCATATTGTTGTCTACTTTTCCCAACACCAATTGTTGATGAGACTGTCTTTTTCACATTGGATATTCTTTCCTGCTTTGTTTGAGATTAATTTGCCATATAGTTCTATGTTCATTTCTGGGTTTTCTATTCTGTTCTATCAATCTTTGTGTCTATTTTTGTGCCAGTACCATACTGTTCTGATTGCTACAGCTTTGTCATATAACTTGAAGTCAGGAATTGTGATGCCTCCTTCTACTTTTCTTTTTCAAAGTTGCTTTGGTTATTTGGAGTCTTTTGGGGTTTCATACAAGTTTCAGGATTGTCTGTTCTAGCTCTGTGAAAAATGTTGTTAGTATTTTTTTTGTATATTATATGGCCATTTAAAATCTTTAATCAAATTTCATCAAAGATTACCAGCCATATTATATGCCATGATTAGCTTTCTATAAACAACTTTACTTTCTGTGTACAAATCAGTGTCAATGAAATAAAAAATAAAACCATATCCTAGGCAAAGAACTTTATTAACCCTTTTTTCAAACTTTATTTCCAGGCTTCTTCAGCTTAATTAGCTGCAAAGAATGAATTGTGTATAAGCAAAACCTGAAAAGAGCTGCAATGTCCAAGGGGCTTGGGCTTAAAAATATTAGAGATCTAGAATATATCAGATCCATGAACAAAATTGTAAAAAGCAATCATAATATAAAATAGCAGTTCCCAGTAACTTCTTTGAGTTTTATCTTCTTCAGAAGTTGACTCAATTCAGTTTGCTTCATTCTTGGAAGCCTCATCAAAATTCTCCACAAGATCTGGAACTTCATCATCATCATCCTCTCCAGTAGCAAGTGGTGCTTTTCCATCCACACATTGTTTGGGCAGAGCTTCAGCCAGTCTTCTTAAACTAGTCAGACTGTCTGCACCAAGTTGGTTTAAGATACTGGGTAGCATTTCTGTCAGCTGCTTTATCTCAGCATGGCCTGTAATGGTGAAAGTGTTTGCTGCCAGCAATGCCTGAACTTTGGGGTTGTTAAAGTGGATCACTGTTCCTTGGTCTGTGAACATACTCACTTCTTCAATACCAGAGATATTGTTTACCCCTAACTTCTTTAAGGAGAACTAAAGTTTTTTATCATCTGCTGTAGCCATTCTATGAACCACCTTCTTCTTTCAGGGAGCAGTTCTTTTCCCACCAATGCACACTTGCGCTTGCAATTTGGCGAGTTTCTCCCGGTTCATGATAGTTTCTTTCATCTTGGAGTGGAAATGGGATGGCACGGAGGAATAGGGTTGGTGTTCAGGGGGTCTCCTGTGGACCAGCTGAGATTAGGTACACACACGCAGGGACACAAGATGGCAGCTAGAGGCACTGTTAGTATTTTGATAGGGAATGCATTAAATGTGTAGATTTTTTTGGTAGAATAGATATTTTAAAAATGTTTGTCTTTCTAATCCATGAGCATGGAATGTGTTTCCACTTCTTTGTGTCCTCTTCAATTTCTCTCATCAGTGTTTTATAGTTTTCAAAATACAAGTCTTTCATCTCTTTGGTTAGGTTTATTCCTCGGTATGTTATTGTTTTTGGTGCAATTGTAAATGGGATTGATTCCTTAATTTCTCTTTCTGTTGCATCATTACTCGTGTATAGAAATGCAACAAATTTCTGTATGCTAATTTTCTTATCTGCAACTTTACTGAATTCATGCATCAGTTCTAGCAATTTTTTGTGGAGTCTTTTGGGTTTTCTATATAGAATATCATGTCAAAGTATTACTTCTTCCTTGCTGATTTGGATATCTTCTAGTTCTTGTCTATTTGCTGAGTCTGGGACTTTTAGTACTGTTAAATAACAGTGGTGAGAGTGACATGCCTGTCTTGTTCATGACTAAAGAGGAAATGCTTTTAGTGTTTCCCCATTTATGATGATATTAGCTGTGTTTTTTTTCATATAAGGCCTTTATTATGTTCAGGTACATTCCCTGTAAACCTACTTTATTGAGGGTTTTTATTATGAATCATTGTTGCATTTGTCAAATGCTTTTTCTGCATCTACTGAAACATCATATGGTTCTTATACTTAGTTTTATTAATCTGGTGTATCATGTTGATTGATTTGTGAATATTGAACCACCATTGCAAACCAGGAACAAATCCCACTTTGTTGTGGTGAATGATTTTTTAAATATATTTTAGATTCTGTTTGCAAGTATTTTATCGAGAAATTTTGCATCCATGCTCATCAGGGATATTGGCTTATAGTTCTCTTTTTTAGTGAAGTCTTTATATGGTTTTGCTATCAGGGTAATGCTGGCCTCATAGAATGAGTTTGGAAGTTTTCCTTCCTTTTCTATTTTTGGAATAGTTTGAGAAGAATCAGTATTATCTCTTCTTTAAATATTTGGTAGAATTCATGTGTGAAGCATTCTGGCCCTGGATTTTTGTTTTTGTGAGTTTTTTGATTAATGATTCAATTTCTTTGCTGGTTATCAGTCTGTTCAAGTTTTCTATTTCTTCTTGTTTCAGTTTTGCTAGTTTATATATTTCTAGGAATTTATCCATTTTTTGCAGGTTTTCCTATTTGTTGGCATATAGTTTTTCAAAATATTGTCTGATAATTCTTTGTATTTCTGTGGTTTTGGTTGTTATTTCTCCTCTCTCATTTGTGATTTGATTTATTTGGGTCCTTTCTCTTTTCTTTTGGATGAGCCTGGCAAAAGGCTTATCAATTTTCTTAATTTTTTCAAAGAACCAACTTCTGGTTTCACTGATCATTTATGTATATATATATTTTAGATTTAGTTATTTGAGAGAGAGAGTGTGTGTGCATACATGCAGGGGGAGGGCAGAGGGAGAGGGAGAGAGAGAATCCTCAAGCAGACTCCCCACTGAGGACTGGTCCCCTTTTAGGGTTCAATCCCAGGACCCTGAGATCATGACCTGAGCTGAAATCAAGAGTCAGACACTTACCCAACTGAACCACCCATATTCCCCTATTGTTTTTTAGTGTCTATATCATTTATTTTTGCCCTAATCTTTATTACTTACTTTCTGTTTTGGCTTCAGGCTTAATTTGTTTTTCTTTTTCTAGCTCCTTTAGGTGTAAGTTTAGGTGGTTCATTTGAAATTTTTCTTGCATCTTGTTGTAGGCCATTATTGCTCTGTCCTTCCCTCTTAGGATGGCTTTCGTTGAATCCCAAAGGTTTTGGACAGTTTTGTTTTCATTTTCATTTTTTCCATGTATTTTTTATTACTTCTTCGATTTCCTGGTTGACCTATTCATTGTTTGTTAGCATTTTGTTTAACCTCCATGTACTTGTGGTCTTTCCAGATTTTTTCTTACGGTTGACTTCAAGTTTCATAGCAATATTGTCAGAAAAGATGCAGTATGATTTCAATCTTTTTGTATTTGTTGAGGTCTGATTTGTGACCTAGTATGTCATCTATTCTGGAGAATACCCCATGTGCACTTGAAAAGAATGTGTATTCTCCTGCTTTAGAATGAAATGCTCTGAATCTATCCGTTAAGTCCATCTGGTCCAGGGTGTCATTTAAAGCCATTGTTTCCTTATTGATTTTCTCCTTAGATGATCTGTCCATTGATGTAAGTGAGGTGTTCAAGTCCCCTACTATTATTGTATTATTATCAATGAGTTCCTTTTTTATTTGTTATTAATTGTTTTATATATTTGGGTGCTCTCATGTTGGGTGCATAAATATTTACATTTGTTAGATATTCTTGTTGGATTGTCTCCTTTATTCTAATATAGCCCTTCTTTGTCTCTTGTTATAATCTTTGTTTTAAAGTCTAATTTGTCTGATATAAGTATGGCTGCTCCAGCTTTCTTTTGATATCCTTTTGCATGATAAATATTTCTCCATCTTTTCACTTTCAATCTGCCATGTCTTTAGGTCTAATGTGACTCTCTTGTAGGCATCATATAGATGGGTTTTGTTATTTTTTTCTTTTTAACCCATTCATACAACCTATGTCTTTTGATTTGAGCATTTAGTCCATTTGTATTCAGAGTAATTACTGACATACGTATTTAGTGTCATTTTATTACTTGTTTTGCTGTTGTTTCTGGAGATTTTCTTTGATCTTTTCTTGTCTTTGTCATTTTTGGTCTTTCTTTTCCACTCAGAATCCCCTTTACTATTTCTTGCATGAATGGCTTAGTGGTCAAGAACACCTTTAGTTTTTGTTTGTTTGGGAAACTCTATCTCTCCTTCTATTCTGAATGGTAACCTTGCTGGATAGAGTATTGTAGGCTGTAGATTTTTCGTATCCAGCACTTTGAATATATCATGTCACTCTCTTTTGGCTTGCAAAGATTCTGTTAAGAAATCTGCAGCTAGCCTTATAGGTCTTCCTTGTAAGTGAATGACTTTTTCTTGCTGCTTTTAAGATTTTTTTCTTTATCAGTATATTTTGCAAATTTAATTACAATATGTCTTGGTGTTGGCCTGCTTTTGTTGATTTTGTTGGGAGTTCTCTGTGCCTCTTGGATCTGGATGTCCGTTTCCTGCCTCAGATTAGGGAAGATTTCAACTATCATTTCCTCAAATAAATTTTCTGCACACTTCCCGCTCTCTTCTTCTTCTGGGACTCCTATAATATGATTGTCATTATGTTTGATGGAGTCACTGAGTTCCCTAAGTCTATTCTCGTATTCCATAAGTCTTCTTTCTCTCTTTTGTTCAGCTTCATTATTTTCCACTATTTTGTGTTTTATATCACTAATTCATTCCTCTGCTTCTTCCAGCCTGCTGTTATTGCATCAAACCTGTTTACAGTCTCATTTGTTGCTTTCTTCATTTCTGATTGATTTTTTTAAACTCTTTTATCTCTGTGGTAAGGATCTTTTTGATATCTTCTATTCTTTTCTCAAGCCCACTGAATATCCTTATGATTTTTCCTTTAAATTCTCCATCAGGTGTGTTACTTATAACTGTTTCACTTAGATCTCTGGCTATAGCCTTAACTTGTTCTTTCATTTGGGATAAGTTTCTTTTCCTGGCATTTTGTCTAAATCTCTGCCTTCTTCTTTCATGTATTAGAAAAGCCAGTTATGCTTCTGCTCCTGAAGGTAATGGCTTTATGAAGAGGCCATGTAGTGTCCAGAATCTGGTGCTTCATAGAGACTCTGGTGTGTGCTGCCTGTGCTCTGCTGTTGTGTTTTGGCTGCTCTGTCCCTCAGGCCAGTCGTCTGCAGAGGCTCTCCTTGCCTGCTGCAGGCAGTGTTTGTTTCTTGGTCAGAATGTGGCAAGTTTTAACTAGCTGTACTCTGGTTTGCTTGTGAAATGAGACCTGATACTAGTTCCACTGGAACTGAGGCATTGCAGATCTCTGGTTGGAAGATGTGGTGTGGGTTGGATTTTGTGTTGGTTCTGGGGGAGGGGCCTGCCATGGTGGGACTGAAGCAAGCTTGACTGAGAAGGGCAGCTCCACCAGAGAGCAGGGTGTGTGGCTTGGTGTAAGCAAGTTAGGCAGCCAGTGTGAGCTCTATGCTGCTACTAGCAAGTGTCTTTGTGTGTATGCTGAGGGGTGGGAGTGGGGGGAAATGGCACTGACCAGGTCCTTTCTCCCTGGAGAGGCATGTCCTTGAATGCTGCCACTCAGGGAAGCACTCCCAGAGGGAGTGAATAAGCCCCCTTGCCCCCCACCACATGAACTCCAGGCATTATTCAGATTGTTGTTTCCATGCTGTTTGCCTCCAGGTTTTTGCCTGCTTTCTCTCCAGGAGCAGCGCAGTGCCTTCCTGGTTTTATCCCAGCCACGCCTGCTGACCATTAAAACTCCAGGGTTTAGGGAAGTGGTTTGGGCAGGGGCCTGTGCTGGTCTTCTGGAGGAGTGGCCTGCAGCACTGGTACTGAGGTGAGCTTGAGAGAGAAGGGTGATCACACCAGAGCACATAGGTGTGGGACTTGATGTAACCAAGTTAGGTGGCCTGTATCAGCCCTGAGCTGCTTCCCCCAGATGGCTCTGTGTTTATGCTGAGGGGAGGGGGAGGGAAATGGCACCGGTCAACTCCTTTGTTCCTGGAGAGGAGTCTCCCTGAATGCTGCCTTTCAGGGAAGCACTTTGAGTGAATAATCTCCTCCCAGTGTGCCCCAGGCATTCTTCAGATCACTGTTTCCACTCTGTCTGCCCCCAGGTTGTTTGCCTGCCTTCTCTCCAGGAAGGGCACAGTGCCCGCCAGGCTAATACCAGCCAAGCCCACTGTTATTTAAAACTCTAGGCTTTAAGCCCTGCTGGTTGTTAAGGATTCACATAATTCAGCTCCTTTCACTTTCCAAAACAATTGCTTTGGGGAAATGTTCTCCTTGTACATTCCCCAGTATGCTCCTCTCTCTTGCCCTTCTCCTCACCCACTGCTCCCTCTCCTCTGTATCACCTGCAGTCCCTGTATGTCCTACCTTCTTCCACGTGGCCTCTTCTCTCCCTTAGGTTGGGAGTTTCTTCTGTCAGTGTTCAGATTGATTTTGGGGGTATTTAGTATGAGTTTATAGTTATTTAGTTGGGTTCATAGAAGAGATGGGCCTAGGGTCCTCCTACTTCACTACCATCTTCTTGAATCTGATTATTTTCTTTCACTATCTAAAAAAGCTTCTCATTTTGACATAGTCCCACTTAATTATTTGTGCTTTTATTGCTTGTCCTTTAGGTGTCATATCCAAAAATAATTTCCAAGACCAATGTCAAGGATGTGTTCTCCTTTGTTTTTGTTGTTGTTAGAAATTTTATGATTTCAGGTCATACATATAGTCTTTAATATATTTCAAGTTAATTTTGTGAATGGTGTAAATAATGGTCCAATTTCATTCTTTTGCATGTAAACATCCAATTTTCCCAGTACCATTTGTTGAAGAAATGATCTTTTCACCATTAAATATTCTTGAACCCCTTGTCAAATATTAGTTGAACAGATGTGCATGGGTTTATTTTTGGCTCTTGATTCTCTTCCATATATCTATTTTTATGCAAATAGTATAGTTTTCTATAGATTTGTAATATAGTTTAAAATCAGGAAGCATACTGTCTCCTGATTTGTTCTTCTTTCTCAATTTTCTGTTCACAATCTTCTGTGGTTTCACATAAATTTTAGGATTGTTTTTTTCTATTTTTATAAAAATTCCATTTGAATCTTACAAAGATTGCATTCAATGTACATATGACTTTGGGTAGTAGGAATATTTTAACAATGTTAATTCTATAAGCCATGAACATGATATTTCCTTTATTTATGTCTTATTCAAAATTTTCACCAATGTCACAGTTTTCAGTGTAGAGATTTTTCACCTCCTTGGTTAAATTTATTCCTAAAGTGTTATTTTGAAGCTTTTGCAAATGGGATTGTTCACTTTATTTCTTTTTAATATATTTTGTTGTTAGTGTATGGAAACATTATTGATTTTTTAATGTTGATTTTATATCCTGCAACTTTATGGCATTTATTGATTAGATCTAAAATCTAAAAGTTTTTTGGTGGAATCTGTAGGATTTTCAGTATATAAATCATGTCATCTGCAAACAAAGATAATTTTATTTATTCCTTTGTGATTTAGATGCTTTTTATTTCTTGTTTTTATCTGATTGCTCTGGCTAGGACATCCAGTACTATGATAATTAAGAGTGGTTCGAGTGGTCATTCATATCTTGTTCCTGATCTCTTAAGTGGAAACATTTTCAACTTTTCACGATTAAGTATTATGTTAGCTGTGGGTTTGTCATATTTAGCTTTCATTTAAGATACATTCCTTCTATACTCAACTTATTGAGAGTTTTATTAAGAATGCATGTTGAATTTTGTCAAATGCTCTTTCTTCATTTGTATAGGTGATAATTTGATTTTTTTTAAAACTCTGACCTGAAGTTTTTTTTTTTTTTAATTGAAGTATAATTGACATATAACATTATATTAGTTTCAGGTATACAACATAATGATTCAGTATCTGCCTACACTGCTAAATGATCACCACAATAAGCCTAGTTGTCATTTTTTACCATACAAAGTTATAATTATTTTGATGAGAACTTTTAGGATTTACTCTCTTGGCAACTTTCAAATAGGTACTACAGTGTTATTGGCTATAGTCTCTGTGCTGTACATTACATCTTCATAACTGTATTTTATATTTGAAATGTTTTTTCACCCAACCCAAAGCCCCCTCCACTCTAGCACCTACAGTTCTGTTCTCTGTATCAGTGAATTTTGTTTTGGTTTTAGATTCCACATATAAGTGAAATATGGTTACGTTGCATTTATATACCACATCTTTGTTATCCATTCATTCACTGATAGACACTTAGGTATTTCCATATCTTGGATATTGTAAATAATACTGCAATGAACATAGGGGTGGACACATCTTTTAGAAGTAGTGTTTTCATTTTATTTTTCCAGATAAAAACATTGTAGTGGAATTGTTGGATAAGATGGTAGTTTTATTTTTCATTTGGGAAGAAATCATATTGTTTTAAATAGTGGTTGCACCAATTTGAATTCCCACCAACAGTGCATGAGAGTCCCCTTTTCTCCACATATTAGCCAACACTCATTATTTCTGGTTTTTTTGATACTAGCCATTCTAACAAATGTGAGGTGGTATCTTGTGAATTTGTTTTGTGTTTCCCTTATAATTAGTGATGTTGAGCATCTTTTCATGGGCCTATTGGCCATCTATATGTCTTATTTGCAAAAAAGAAGTCTATTCAGGTCCTCTGACAATTTTTCAATCAGATTATTTTTGCTGTTGAGTTCTATGAGTTCTTTATATATTATGGATATTAGTCCTTTACCAGATATGACTTGCAAATATTTTCTTTCATTCAGTAGGTTTCTTTTTTTTTTTAAAGATTTTTAATTTATATAAGCAAGGAAGAACAAGCAGGGGGAGTGGCAGAAGGAGAGGGAGAATCAGGCTCCCTGCTCATGTGGGGCTTTATGCAGGGCTTGATGGTGGGCTCAATCCCAGGATCCTGGGATCACGACCTGAGCCAGAGGCAGATGCTTAACCAACTGAGCCACCCAGGTACCCCATCATTCAGTAGGTTTCTTTATCATTTTCTTAGTTTTCTTTGCTGAGCAGAAGTTTTTCAAGTTTGATGTAGTCCCATTTGCTTATTTTTGTTTTTGTTCTTTTTTACCTTTCTTTTATGGTCAGGTACAAGATCATTGCCAGAACCAATGTCAAGGAGCTTATTGTGTGTGTTTTATTCTAGGAGTTTTATGTTTTTAGGTCTTCCTTTTAAGTCTAAAACATTTGAGTTCATTGTGTATGGTGTAAGATAATAGTCTAGTTTCATTCTTTTGCATGAGGCTGTCCAGTTTCCCCAACATCATTTACTAAAGAGATTATACTTTCCCCATTGTACATACATAGATTCTTTGTCATAAAATTCAGGTGGGTAGGGGCGCCGGGGTGGCTCAGTCGTTAAGCATCTGCCTTCAGCTCAGGTCATGATCCCAGGGTCCTGGGATCGAGCCCCGCATCAGGCTCCCCGCTCTGCGAGAAGCCTGCTTCTCCCTCTCCTGCTCCCCCTGCTTGTGTTCCCTCTCTGCCTGTCTCTCTCTGTCAAATAAATAAAAATAAAATCTTAAAAAAAATTCAGGTGGGTTTATTTGTGAGCTTTCTATTTGGTTCCATTGATTTGTGTGTCTGTTTCTTGACAATATCATACTGTTTTAGTTACTATACCCTGTAATACACTTATAAATAAAGAATGTGATGCCTCCAGCTTTGTTCTTCTTTCTCAACATTGTTTTGGGTATTCATGATGTTTAGCAGATATGTACAAATTTTAAGACTGTCTGCTATTTCTGTGAAAAATGCCATTGAATTTTTGATAGGGGACAGTAGATGGAACCTAGACCCAGAGGGTCCAAAGCGTGGGATACACCAGCTGGAGAGCCTCACGGAACCTTGGAATGTAAGAAGGAGGGTGACAGCTGTGGCAGAAGTGGTGGCCAAGGAAAGGTGCCTTAAAAAGTCCTTTCAAGACAATCTTGAAGACACAAAGAAATGGATGAAAGAGAAAAGGAATAAAGATTTGGCAGAGACTGGCAAACAGAAGTCTTTTATAAGTGCACCATGCCAAATAATCTCCAACACTTCTATACTGCTGAAAAACTACCATGATAAAAACAGAATGTTAGTTTTAGCTTTGGAAAATGAAAAACCCAAAGTGAGAAAAGCCCAAGATATCATCCTCCAACTGAGAAAAGAATGTTACTACCTCACGTGTCAGCTATACACATTGAAAGAAAAACCGACTTCACAACAAACAGAAGAAACTTCTCAGAACCAGGAAATATGTCCCTCTGGAGTGAACTCCAATAGTGACAACAACTCTGGGGATTTATTTGTGAAGGATATACCACAAGCTCCTCTTCAGGAAGCTCACCTTCTGGGACAAAGAGAATCATTCCAAATAGAAGAGCAAATACCTATTTCTCAAGATAGACTGGGATTTGATTTGGATTCAGATAAAGATAAATCTGTTGATAATGTCTTACCTACAACTGTATCTGTCCATTGAAGTTTAAAGAAACATTTTAACAATCTATGTCAGTTCAATACCTTGGATGATTTTGAAATCAGTCATTTCTCAGTGCAGCCCTTTGAATCCAAAAGAATTAGATGTGTAGACCCTGAAAACGTAGAACAGAGTGTTTGTTAATGAAATAAGGGTCAAATTAACTTATCACCAAAGTTGATTGACCCAGGAAGACCTACTAAAACAAAAGAAAACATTTTAGAATATAAACTTGAACAAACTAAAAGTAAGCATAGAGGTACACAAGGAAGAAAAGGAGAAAAGAAAAGCTAACAGGAGAAAATCAAAATCTTTATCAAAGTATGAAAGGAGCAAAAGTGAAAATTAAAAAAAAAACTGTTTCCAAAAGAAAAAAAAAGTTGGATGAATCTGTCACTTCCAGTGATGTTTACAATCTTAATTTGGAAGAGGCTATTCATCTCACTCCTTTCCGACAAAAAATGAGCAATGATTCTAACAGAGAAGAAAACAACAATGAATTTGAAGTGAGCATCTGTGAATCAAATAGTTCAGGAGATGATTCTGATGACCTCTATTTGCCCACTTGCAAATAGAGTCAAGATCTCTCCAGTGAATCAGATAGGAGCCCAGTCACCAGGTCTCAACCTAAAAGAGCACTAAAATATGGAGATGAAACAGAGATGGAAGATTCTAAGCTTACAAAAACTCCTATCAGTGCACTACCTAAAACTCACTGCTTACTTCATTTTAGCCTGAAGGATATCACCAATGTCCCCTTGTATCTTGTAGTGAAAATCAGTAAACTTTCTCATTCTCCATAAAAGAAAGAAAACCCAGCAGTGTGTCTGCCTAAGCGCAGGTGTGCAGTCAGTATGAATTACAAGGAACACACTCGCTTCAAAACTGAGAAGAGGATATCATTTTACATATTTGTGTTTCTTGAATTCTCCAATTTTCAAATAGAAAAAAGATTCCAGACGCAGTTCAAAAAAAAAAAAAAACAAAAAAACGAAGCAAATACAGTGAAGTGTTTGTTGGATGCTGTTTAAATTCATCCTACTACACCTATACTTCAAATGTGATGCTTTTTTCCATACCATTAATAAATTTGGTTTATTTTTTCTTTTAAATATAAATAACTGGACCTAAGCCCTATTTCTTTTTTTAAGATTTTATTTATTTGACAGAAAGAGAGACAGTGAGAGAGGGAACACAAGCAGGGGGAGTGGGAGAGGGAGAAGCAGGCTTCCTGTGGAGCAGGGAGCCCAGTGTGGGGCTAGATCCCAGGATCCCGGGATCATGACCTGAGCAGAAGGGAGATGCTTAACAACTGAGCCATACAGGTGTCCCATAAGCCCTATTTCTTAAACTGCCTAAAACACTTAATTTTACTCAGAATGTATGTTCTACAAAAATTTTAGAAATGAAAAATCAAATTAAGATGTTTTAATTATAAGGTTCTGTTGTCTTTATTTTTCCCTTAAGTGGAAAATACTAGAATGAATGATTTTTTTGAAGACAGTCCAAGGATCTTTTGAAACTCTTTATATAATATTTGAATAAATAAGTCCTTGACATGCACAGGAGGGTATACCCTAAGTTATTTGTGGATCTCTTATACCACTGTTATATTTAAAATTTCAAATAAAATGTGAGATCATTATTAAATAATTAATGGTTGCTTAGGCTCAGGGAATAGGTAAGTGACAAGCTCTGAATACCAAGTTCTACATGTACATTGTTCAGTGATACCTCAGCAAAATCACAAATTGTTATGTCTTGGACTTTCAGGATAGTTCCCTAATTAGTGGTTACCATATTGGGGTCAATGAAGCTATAAAACATTTCCATCACCATAGAAAGCTCTCTATTGGGTGATTGCAAATTTGGTGTCTTTGTACTTTTAATATTACTGTATTCTTGCTGTAGTGTTCATCCATAGACTGTTAAGAATTGCTTTATATTTTAACATTTTACATAAATGTTATTTTGTATATATTTTCTTGCAACTGACTTTTAATTCACCATTGTTTTTGAGATTTATCCATGTTGGCAGATGTAGATTATTTTCATCAGTATTTTATTATATAAATAAACTGAACTTATTCTTTTGAGAGATTAGAAAAAAAAATTTTGTTAAGGATTGCAATGAATCTGTTAATTGCTTTTGGTGGTATGGAAATTGTAACAATGTTAATTTTCCCAATCCCTGAGCATGGAATACCTTCCTATTCATTTGTGCCTTTTATTTCTTTCATTTATGTCTTGTTTTCAATATACAGGTCTTTAACCACCTTTGCTGAATTTATTTTTAGGTATTTCATTCTTTTTGATGCAATTATAAATGGGATTGTTTTATTAATTTCTCTTTTGATAGTTCATTATTAGATGTTTGTATATTTATTTTATAAACTGAAACTTTATTAAATTCAAATACTAATTGTAACAGTTCTTTTTTTATCACATGACCTCACTGATATGAGGAATTCTTTTTTTAATTTTTTATTGTTATGTTACTCACCATACATTACATCATTTGTTTTTGATGTAGTGTTCCATGATTCATTGTTTGTATATAACACCCAGTGCTCCATGCAGAACGTGCCCTCTTTAATACCCATCACCAGGCTAACCCATCCTCCCACCCCCCTCCACACTAGAACCCCCAGTCTGTTTTTCAGAGTCCATTGTCTTTCAGGTTCATCTCTCCCTCTGATTCCCCCCCTTCATTCTTCTCCTCCTGCTATCTTCTTCTTTGTTTCTTATAACATATATTGTATTATTTGTTTCAGAGGTACAGATCTGTGATTCAACAGTCTTGTACAATTCACAGCGCTCACCATAGCACGTCCCCTCCCCAATGTCTATCACCCAGCCACCGCATCCCTCCCACCCCCCACCACTCCAGCAAACCTCAGTTTGTTTCCAGAGATTAAGAATTCCTCATATCAGTGAGGTCATGTGATACATGTCTTTCTCTGATTGACTTATTTAGCTCAGCATAACACCCTCCAGTTCCATCCATGTCGTTGCAAATGGCAAGATCTCATTCCTTTTGATGGCTGCATAATATTTCATTGAATATATATACCACCTCTTCTTTATCCACTCATCTGTCGATGGACATCTTGGGTCTTTCCATAGTTTGGCTATTGTGGACATTCTTGCTATAAACATTGGGGGGCATGTACCCCTTCAGATGCTTACATTTCGATCTTTAGGGTAAATACCCAGTAGGGCAATTGCTGGGTCGTAGGTATTTTTTCTACCGTAGCTCTATTTTTCAACTTTTTGAGGAACCTCCATACTGTTTTCCAGAGTGGTTGCACCAGCTTGCATTCCCACCAACAGTGTAGGAGGGTTCCCCTTTCTCCGCATCCCCGCCAGTATCTGTCATTTCCTGACTTGTTAATTTTAGCCATTCTGACTGGTGTGAGGTGGTATCTCATTGAGGTTTTGATTTGGATTTCCCTGATGCTGAGTGATGTTGAGCACTTTTTCATGTGTCTGTTGGCCACTTGGATGTCTTCTCTGGAAAAATGTCTCTTCATGTCTTCTGCTCATTTCTTGATTGGATCATTTGTTCTTTGGGTGTTGAGTTTGATAAGTTCTTTATAGATTTTGGATACTAGCCCTTTATCTGATATTTCATTTGCAAATATCTTCTCCCATTCTGTTGGTTGTCTTTTGGTTTTGTTGACTGTTTATTTTGCTGTGCAAAAGCTTTTTATCTTGATGAAATCCCAATAGTTCATTTTTGCCCTTGCTTCCCTTGCCTTTGGTGATGTTTCTAGGAAGAAGTTGCTGCGGCTAAGGTCAAAGAGGTTGCTGCCTGTGTTCTCCTTTAGGATTTTGATGGAATCCTGTCTCACATTGAAGTCTTTCAACCATTTTTTGAGTCTATTTTTGTGTGTGATGTAAGGAAATGGTCCAGTTTCATTCTTCTGCATGTGGCTGTCCAATTTTCCCAACACCATTTGTTGAAGAGAATGTCTTCTTTCCATTGGACATTCTTTCCTGCTTTGTTGAAGATTATTTGACCATAGAGTTGAGGGTCCATTTCTGGGCTCTCTATTCTGTTCCATTGATCTATGTGTCTGTTTTTGTGCCAGGACCATACTGTCTTGATGATGACAGCTTTGTAATAGAGCTGGAAGTCCGGAATTGTGATGCCACCAGCTTTGCTTTTCTTTTTCAACATTCCTCTAGCTATTCGGGGTCTTTTCTGGTTCCATACATATTTTAGGATTATTAGTTCCATTTCTTTGAAAAAAGTGGATGGTATTTTGATGGGTATTGCATTGAATGTGTAGATTGCTCTAGGTAGCATTGACATCTTCACAATATTTGTTCTTCCAATCCATGAGCATGGAACCTTTTTCCATTTCTTTGTGTCTTCTTCAATTTCTTTCATGAGTATTTTATAGTTTTCTGAGTACAGATCCTTTGCCTCTGTGGTTAGATTTATTCCTAGGTATCTTATGGTTTTGGGTGCAATTGTAAATGGGATTGATGCCTTAATTTCTCTTTCTTCTGTCTTCTTGTTGGTATACAGGAATGCCACTGATTTCTGTGCATTGATTTTATATCCTGCCACTTTACTGAATTCCTGTATGAGTTCTAGAAGTTTTGGGGGGGAGTCTTTTGGGTTTTCCACAAAAACTATCATATCATCTGCGAAGAGTGAGAATTTGACTTCTTCTTTGCTGATTTGGATGCCTTTTATTTCTTTTTGTTTTCTGATTGCTGAGGCTAGGACTTTCAGTACTATGTTGAACAACAGTGGTGAGGGTGGACATCCCTGCTATGTTCCTGACCTTAGGGGGAAAGCTCTCAGGTTTTCCCCTTTGAGAATGATATTTGTTGTGGGTTTTTCATAGACGGCTTTTATGATATTGAGGTGTGTACCCTCTATCCCTACAATGTGAAGAGTTTTAATCAAGAAAGAATGCTGTACTTTGTCAAATGCTTTTTCTGCATGTATTGAGAGGATCATATGGTTCTTGTTCTTTCTTTTATTAATGTATTGTATCACATGGATTGATTTGCACATGTTGAAACAACCTTGCAGCCCAGGAATAAATCTCACTTGGTCGTGGTGAATAATCCTTTTAATGTATTGTTGGATCCTATTGGCTAGTATTTTGGTGAGAATTTTCGCATCCATGTTCATCTGTAATTCTCCCTTTTGATGAGGTCTTTGTCTGGTTTTGGGATCAAGGTAATGATGGCCTCATAAAATGAGTTTGGAAGTTTTCCTTCCATTTCTATTTTTTGGAACAGTTTCGGAAGAATAGGTATTTAATTTTTCTTTAAATGTTTGGTAGATATCCCCTGGGAAGCCATCTGGCCCTGGGCTCTTGTTTGTTGGTAGATTTTTGATTACTGTTTCAATTTCCTTACTTGTTAGGGTCTGTTCAGGTTTTCTCTTTCTTCCTGGTTCAGTTTTGGTAGTTTATACATATCTAGGAATGCATCCATTTCTACCAGATTGTCTAATTTGCTGACATATAGTTGCTCATAATATGTTCTTATAATTGTTAGTATTTCTTTGTTGTTGGTTGTTGATCTCTCCTCTTTCATTCATTATTTTGTTTATTTGTGTCCCTTTTCTCTCTTTTTTTTATAAGTCTGTCAGGGGTTTATCAATCTTATTAATTCTTTCAAAGAACCAGCTCCTAGTTTTGTTGATCTATTCTACTGCTCTTTTGGTTTCTAATTCATTAATTTCTGCTCTGATATTCATTATTTCTCTTCTCATGCTGGGCTTAGGCTTTATTTGTTGTTCTTTCTCCAGCCCCCTTAGTTGTAGGGTTAGGTTGTGTATTTGAGACCTTTCTTGTTTCTTGAGAAAGGCTTGTATTGCTATATACTTTCATCTTAAGACCACCTTTGCTGCATCCCAAAGATTTTGAACAGTTGTGTTTTCATTTTCATTTGTTTCCATGAATTTTTTAAATTCTTCTTTAATTTCCTGGTTGACCCATTTGTTCTTTAGTAGGATGCTCTTTAGCCTCCATGTATTTGTGTTCATTCCAACTTTCCTTTTGTGATTGTGTTCTAGTTTCAAAGCACTGTGGTCCAAAAATATGCAGGTAATGATCCCAATCTTTTGGTAGTTTTTGAGACCTGATTTGTGACCCAGGATGTGATCTATTCTGGAGAATGTTCCATGGGCACTAGAGAAGAATGTGTATTCTGTTGCTTTGGGATGGAATGTTCTGAATATATCTGTGAAGTCCATCTGGCCCAGTGTGTCATTTAAAGCCTTTATTTTCTTGTTGATCCTCTGCTTAGATAATCTGTCCATTTCATTGAGGGGGGTGCTAAAGTCCCCTACTATTATTGTATTGTTGTTGATGTGTTTCTTTGCTTTTGTTATTAATTGGCTTATATAATTGGCTGCTCCCATGTTAGGGGCATAGATATTTACAGTTTTTAGATCTTGTTGAATAGACCCTTTAAGTATGATATAGAGTTCTTCCTCATCTCTTATTATAGTCTTTGGTTTAAAATCTAATTTGTCTGATATAAGGATTGCCACCCCAGCTTTCTTTTGATGTCCCTTAGCATGGTAAATTGTTTTCCACCCCCTCACTTTAAATCTGGACTAAAATGAGTGTCTTGCAGACAGCATATCAATGGGTCTTGTTTTTTCATCCAATCTGATACCCTGTAGGTCTTTTGTTTTGGGGATTTAGCCCATTTATATTCAGGGTAACTATTGAAAGATATGAATTTAGTGCCATTGTATTGCCTGTAAGGTGACTGTTACTATATATTATCTGTGTTCCTTTCTGGTTTCCCTTACTTTTAAGCTCTCTCTTTGCTTAGAGGACCCCTTTCAATATTTCTTGTAGGGCTGGTTTGGTGTTCACAAATTCTTTTAGTTTTTGTTTGTCCTGGAAGCTTTTTTATCTCTCCTATTTTCAATGACAGCCTAGCAGGATATAGTATTCTTGGCTGCATATTTTTGTTTAGTACCCTGATTATATCATGCCAATGTCCTTTCTGGCCTGCCAGATCTCTGTGGATAGGTTTGCTTCCAATCTAATGTTTCTACCATTGTAGGTTACAGACCTCTTGTCCTGAATTGCTTCAGGAATATCTGTCTCTGAGACTTGTGAGTTTTACTATTAGATGTTGGTGTGTTGACCTTTTTTATTGATTTTGAGGGGGGTTTTCTGTGTCTCCTGGATTTTGATGCCTGTTTCTTTCCCCAAATTAGGGAAGTTTTCCACTATAGTTTGCTCCAATATATCTTCTGCCCTCTCTCTTTCTTCTTATTCTGGGATCCCAATTATTTTAATATTGTTTTGTCTTATGGTATCACTTATCTCTCGAATTCTGCCCTCGTGATCCAGTAGTTGTTTATATCTCTTTTTCTCAGCTTCTTTATTCTCCATCATTTGGTCTTCTATATCACTAATTTTCTCTTCTGCCTCATTTATCCTAGCAGTTAAAGCCTCCATTTTTGATTGCATGTCATAAAGAGCCTTTTTGATTTTTACTTGGTTAGATTTTATTTCTCCAGAAATGGATTCTCTTGTATTTTCTATGCTTTTTTCAAGCCCAGCTAGTATCTTTATAATCATCATTCTGTACTCTAGTTGCAACATCTTACTAATGTCTGTATTGATTATGTCCCCGGCAGTTGGTACTGCCTATTATTCTTTTTTTTTTTCAGGTGAGTTTTTCCATTTTGTCATTTTGTCCAGAGATGAATAGATGAATGAGAGAACAAAATCCTAGAAGGGTAACAATGACCCCAGAAAAATATACACTAAACAAATCAGAAGAGACCCAAAACCAGGGGGAAAAGAAATAAAAAAAAAAAAAGAATATGATCAGGCTGGTGAATAGAACAGAGCGACCCACTAGATTTTGGGTATATTTTGGTCTGTTAGAATAAACTGCCTCCCACAATTTTAAAGAAAGAAAACTTATATATATATATATGCAAAAATAAGGGTAAATATGATGAAGGAATGGAATATGACTGTGAAGATGAAAATTAAAAATGATTTTTAAAAAGGAACTGATAAGAAGTTTGAAAAAAGAAAGAAAAAAGTTAAAAAGAATAAAAGGAGAGAATATGATCAAGTGGGAGAGTAGAACAAAGCCATACACTAGATTTAGGGTATATTTTGGTCTGTTAGAAGAAACTGTATTCAAAAATTTTAAAGTTGGAAAAACTTTATACACACACACACACACACACACAATATAAGGTTAAATACAATGAAGGGATAGAATACGACTGTAGAAATGAAAATTTTAAAAGTTTTTAAAAAAGGAATTGATAAGGTAATATATTGGTTGAAAAAGGAAAGAATAAAAATTTAAAAAATAGAAAAAGAAAAAATAAAGAAAATTAAAAACATTAGCTTTGAAAGACTAAAGAATCATGGGGAAAAAAGCCATGAATTCTAGGTGCTGTATTCCCCTAGTGCTGGGTTTTGCTGTTCTCATTCATTGGTAAACTTGGTTTTGGCTGGATGTTCTTACTAATCTTCTGGGGGAGGGGCCTGTTGCAGTGATTCTCAAATGTCTTTCCCCAAGGTGGAATTGTACTGCCCTTGCCAGAGGCTAGGCTGAGTAATCTGTTTGGGTTTGCTCTTGGTAGCTTTTGTTCTCTGAAAGCTTTCCGTAGAGCTTTGGAGGACAAGAATGAAAATGGTGACTTCCCAATCTCTCACCCTGGAGGAGCTGTGAACTTGGAGCCCCACTCCTTAGTAAGCCCTCAGAGAAAAGCAGTCAATCACTCCTGTCTCCCTGGTCTCCAGCCACACACCATGCTCATGGCCTGTGACCGAGCATTTCTATCTCTGGCACACGACCCTGTTTGGAGTCTCTAAACCCAGCAGATTCCTGAGGTGCACTTCCATGCCACTCCTCCCCAGGGAGGAAGGGGAGTCTCCCTGGATCTGCCACTTGTTGAGTCCCTGCTCAAAGAGTAGTGGCCCGACTGTGCCAAGAATCACAGTTTATGGCAACCCCGAGCTGAGAACCCAATCCTTGGCTGTCTTTGCAGCTGGCTTCCCTGCTCCAATACCTGGGAGCTCTGCCACACTCAGGCACCCCCAGTCTTTCTGTGACCCCGAGGGTCCTGAGACCACACTGTCCCAGTGAGAGTTCCACCCCCCGCTTAGCCACTGGAGCGACGTCACTTGCTGTATCACTTGCTGGTAGTTGGCCGACAGAGGTTCCCTCCCCTTGTGGTCTGTTTTCCCAAATATCGCCTCAGATTCACGTCTCTGCACATCCTACCTTCCAGAAAGTGGTTGCTGTTCTGTTCATAGAATTGCTGTTATTCTTTCCTTTGATCTTCTGTTGAGTTTGTTGGTGTTCAGAATGTTTTGATAACTATCTAGCTGAATTCCTGGGACCAGACGAAATTTAGGTCTCCTACTCCTCTGCCATCTTGCTCCTCTCCCTTTGATTCAACAATTCTATACATTACTCAGTGCTTATCATGACAAGTATATTCTTAATCTTCTTTACCTATTTCACCCATCCTCCTACCCACTTCCACTCAATAACCTTCATTTTTTTCTCAATAATTAAGAGTCTGTGTTTTGGTTTGTCTCTTACTTTGTTCATTTGTTTTGTTTTTAAATTCCACATATGAGTGAAATCATATCATATTTGTCTTTCTCTGACTGACTTATTTCACTTAGCATTTTAGTGTCTCTATCTATCATGTTGCAAAATACAGGATTTCATTCTTTTATATGTCTCAGTAATATTCCATTATATATATAATAATATATAATATATAACACACACACGATATATCACAACTTCTTTATCCATTCATCTATCAGTGGACACGGGATGCTATCATAATTTGGCTACAGTAAATAATGCTGTAATAAACATAAGGGTGCCTATAGCCTTTTGAATTTGTGTGTTTGTGTGTGGTTTTTGTTTTTGATTTTGCTTTTTGTTTTTGTTTTTTAATAAATACATAGTAGTGTGATTACTGGATCATAGGGTACTTCTATTTTTAACTTTCTGAGGAAATTTTTTCCACAGTGGCTGCACCAGTTTGCCTTCCCACCAACAAAGCAAGGGGGAATCATTTTTCTCCACATCCTTGCCAACACTTGTTTCTTCTGTTTTTTATTTTAAGCATTCTGATGAATGTGAGGTGATATCTATTGTGGTTTTGATTTTGATTTCTATTTCCCTGATGCTGAGTGATGTTGAACATTTTTTCATGTGTCTGTTGGCCTTCTGGATGTCTTCTTTGGAGAAATGACTGCTCATGTCTTCTGCCCATTTTTAAATTGGATTATTTGTTTTGTGGGCATTGAGTTTTGTATGTTATTTATATATTTTGGATACTAACCTATTATTAAACTTGTCATTTACAAATATCTTCTTCCATTTGGTAGGTTATCTTTTAGCTTTATTGATTGTTTCCTTTGTTATGCAGAAAGTATTTATTTTCATGTAGTCAGTCCCAAGTTTATTTTTGCTTTGGTTTGCTTTGCCTCAGGAGACATATCTAGAAAACTTTTGCTATAACCAATCCCAGAGAAATTACTGTGTGTCCTTTCTTCTAGGATTTTTGTGGTTTCAGCTCTCACACTTAGGTCTTTAATCCATTGAGTTTGTTTATGTGTTTGGTGTAAGAAAGTGGTCCAGTTTCATTCTTTTGCATGAAGACGTCCAGTTTTCCGAACACAATTTGTTGAAGAGACCATCTTTTCCCCATTGGATAGTCTTCCTTCCTTAGTCAAAGATTAATTTACCGTATAATTGTAGGTTTAATTCTGGGTTTTCTATTCTGTTCCGTTCTATCTGTGTCTATTTTTGTGTTAGTACCATACTGTTTTGATTACTACAATTTTGTATTATAACTTGAAATCTGGAATACCTCCAGTTTTGCTTTTCTTTTTCAAGATTGCTTTGGCTATTTGGGGGGTCTATTGTGGTTCCATAAAACTTTAGGATTGTTTGTTCTAGTTTTGTTAAAAATGCTGTTGGTATTTTGAAAGAAATTGCATTAAATGTGTAGATTGCTTTGGGTGGTATGTGTGTTTAAAAAAATATTTGTTCTTCCATTCCATGAGCATGGAGTTATCTTTCCATTTGCTTCTGTTGTCTTCAATCTCTTTCACCAGTGTTTTATACTTTTCAGAATACAGGACTTTCACCTCCTTGTTTAGGGTTATTCCTAGGTATTTTATTTTTTGGTGCAGTTGTAAAAGGGATTATTTTCTTAATTTTTTTTCTGCTCCTTCATTATTACTGTAAAGAAATTTAACAGATTTTCCCCACTTAGGATGATATGAGCTGTGGGTTTTTCATATATGACCTTATTATTTTGAGGTACATTCCCTATAAAACTACTTTATTGAGGGATTTTATCATGAATGAATATTGACCTTTGTCAAATGCTTTTTATGCTTCTATTAAAATGATCATATGTTTCTTATCCTTTCTTTTATTAATGTGATTGATTTACAAATATTGAACCACTCTTGCAATGCAGGAATAAATCTCATATGATCATGGTGAATGATTTTTTTAATGTTCAGAATTTCTGCATACATGTTCATCAGGGATATTGGCTTGTAATTCTCTTTTGTCATAGAGTCTTTATCTGGTTTTGGTATTAGAGTAATGCTGGCCTCATAGAATTAATTTGGAAATTTTCCTTCCATTTCTTTCTCTCTCTCTTTCTCTTTTTTTTTTGGAATATGTTGAGAATAGGTATTAACTCTTCTTTAAATGTTTGGTAGAATTCATGTGTGAAGCATTCTGGCCCTGGGCTTTTGTTTCAAGGAAGTGTTTTGATTACTGATTTAATTTCTTTGGAGTTATTGGTCTGTTCAAGTATTATATTTCTTCCTGTTTCACTTTTGGTAATTTATATGTTTGTAGCAAGTTATCCATTTCTTCCAGGTTGTCCAATTTGTTGGCATATAGTTTGTCCTAATATTCTCTTATAATTGTACTTCTGTGGTGCTGGTTGTTATTTCTCCTCTTTCATTTGTGATTTTATTTATTTGGGTCTTTTCTTTTTGATGAATCTGGTGAGAGCTCTATCAATTTTACTAATTTTTTTCAGAGATCCATCTCCTGGTTTCATTGATATTTTCTGTTTTTGTTTTAGTTTCTTTATAATTTATTTCTGTGATTTTCCTTATTTCTTTCTTTCTGCTGGCATTAGGCTTTGTTTGTTGTTATTTTTCTAGCTCTTGAGGTGTAAGGTTAGGTAGTTTAATTGAGAATTTTCATGCTTGTCGAGGTAGGCCTGTATAGCTAGGAGCACATTTGCTGCATCTCAGTGGTTTTTAACCATATATGAAAAAGCCCACAGGTAATATCATCCTGAATAGAGAAAAAGTGAGAGCATTTCCTCAA
Organism: Eumetopias jubatus; assembly: GCF_037043125.1. Taxonomy (NCBI): domain Eukaryota; kingdom Metazoa; phylum Chordata; class Mammalia; order Carnivora; family Otariidae; genus Eumetopias; species Eumetopias jubatus. The sequence goes on from NW_028274817.1 coordinate 72,716,469, forward strand.
TAGTTAGGAACAAGTCAGGGATTCCAATCTTGTCAGTGTTATTTAACATAGAACTGGAAGTTGTAGCCCCAGCAATTACACAACAGAAAGAAATAAAAAGCATCAAAATCAACAAGGAAGAAGTAAAACTTCCACTATTTGCAAATGCCTTGATACTCTATATAGAAACCCTAAGGAGTCCATCAAAAAACTGATAGAACTGATACATGAATTCAGTAACATCACAGGATACAAATTCAATGTTCAGAAATCTGTTGTATTTCTATATACCAATAATGAGGCAGCAGAAAAAGAAATCAAGGAATCAATCCAAGTTACAATTAGAGAAAAACCCATAAGATACCTAGGAATAAACCTAACCAAAGGTACTCTGTACTCTGAAAGCTATAAAATTCTGATGAAAGAAATTGAAGATGACACAAAGAAATGGGAAAACATTCCATGCTCATGGATTGGAAGAACAAATGTTGTTAAAATGTCTATACTACCTAAAGCAATCTACATATTTAATGCAATCCTTATCAAAATACCACCAGCATTTTTCACAGAACTAGAACAAACAATCTTAAAATTTGCATGGAACCACAAAAGACCCTGAATAACCAAAGCAATCATGAAAAAGAAAAGCAAAGCTGGAGGCATCAAAATTCCAGACATCAAGCTATATTACAAAGCTGTGATCATCAAGACAGTATGGTACTGGCACAAAAATAGACACAGAGATCAATGGAACAGAATAGAAAACCCAGAAATGAAAGCACAACTATATGGTCACCTAATCTTCAACAAAGCAGGAAAGAATATCCGAATGGATAAAGACAGTCTCTTAAATGTTTAGTGGGAAAACTGGACAGCAGCATGCACAAGAATGAAACTTGACCACTTTCTCTTTTTTTTAAAGATTTTATTTATTTGATAGAGAGAGAGCACAAGCAGGGGGAGCAGCAGGCAGAGGGAGAGGGAGAAGCAGGCTCCCTGCTTGGGAGCCTGATGGAGGGCTCAATCCCAGGACCCTGAGCTGAAGGCAGACACTTAACCAACTGAGCCACCCAGGCACCCCATGATGAATGATTTTTTTTAATGTATTGTTGGATTCAGTTTACTGATGTTTTGTTGAGGATTTTTTCATCTATATTGTCAGAGATATTGGTCTGTAGTTCTCTTTCATTTTATATTTAGCTGGCTTTGTTATCAGGGTAATGATGGTCTCATAGAATATATATTTGGAAGCTTTCCTTCCCCTTCTATTTTTTGGAATAGTTTGAGAAGAATAAGTATTAACTCTTCTTTAAATGTTTGGTAGAATTCACCTGTGAAGGCATCTGGTCCTAGTTTAGTTTGTTGGGAATTTTTTGATTACAGATTCATGTTCATTCTTGGCAATCTATTTGTTCAAATTTTCTGGTTATTCCTGATTCAGTTTTGGGAGTTCATATGATTCTAGGAAGTTATCTTTTTCTTCTAGTTTATCCAATTTTTTGGCATATAATTTTTCATAATATTATCTTCTATTCCTTTGTATTTCTGTGGTGTCAGTTTTTAATTTCTCCTTCATTTCTGATTTTGTTTATTTGAGTCTTCTCTCTCTCTCTCTCAAGTCTGCTAAAGGTTTTTCAATTTTGTTGATCTTTTCAAAGAACATACTCTTGGTTTCAGTGATCTCTTCTATTGTGTTTATTAAAATTTTGTATATCATTTATTTCTGCTTTACTTTTATTATTTCCTTCCCTCTTTTTTGTTGTTGATCCTCTTTTTCTAGCTCCTTTAGGTGTAAGGTTAGATTGTTTATCTGAGATTTTTCTTTTATCTTCAGGTAGGCCTGTATTGCTATTATCTTCCCTATTATTTTTTTGTCTTCTCCAAATTTTTATTTAAATTCCAGTTAGTTAACATAGAGTGTAATATTAGTAACAGGTGTAGAACTTAGTGATTCAACATGTACACACACTACATGGTACTCATCATAAGTGCCCCCTGCTATACCCATTACCTGTTCAACCTATCCCCCATCCACCTCCCCTCTAGTAACCATCAGTTTGTTTTCTATAGTAAAGAGTCTGTTTCTTAGTTGGCTGCTCTTTTCCGCCATGTTCATTTCTTTTGTCTCTTAAATTCCATGTATGAGTAAAATCATATGGTATTTTTCTTTGACTGATTTATTTCGCTTACCATAATACTCTCTGGCTCCATCCATGTCATTGTATATGGCAAGACTTCATTCTTTTTTATAGTTGAGTAATATTCCATTACCTATATATCACTTCTTTATCCATTCATCAGCCCATGAACACTTGGGCTCTTTCTATAATTTTACTATTATTAATAACGCTGCTATAGACATCAGGGTGTATGTATCCCTTTGAATCAGTATTTTTGTATCCTTCGGATAAATACCTAACAGTGCAATTGCTGGGTCATAAGGTAGTTCTATTTTCAATTCCATACTGTTTTCCATAATGGCTGCACCAGTTTGCATTCCCATCAATAGTGTGAGAGGATTCCCCTTTCTCTGCATCCTCACCAACAACTGTTGTTTCTTGTGTCATTTATTTTAGCCATTCTGCCTAGTGTGAGGTGATGTCTCATTATAGTTTTGATTTGTATTTCCTTGATGATGAGTGATGTTGAACATCTTTTCACGTGTCTGTTGGCCATCTCTGTGTCTTCTATGGAAAAATGTCTATTCAAGTCTTCTGCCCATTTTTTGACTGCATTATTTTTTGTTGGGTGTTCACTGTTAAAAGTTCTTTATAGATTTTTGATGCTAACCCTTTATCAGATATGTCATTGGCAAATATCTTCTCCCATTCTGAAGGTTTCCTTTTAGTTTGTTGATTGTTTGCTTCACTGTGCAGAAGATTTTATTGTGATGGAGTCCCAATAGTTCATTTTTGCTTTTGTTTCCCTTGCCTCCAGAGACGTATCTAGTAAGTTGCTATGGCCAATGTCAAAGAGATTGCAGCCTGTGTTCTCCTCTAGAGTTTTGATGGTTTCCTGTCTCACATTTAGGTCTTTCATGCATTTTGAATTTATTTTTGTGTATGGTGGAAGAAAGTGGTCCAGTTTCGTTCTTCTGCATGTGGCTGTCCAGTTTACCCAATACCATTTGTTAAAGAGACTGTTTTTTCCATTGCATAGTCTTTCCTGCTTTGTTGAAGATTAGTTGACCATGTAATTGTGGGTTTATTTCTGAGTTTCCTATCCTGTTCCATTCATCTATGTGTCTGTCTTTGTGCCAGTACCATACTGTCTTTATCACTGCAGCTTTGTAATATAACTTGAAGTCCAGAATTGTGATGCCACCAGCTTTGCTTTTTTTTCAGGATTACTTTTGCTATTCTGGGTCTGTTGTGGTTCCATGCAAATTTTAGGATAGTTTGTTGTAGTTCTGTGAAAAATGCTTGTGGTATTTTGATAAGGATTGCATTAAATGTGCAGATTGCTTTGGGTAATAGAGTTGTTTTCACAATCTTTGTACTCCCAGTACTATGCTAAATAATAGTGATGCGAGTGGACTTCCCTGTTCCCTCCATCCCTACTTTGTTGAGGGTGTTTATTTTTAATGACGAATGGATGTTGTACTTTATCAAATGCTTTTTCTGCATCTATTGAATGGATCATATGGTTCATATCCTCTCTTTAATAATGTGGTATATCATGTTGATTGATTTGTGAATACTGAACCACACTTGCAATACAAGAATTAATCCCACTTGATCATGGTAAATGATTCTTTTAAAGTATTTTTTGGGTTCGATTTTTTAGTATCATGTTGAAAATTTTTCATCCGTATCTATCAACAATATTGGACTGTAGTTCTCCTTTTTATTGGAGTCTTTGTTTGGTTTTGGAATCAGGGTAATGTTGGCCTCATGGAACGAATTTGGAAGTTTTCTTTCCATTTTTTTTTTTTTAATTTGAGAGGAATAAGTATTAAGTCTTCTTTAAATGTTTGGTAGAATTCATGTGTGAAGCATTCTGGCCTGGACTTTTGTTGGGAGATTTTTGATTACTGATTCGATTTCTTTGGTTGTTATCAGTCTGTTCAAGTTTTCTATTTCTTCCTGTTTCACTTTTCTAGTGTATAAATTTTTAGGAATTTATCATTTTTTCTAGGTTCTCCTATTTGTTGGCATATAATTTTTCATCATATTCTCTTATAATTGTATGTATTTCTGTGGTGTTTGTTGCTATTTCTCCTCTCTGTGATTTTATTTATTCTGGTCCTTTCTCTTTTCTTGTTGATAAGTCTGGCTAGGGGGTTATCAATTTTTTTTTCAAAGATCCAGTTCCTGCTTTCATTGATGTTTTCTTTTAAATTTCTATATCCTTTATTTCTACTCTCATTTTTATCATTTCTCATCATGTACTGGCTTCAGTCTTTGTTGTTCTTTTCCTAGTGCCTTTAGGTATAGTTATGTTTTTTATTTGAGATTTTTCTTGCTTATCGAAGTAGGCTTGTATTTCTATACTTCCTTCTTATCACTGCTTTTGCCACATCCCGAATGTTTTGGACTGTTGTGGTTTCATTTGCATTTATTTTATGTATTTTTTATTTCTTCTTTGATTTCCTGGTTGACCCGTTTGTTCTTTAGTAGCATGTTGTTTAACCTCAATGTATTTGTGGTGTTTCCAAATTTTTTCTTGTGGTTTACTTCAAGTTTCATAGCGTTCTGGTGAGTAAATATGCGTGGTATGACCTCATTCTTTCACGCTTGTTGAGGCCTGATTTGTGACCTAGTATGTGATCTATTCTGGAGAATGTCCCATGTGCACTTGAAAAGAATGTGTATTCTGCTGCTTTGGGATGAAATGTTCTGAATATGTCTGTTAAGCCCATCTGGAACAGGGTGTTATTCAATGCCATTTTTTCCTTGTTGATTTTCAGCTTAAATAATGTGTCCATTGATGTAAGTGGGGTGTTCAAGTCCCCTACTATTATTGTATTATTATCAATGAGTTCTCTTATGTTTCTCATTGTTTTATATATTTGGATGCTCCCATGTTGGGGGCATAAACACATTCAATTGTTAGATATTCTGTTGGGTAGCCCCCTTTATGATGATATAGATACTTTCTTTATCTCTTGTGCAGTCTTTGTCTTAAAATCTAATTTGTTTCTGGATACCTGGCTTGCTCTGTCTATAGAGCATGCAACTCTTGATCTCAAGGTCATGAGTTCAAGTCCCATGTAGTGTGTGGAGCCTACTTAAGAAAAAAAATCTAGTTTGTTTTTATAATTATTGCTACACTGGTTTTCTTTTGACTTCCATTTGCATGATAAGTGTTTCTCCATCCCTTGGTTTCTATCTACAGTTGTCTTTAGGTGTAAAATGAGTCTCTTTTAGGCAGCATATAGATGGGTGTTGTTTTTTTTTTAATCTATTTTGACACCCTATGTCATCTGATTAGAGCATTTAGTCCATTTACATTCACAGTAATTATTGATTGATATGTACTTATTGCCATTTTATTACTTGTGTTGTCATTGTTTCTGGAGATTTTCTCTGATCCTTTCTTATCTTTGTCACTTTGGTCTTTCTTTCCCACTTGAAGAGTCTCTAATATTTCTTGCAGGGTTGGTTTAGTGGTCACAAACTCCTTTAGATTTTGTTTGTCTGGGAAACTATCTCTCCTTCTATTCTAAATGATAGATAGCCTTGCTAGATAGAGTATTCTTGGCTGCAGATTGTTCCCAGTCAGCACTTTGAATATATCAAACCACTCGTTCTGGCTTGCCAAGTTTCTGTGGAAACATGTTCAGCTACCTTTATGGTTTTTCCCTTGTAAGTTAGGGTCTTCTTTTGTTGCTTTAAGATTTTTTCTTTATCAGTATATTTTGCAAATTTATCTACAATATGTCTTGGTGTTGGCCTGCTTTTGTTGAACTCCTTAATGGGAGTTCTCTGTGCCTCCTGGATCTGGATGTCTAATTCCTTCCCCAGATTTGGGAGGTTTTCAGCAATTATTTCCTCAAATAAACCTTCTGTCCTGTCTTGTCTTCATCTGGGACTCCTATGATATGAATATTATTATGTTCCATGAAGTCAGTGAGTTCCCTACCTCTGTTCTCGTGATCCATAATTTCTCTATTTTGTTCAGCTTTATTATTTTCCATTATTCTACTTTCTATATCATTTATTCATTCCTGTGCTTTTTGCATCCCTGTGGTAATTACATCTACCCCATTTTGAATCTGTTATTGTATTGCTCTTTTTTGTGTTGCTCATTTTTGTATTGTATTGCTCATGATTGTTTTTTTAGCTCTTTTGTCTCTGTGGTAAGGGTCTTCCTGATGTCTTCTATGCTTTTCTCAAGCCAAGCAAGTATCCTTATGATTGTTGCTTTAAATCTCCATCAGGTATATTAATTATATCTGTATTGAATAGATCTCTGGTTGTGACCTTTTATTGCTTTTTATTTTGGGATAAGTTCCTCTGTCTTGGCATTTTTTCTAAGTCTCTGTCTTCTTCTGTGTGTAATCAAAGTCTATTTCCTGCTTCTAAGAGAAAGGCTTTATAAAGAACATTTCATATAGTGTCCAGAGCCTAGCTCTTCAGGGGCTGTCTCTGGTGTGTGTTGCACATATTCTGCTGCTGTGTTTTTCTGACTTATCCTTCAGGCCATTTGTCTGCAGAAGTTCTCCTTGTCTGCAGTGGGTAGTGTTTGGACCTTGGCCAGAGTGTGGGGAGTTTTAACTAGGTGTGCTCTGATCTGTTTGTTAAATGAGACCTGATGCCACGCTGGGACTGAGGCAAGCATAACTAGAAAGGGCAGTTCTACCTGAATGTGGGGGGTCACGGCTTGGTGTAAGCAAGTTAGGTAGTGAGTGTTGGTTCCCACACATGGCCCTGTGGTTATACTGAGGGGCAGGTGAGAGAAAGGGTTCCAGCCAGTTCCTTTGTCCCTGGAGAGTGATCTCCATGCTTGCTGCTCTTAGGGAAGCACTCCTAGTAAAGCAAATAACTTCCCCTTCTGTGTCCCAGGCATTTTTCAGATCACCGTTTTCATGGTGTCTGTTCTTGTTGCTTGTCTGCCTGGAGCAGTGTAGTGCACTTTGGGCTCTATCCCAGCCAAGCCTACTGACTTTTAAAACTCCGTACTTTAGGGTCATGCTGTGGCGGGGGCCTGCACTGGTCTTCTGGGGGATGGACTCACCACACTCAGACAGATGCAGGTTTGACTGAGAAGGGCAGTCACACCAGAGTGCAGGGGTTGTGGGATTTGGAGCAAGTAGGCTAAACAGTCAGTGTTAGGGTTAGCTGCCCTCAGCAGGTATCTCTGCATCTATGCTGAGGGTCAGAGGAAGGAAATGGCTCCCACCAGGTATTCTGTCCCCAGAGAGACATCTGTGAACACCACCTCTCACAGATACACTCCAAGAAGTAGGAACAGTCTTTCCCCCATGTGCTTTGGGTGATCCTCAGATCATGCTGTCTGCCCACTGATTGTTTGCCCGCCTTTTCTCCAGAAGTAGGGGAATGCCCTTAGGGTTCTATCTCAGCCAAGCCCACCTACATTTAAAACTCCATTCTTTGAGCCCCACTGGTTGCAAAAACTCATGAAAAAGCCCCTCTCGTTTTCCCAGCCAACGGCTTTGGAGTAGTGTTCTCCTTGTGCATTTGCCTGTGAACTCCTCTCTCTCACCTTTCTCCCTCCCGTTGGCAGCACCAACAATCAAATTCTCCCCCAAACCACATCTCTGCACTTACCTTCTTCGATGTGGTTTCTTCTCTTCTCTAGTTGTGCAGTTTGTTCTGTCAGTCCTCAGGTCAATTTCTTTGGTATTCAGAATGATTTGATGGTATCCAGTTGTGTTGGAGGGAGGAGACAAGCCTAGGGTCCTCCTACTATGCCGTCATCTTAGCTCCTTCCCTATACAGTGTTAATTTTCCCTCTTAAATCAACTTTTGGTGAACTCAAGTTTTTGAACTATTGTGTTTTCATTTTTTCTCCATTTTTTTAAATTTCTCTTTGATTTCTTAGTTCACTCATTCATTATTTTACCTCCATTTATTTGTTTTCTTTTCAGATTTTTTTCATGTACTTAATTTCTGGTTTCATAGTGGTGTGGTTGGAACAGATTCATGGTGTGACTTTGACCTTTTCGAATTTGTTGAGACTTGTTTTGTGACCTAATAGAAGCACAACGCTTCCATGTGCACTTGAAATAATTTATATTCTGCTGTTTTAGGATGGAATGTTCTCAACATATCTGTTAGATCCATCATGCCAATATGTCATTCAAAGCCATTGTTTCCTTGTTGATTTTCTATTTGGATCATCTATTTGTTGATGTAAGTGAGGTGTTAAAGTCTCCTACTACTATTGTATTAATATCAGTTCTTTATGTTTGTTACTAGTTCCTTTATGTTTTTGGGTGCTCCTGTGTTGGGTACATAAGTATGTACAATTGTTTTATCTTCTTGTATTGTTCCTTTTATTATTAGTGTCCTCTTTTGTTTCTTGTTATGATCTTTTTTATAAAGTTTATTTTATCTGATATAAGCATTGTTACCCTGGCTTTCTTTTCACACCTATTTGCATGATGCTTTCCCATACCTTTCTTTTTACTTTGTATGTGTCTGTAGGTGTGAATTGAGTTCCTTGTAGGCAGCATATAGATGGGTCTTGCATTTTTATTCATTCCATCACACTATGTCTTTTGATTGGAATGTTTAGTCCATTTTCATTCAATATAATTATTGATAGGTGTGTACTTATTGCCATCTTGTTACTTATTTTGTGGTTGTTTTTGTGGTTCTTCTCTTGCTCTCTTTTCTCACAGTTTGCTGGTTTCTTTAGCAATGTACTTGGATACATCTCTCTGTATATTTTGCTTATCTATTACTGGCTTTTGATTTGTGATTACCATTAAGTTTGTATATAACATATATGCATATATAAGTCCATATTATGTTGATGGCAACTTAAGTTTGAACACATTTTTACTCCTCTCCTCCACATATTTTATGTATATGGTGTTATACATTACATACCTTTAGTTCATGATTCCCTTGGCTGATTTTTATAAACATACTTTTTTTTTTGCTTTTCTGTTTCCTACTTTTCTTTTTCCAACATATGGTCTTTTCTTTCCACCCAAATAAGCCCTTTAACATTTCTGATCAGGATGCTGGTGGTAATGAATTTCTTTAACTTTTGTTTGAGAAACTCTTTATTGTTCCTTTTATTTTGAATGGTAGCCTTCCTTGATAGTATATTTTTGGTTCAAATTTTTTCTTTTCTTTCAGCACTTTGAATAGATCATGACTCAACCTTCCAGCCTGCAAAGTTTCTCCTGAAAAGTCACCTTGTACCCTTATGGGGTTTCCTTTATATGTAACTGCTTTCTTTTCATGTGTTGCTTTTAAAATTCCCTCTTTATCATGAGGTTTTGCCACTTTTATTACTATATATTTTGGTGGACCTCATTTGGTCAGTTTTTCTGGGGCCTCTCTGTGCCTCTTGGATCTGGATTTCTGTTTCCTTCCTCAGATATGGGAAGTTTTCAGCTCTTATTTCTTTAAATATTTCTTTAAATATTTTCTCTCTCTTCTTCTGGGATTCTTATAATGCAAATATTATGGTCAATTTTTTTTTTCCTGCTGGAACAATCTTTTTTTTTTTTTTGATGTAGTGTTCCATGATTCATTGTTTGTTCATAACATCCAGTGCTCCATGCAGAATGTGCCCTCTTTAATACCCATCACCAGGTTAACCCATCCCCTTACCGTCCTCCCCTCTAGAACCCTCAGTTTGTTTTTCAGAGTCCATCATCTCTCATGGTTCGTCTCCCCCTCTGACTTACTCCCCTTCATTCGTCCTCTCCTGTTATCTTCTTCTTTTTCTTTTTTCTTAAAATATGTTGCGTTATTTGTTTCAGAAGTACAGATCTGTGATTCAACAGTCTTGCAAAATTCACAGCGCTCACCGTAGCACATACCCTCCCCAATGTCTATCACCCAGCCACCCCATCCCTCCCACCCCCAACCACTCCAGTAACACTCAGTTTGTTCCTGAGATTAAGAATTCCTCATATCAGTGAGGTCATATGATACATGTCTTTCTCTGATTGACTTATTTCACTAAGCATAAGACCCTCCAGTTCCATCCACGTCGTTGCAAATGGCAAGATCTCATTCCTTTTGATGGCTGCATAATATTCCATTGTGTATATATACCACCTCTTCTTTATCCATTCATCTGTCGATGGACATCTTGGCTTTTTCCACAGTTTGGCTATTGTGGACATTGCTGCTAGAAACATTGGGGTGCACGTACCCCTTCGGGTCCCTACATCTGTATCTTTGTGGTAAATACCCAGTAGTGCAATTGCTGGATCGAATGGTAGCTCTAATTTCAACTGTTTGAGGAAATTCCATATTGTTTTCCAGAGTGGTTGCACCAGCTTGCATTCCCACCAACGGTGTAGGAGGGTTCCCCTTTCTCCACATCCCTGCCAACATCTGTCGTTCCCTGACTTGTTAATTTTAGCCATTCTGACGGGTGTGAGGTGGTATCTCATTGAGGTTTTGATTTGGATTTCCCTGATGCCGAGAGATGTTGAGCACTTTTTCATGTGCCTGTTGGCCATTTGGATGTCTTCTTTGGAAAAATGTCTGTTCATGTCTTCTGCCCATTTCTTGATTGGATTATTTCTTCTTTGGGTGTTGAGTTTGATAAGTTCTTTATAGATTTTGGATACTAGCCCTTTATCTGATCTGTCATTTGCAAATATTTTCTCCCATTCTGTCGGTTGTCTTTTGGTTTTGTGGACTGTTTCTTTTGCTGTGCAAAAGCTTTTTATCTTGATGAAATCCCAATAGTTCATTTTTGCCCTGGCTTCCCGTGCCTTTGGCGATGTTTCTAGGAAGAAGTTGCTGCGGCTAAGGTCGAAGAGGTTGCTACCTGTGTTCTCCTTTAGGATTTGGATGGACTCCTGTCTCACGTTTAGGTCTTTCAACCATTTGGAGTCTATTTTTGTGTGTGGTGTAAGGAAATGGTCCAGTTTCATTCTTCTGCATGTGGCTGTCCAATTTTCCCAACACCATTTGTTGAAGAGAGTGTCTTTTTTCCATTGGACATTCTTTCCTGCTTTATCAAAGATAAGTTGACCATAGAGTTGAGGGTCCATTTTTGGGCTCTCGATTCTGTTCCATTGATCTATGTGTCTGTTTTTGTGCCAGTACCATACTGTCTTGATGATGACAGCTTTGTAATAGAGCTCGAAGTCCGGAATTGTGATGCCGCCAGCTTTGCTTTTCTTTTTCAATATTCCTCTGGCTATTCGGGGTCTCTTGTGGTTCCATACAAATTTTAGGATTATTTGTTCCATTTCTTTGAAAACAGTGGATGGTATTTTGATGGGGATTGCATTGAATGTGTCGATTGCTCTAGGTAGCATTGACATCTTCACAATGTTCGTTCTCCCAATCCATGAGCATGGAACGTTTTTCCATTTCTTTGTGTCTTCTTCAATTTCTTTCTTGAGTATTTTATAGTTTTCTGAGTACAGATCCTTTGCCTGTTTGGTTAAATTTATTCCTAGGTATCTAATGGTTTTGGGTGCAATTGTAAATGGGATCGACTCCTTGATTTGTTTCTCTTCTGTCTTGTTGTTGGTGTATAGGAATGCCACTGATTTCTGTGCATTGATTTTATATCCTGCTACTTTACTGAATTCCTGTATGAGTTCTAGCAGTTTTGGGGTGGAGTCTTTTGGGTTTTCCACATACAGTATCATATCATCTGCAAAGAGTGAGAGTTTGACTTCCTCTTTGCCGATTTGGATGCCTTTGATTTCTTTTTGTTGTCTGATTGCTGTGGCTAGGACTTCTAATAGTATGTTGAATAGCAGTGGTGAGAGTGGACATCCCTGCCGCGTTCCTGACCTTAGGGGAAAAGCTCTCAGCCTTTCCCCATTGAGAATGATATTCGCTGTAGGTTTTTCATAGATGGCTTTTATGATATTGAGGTATGTACCCTCTAACCCTATACTCTGAAGAGTTTTGATCAAGAAAGGATGCTGTACTTTGTCAAATGTTTTTTCTGCATCTATTGAGAGGATCATATGATTCTTGTTCTTTCTTTTGTTAATGTATTGTATCACGTTGATTGATTTGCGGATGTTGAACCAGTCCTGCAGCCCAGGGATAAATCCCACTTGGTCGTGGTGAATAATCCTTTTAATGTACTGTTGGATCCTATTGGCTAGTATTTTGGTGAGAATTTTTGCATCCATGTTCATCAAGGATATTGGTCGGTAATTCTCCTTTTTGATGGGGTCTTTGTCTGGTTTGGGGATCAAGGTAATGGTGGCCTCATAAAATGAGTTTGGAAGTTTTCCTTCCATTTCTATTTTTTGGAACAGTTTCAAGAGAATAGGTATTAATTCTTCTTGAAATGTCTGATAGAATTCCCCTGGGAAGCCATCTGGCCCTGGGCTTTTGTTTCTTGGGAGATTTTTGATGACTGCTTCAATTTCCTTAGTGGTTATAGGTCTGTTCAGGTTTTCTATTTCTTCCTGGTTCAATTTTGGTAGTTGATACATCTCTAGGAATGCTCCCATTTCTTCCAGGTTATCTAATTTGCTGGCATAGAGTTGCTCATAATATGTTCTTATAATTGTTTTTATTTCTTTGGTGTTGGTTGTGATCTCTCCTCTTTCATTCATGATTTTGTTGATTTGGGTCATTTCTCTTTTCTTTTTGATCAGTCTGGACAGGGGTTTATCAATCTTGTTAATTCTTTCAAAGAACCAGCTCCTAGTTTCTTTGATCTGTTCTACTGTTCTTTTGGTTTCTAGTTCATTGATTTCTGCTCTGATCATTATTATTTCTCTTCTCCTGCTGGGTTTAGTGCTATTTGCTGTTCTTTCTCCAGCTCCTTTAGGTGTAGGGTTAGGTTGTGTATTTGAGACCTTTCTTGTTTCTTGAGAAAGGTTTGTATTGCTATATACTTTCCTCTCAGGACTGCCTTTGCTGTATCCCAAAGATTTTGAACAGTTGTGTTTTCATTTTCATTGGTTTCCATGAATTTTTTTAATTCTTCTTTAATTTCCTGGTTGACCCATTAATTCTTTAGTAAGATGCTCTTTAGCCTCCATGTATTTGAGTTCTTTCCGACTTTCCTCTTGTGATTGAGTTCTAGTTTCAAAGCATTGTGGTCTGAAAATATGCAGGGAATGATCCCAATCTTTTGGTACCGGTTGAGACCTGATTTGTGACCTAGGATGTGATCAATTCTGGAGAATGTTCCATGGGCACTAGAGAAGAATGTGTATTCCGTTGCTTTGGGATGGAATGTTCTGAATATGTCTGTGAAGTCCATTTGGTCCAGTGTGTCATTTAAAGTCTTTATTTCCTTGTTGATCTTTTGCTTAGATGATCTGTCCATTTCAGTCAGGCAGGTGTTAAAGTCCCCCACTATTATTGTATTGTTATCAATGTGTTTCTTTGCTTTTGTTATTAACTGCCTTATATAATTGGCTGCTCCCATGTTCGGGGCATAGATATTTACAATTGTTAGATCTTCTTGTTGGATAGACCCTTTAAGTAGGATATAGTGTCCTTCCTCATCTCTTATTACAGTCTTTGTTTTAAAATCTAGTTTGTCTGATATAAGGATTGCCACCCCAGCTTTCTTTTGGTGTCCATTAGCATGGTAAATGGTTTTCCACCCTCTCACTTTCCATCTGGGGGTGTCTTTGGGTCTAAAATGAGTCTCTTGTAGACAGCATATTGATGGGTCTTGTTTTTTAATCCAATCTGATACCCTGTGTCTTTTGATTGGGGCATTTAGCCCATTTACATTCAGGGTAACTATTGAAAGGTATGAATTTAGTGCCATTGTATTGTCTGTAAGGTGACTGTTAACTGTATGTTGTCTGTGTTCCTTTCTGATCTTTGCTGCTTTTAGGCTCTCTCTTTGCTTAGAGGACCCCTTTCAATATTTCTTGGAGGGCTGGTTTCCTGTTTGCAAATTCCTTTAGTTTTTGTTTGTTCTGGAAGCTTTTTATCTCTCCTTCTATTTTCAATGACAGCCTAGCTGGATATAGTATTCTTGGCTGCATATTTTTCTCGTTTAGTGCTCTGAAGATATCTGCCAGTCCTTTCTGGCCTGCCAGGTCTTTGTGGATAGGTCTGTTGCCAATCTAATGTTTCTACCATTGTAGGTTACCTATCTCTTCTCCTGAGCTGCTTTCAGGATTTTCTCTTTGTCTCTGAGACTTGTAAGTTTTCCTATTAGATGACGGGGTGTTGACCTATTATTATTGATTTTGAGAGGGGTTCTCTGTGCCTCCTGGATTTTGATGCCTGTTTCCTTCCTCACATTAGGGAAGTTCTCTGCTATTATTTGCTCCAATATACCTTCTGCCCCTCTCTCTCTCTCTTCTTCTTCTGGGATCCCAATTATTCTAATGTTGTTTCGTCTTATTGTATCACTTATCTCTCGAATTCTGCCCTCGTGATCCTGTAGTTGTTTCTCTCTCTTTTTCTCAGCCTCTTTATTTTCCATCATTTGGTCTTCTATATCACTGATTCTCTCTTCTGCCTCATTTATCCTAGCATTTAATGCCCCCATTTTTGATTGCACCTCATCAATAGCCTTTTTGATTTCGACTTGGTTAGATTTTAGTTCTTTTATTTCTCCAGAAAGGGTTTCTCTAATAACTTCCACGCTTTTTTCAAGCCCAGCTAGTATCTTTAAAGTAATGATTCTGAACTCTAGGTCCGACATCGTACTAATGTCTGTATTGAGTAGGTCCCTGGCTGACGGTACTATCTCTTGTTTTTGCTGAGGTGATTTTTTTCGTCTTGCCATTTTGTCCAGAGGAGAATAGATGAATGAGAGAACAAAATGCTAACAGGTTTACAACGTCCCCAGCAAATATACTGTATACAAATCAGAAAAGACCTGAAACCAGGGGAAAAGAAAGGGAAAGAAAGAAAAAAGAAAAAGAAAAAAAAAGAAAAAAAGGATAAAAACAGAACAATACAAAAAAAGCAGAATATGATCAAATATGATCAGGCTAGTGCATAGATCAGTGCCACACACTAGATTTTGTGCGTATTTTGGTCTGTTAGAAAAAAGTGCCTCCTAAAGTTTTAAAGGAAGAAAGACGTATATGTACAAAATAAGGGTTGATACAATGAAGGGATGGAAGATGACTGTAAAGATGAAAATTATAAAAGATTTTATAAAAGGACTTGATAAGATAAGAAGTTGTTTGAAAAAAGAAAGAAGATTTAAGAAAAAAAAGGAAAAAGGGAGAGAATGTGATCAGGCAGGAGACTAGAACAAAGCCATACAGTAGTGATTTAGGGTATATTTTGATCTGTTAGAAGAAACTGTATCTCAAAATTTTAAAGAGAGAACAACTTATATATATATATGCCAAAAATAAGGGTAACTACTATGAAGGGATAAAATATGACTCTAAAAATGAAAAATAAAAAACGTTTTTTTTTTTTTAAAAGGGATTAATAAGATGTTGGTTGAAAAAGGGAAAAATAAAAATAAAAAAAACAGTTAACAAAAATTAACTTTGATGAACTAATGAATCATGGTAAAAAAAAAAGCCATGAATTCTATGTGCAGTATTCCCCTAGCGCTGGAGTTCTCCCGTTCTCCTTGATCGGGAAACTTGGTCTTGGCTTGCTGGCTGTTCCTGCTGATCTTCTGGGGGAGGGGCCTGTTGCTGTGGTTTCCAAATGTCTTTGCCGGAGGCTGAATTGCCCCGCCCTTGTCGGTCCGGGCTAAGGAAGCTGCTGGGGTTTGCTCTCAGGAGCTTTTGTTCCCTGTAAGCTCTCGGTACAGCTTTGGAGGACCAGGGTGAAAATGGTGGCCTCCCAATCTCCACCTGGAGGAGCCGAGAACTCGGGGCCCCACTCCTCAGTGTGCCCCCAGAGAAAAGCAGTCACTCCCATCTCCCTGGTCTCCGGCCGCACTCCGTGCTCACCCGGCCTGTGACCGTGCGTTTCTATCTCTGGCACCGGACCCCGTGTGGAGTCTCCAAACCCAGCAGATCCCTGCGGTGCATTCCCGCGCCGCTCCTCCCCGGGAAGGAAGGGGAGTCTCCCCAGCTCTGCCACTTGTTGGGTCCTTGCTGGAGGAGCAGTGACCCGACTGGGCCGCGGATCACAGTTTATGGCCACCCCGAGCTGAGAGCCTGCGCCTCGCTCTGTCTCTGCAGCCGGCTTCCCCGCTCCGGTACCTGGGAGCTCTGCTGCACTCAGGCACCCCCGGTCTTTCTGTGACCCCAAGGGTCCTGAGACCACACTGTCCCGGGAGGATTCCACCCCCCGCTTAGCCACTGCAGCGACGTTCCTCCGTGGAGCCGACTTCTAAAAGTTCCGATTTTGTGCTCCGCGGCTCTATCACTTGCCAGAAGCGGCAGGCGGAGGCCCCTCCCTCGCCGTCTAACCTCCCGAATATCGCCTTGGATTCACTTCTCCGCATGTGTACCTTCCAGTAAGTGGTCGCTTCTCTGTTCAGAGAGTTGTTGCTACTCTCCTCTTCGATCTCCTGTTGAGTTCGTAGGTGTTCCAAATGGTTTGATCCCTATTCAGCTGAATTCCTGAGACCAGACGAAATCTAGGTCTCCTACTCCTCTGCCATCTTGCTCCGCCCCTATTATGGTCAATTTTGACACTGAGTTCCCAAGTGTATTTTCATTTTTTAAATTTTTTTTCTCTCTCTCCTGTTCAGCTTCATTACTTTCCATTAGTCTGTCTTCCATGTTGCTGTTCCATTCTTCTGCTTCCTCTAAGTTACAGTCTATTCCATCTGGTGTATTTTAATGTTAGTTATTGAGTTCCTCATCTCTAATTGGTTCTTTTTCGCTTTCTATCTCTTTATTTAGGGTCTCACTCAGGTCCTCCACTCTTTTTTCAAGTCCAGTAAGCACCTTCATGACCATTACTTTAAATTCTATATCAGGCGTATTACTTATCTCCCTTTTACTTAGGTCGCTTGCTGTGATTTTCCCCTGTTCTTTCACTTGGGACATATTCCTCTGTCTCCTCATTTTGTGTAATTCTCTGTTACTGTTTCTGTATGCCAGGAAATTCAGCTGTGTCTCGCGCCCTTGAGAGTAGTGGCTTTATGATGAAAAGTTCCTGTAGTGCCCTGCAGTACACTGTCCCCTGTTCACCAGATCCTTTTTCTTTAGGGGTGCCTCCCATGTGTTGCATGTGTCCTGCTTTTGAAGCTGAACAGCTTTTGTCTTTAGTCCAGTTCTCTATAATGTCTGCCCTGTGAGCAAAGTTTGGTCCCTCTGTATTTGGTGGCCCAGTCTGGGGCCACCTTGTGTTTGAGTTAAGTCAGACCAGCCATTTGCCAGAAATGCAATACCACTGAGGTAGCAGGCACTTTTCCTGTGCTGTCACCTGAGAAGTTTTTGTTGGTGGGTAGGGCCTTCTGTTAGACCAGCTGTCTGTGCCTAGCCTACTAATGTGGCCTCTTCTCTACATTTAGCTGTAGAGAGTCTGTTTTGCCAGTCTTTGGGTCATTTTCTGGGTTATTTACACTGATGTGCGTGTTATCTAGTTGTATTTACTGGACATGGTAAGCTTAGCATCCTCCTACTCTGCCATCTTCTGTAGAATTTTACCATACTGTTTTTGATTACTACAGATTTGTAGTATATTTTGAACTCTTGCATTGATACCTCCAGCTTGTTTTTCTTTCTCAAGATTGTTTTGGCTTTCAGGGTCATTTGTGGCTCCATACAAATTTAGTATTATTTGTTATAGTATTATGAAAAATGCTGTTGGTGTTTTGACAGAGATTGTATTGGATCAGTAGATTGCTTTGTGTAATATGGACATTTTAACAATATTAATTTTTCCAATCCCTGAGCATGATATATATTATCATTTGTTTGTTTCATCTTCAATTCCTTTAATGAATATTTTATAGCTTTCAGAGCACAGGTCTTTTACCTCTTTGGTTAAGTTTATTCCTAGCTATTGTATTGTTTTTTTGGTGCATTTGTAACCATTGAAACCACCTGGCCGTGGTATTTTCCCTGATGGGAAGTTTATGATTAGTGATTCAATACCCTTGCACTTTATTCATCTGTTCAGAGTTTCAATTTCATGGCTCACTTTTGGTAGGTTGAATGTTCTAGGAATTTATTTCTTCTAGGTTTTCTAAGTATATAATTATTCAAAGTACTTATTTTTTATTCTTTGTATTTCTGTGATATCGGTTTTAATTACTCCTTTCTTTTCTGTTTTTATTTATTTACATGTTCTCTTTTCCTTAGTCAAGCTAAAATTTTTAAATTTTGTTTATCCTTTCAAAAAACCCAACTCTTACTTGTATCAATCTTTATTAATTTTCTGTTTTTATTTCATTTACTTCTGCACTTATCTTTGCTATTTTCTTGTGTCCACTAGCTCTATGCTAAATTTCTTCTTTTTCTAGTTTTTGAGGAATATAGTTAAATTGTTTATTTGAGATCTTTTTTTTCTTGATGTATGCGTTTATTGCTATAAAATTCCTCTTCCATTATCACCTGGAGGGGAACTTGCACACACGTCTTGTGCCCTTGTTTTTATATCTGGTACTTTGGTTTTTATGTAAACCACCCAGTAGATGTCCCCGGATCTCATGCTCAGTGATGAATAAGGATTCTGCTCATGTGTTCCATCGGAGTTTAACGGAGAGGCATTTCATGGCCACCTATTTTCCCCTAAGCACAGCATAAACAGCAGACTGAAATGTACACCTGCTCTTTATGTGAAAAATGCCTATTTTCTGAATTTGGAGTTTGACCTAAAAGGCAGGATATTGGATTGGCACACATCCAGGACCCTCCTGAGGGGATCTCTCTTGGGAAAGTGGCTGGTAGTTCCCATCTTTTTCTATCCTTCTACCTTATTTAAGATCCCTGGTATCTTCTGAAAAGGAACTTCTAATCTCGTCTTGCACCCTGATTTTTGTGGCTGCTACCTAGGGGACAACTGTACAATACCAGATATGGTGGCCAGTGGGGCTTATGCTCAAATCCCACAGGAGTATATATATTTGTATACTTTGGGAAACCAGACAACTTACATGCTAAGAAATGAAACTGGACCACTTCTTAAGCCTTATACGAAAAATTACATTTACGAAACCATAAAAATCCTACAAGAAAACATAGGGAGTAGGTGAACCTTGACATCAGTCTTGGAGATGATTTTTCTTTTATTTGACACCAAAACCAAAGGCAATAAAAACAAAAATAAATAAGTGGAACTATATGAACCTAAAAAGCTTTTTCCTGATTAAAAACAAGGCAGAGGAACCGAATGGACATTTTCTTTCAAGAAGATGTACAAATGGCAAACAGACATATGAAAAGATATTCAACATCACTAATCATTAGGGAAATGCAAATCAAAACCACAGTGTGATATCACCTCACACTAGAATGGCCAGAGTCAAAAAGACAAGAAATAACAAGTGTTGGTGAGGACATAGAGAAAAAGGAACCTTCAGGCACTGTTGGTGCAAATGCAAATTTATGCAGTCATCATGGAAAACAGTATGGTATTTCCTCAAAAAATTAAAAACAGAATTACTATAGGATCTAGTAATTTTACTATTGGGTATTTACCCAAAGAAAATGAAAACACTGATTCAAAAACATATTTGCATCCTTATGTTTATTGCAGCAGTATTTACAATAGCCAACATAAAGAAGCAAACCTAGTGTCCATCCATAGATAACTGGATAAATATGTTTTATATATATAAATATATTTGTATATTTAATATATATACTCATTATATATCTTATATGTATATAATGAAATATTACTCAGCCATAAAAAAGAACGTGATGTTCCCATTTGCAACAACATGGATGGACCTAGAGGATACAATGCTTAGTGAAATAAGTCAGAGAAAGAGAAAAACATTATTTCACTCATATGTGGAATTTAAGAAACAAAACAAAGGAACAAGGGAAAAAGCAACAAACAAAAAACCCAGACTGAAATATAAAGAAAAAACTGGTGGTTGCCAGAGGGAAGGTGGGTTGGGGAATGAGTAAAATAAAGAGGATTAAGAGTACACTTATCCTGATGAGCACTAAATAATGTGTAAAACTGGTGAATCATTATTTATACAACTGAAACTATTATAACACCATATTTTAATTGTACTTCAATTGAAAAAAGCTAAAATACTTATGCAGAGCAAAGGAACCCATCAGTAATATTCAAAGGCCACCTACAGAATGGGAGAAAATCTCTGAAAATCATTTATCTGTTTGGGGTTAATATCTAAAATATGTAAAGAACTCATACAACTCAATAACAAGAAATAAAAATAAGTAGAAAATAAAAACAATCCAATTAAAGTGTGAGCAAGGAATGAGAAGTTTTCCCAAAAAGACATAAAGATGTCCAACAGGTACATGAAAAGTTGCACAACATTACTAATAAAGGAATTGTGAATCAGAACCACAGTGAAATATCACCTCAGGCCTCTTTGAATGTCTATTATTAATAAGACAAGAAGTAACAAGTGTTGGTGAGTCTGTGGAGAAAACAGACCTGTTGCACAGCATTGGAGGAAATGTTAATTAGTACAGCCACTATAGAAAACAGTATGGAGATTCCTCAAAAAATCAAAACTAGAACTAGGATATGCTACAGCAATTCTTTTTTTATTTTTTTAAAAGATTTTATTTATTTATCTTTGTGAGAGAGAGAGAGAGAGAGAGAGAGAGAGAGCATGAGTCGGGGAGGGGCAGAGGGAGAAGCAGACCCCCCACCCTGAGCAGGGAGCCCCACAAAGGATCCATCCCAGGACCCTGGGATCATGACCTAAGCTGAAGGCAGATGCTTAACCACCTGAGCCACCCAGGCGCCTCCTTTTTTTTTTTTTAAAGATTTTCGGCAATTCTATATCTACCCATTTTCTGAAGGGAAGGAAAATGCTGACTCAAAAATATATATGTACCAACATATTCATGGTAGCTTTATTTGTAATAGCAAAGACATAGAGGCAAACTAAGTGTGCATCACCAAATGAATAGTTAATGGAAATGTAGTATATATACCATGGAATACTATTCATACACTAAAAGGAAGGAAATCTTGCCATTTATGACAACATGGATAGACATGGAGGGTATTATAAGTGAAATAAGTAAAAAAAAAAAAGACAAATACCTTATGTTCTCACTTATTTGTAGAATTAATTTTTTTTAAATTAAAATATCTCATTCTTTTTATGGTTGAGTAATATTCCAGTGTGTCTGTGTCTGTGTCTGTGTGTGTGTGTATCTTTATTCACTCATCTATCAATGGATATTTGCAACAACATGGATTGATCTGAAGAGTATAATGCTAAGTGAAATGTCAGAGAAAGAAAAATACCATATGATTTCATTCATATGTGCAATTTAAGAAACAAAAAATTAACAAAGGAGAAAAGACAAACAAGAAAAGCTTGATCTCCTTTTTAAACTTATTTTTTATTTTTTTTCAAATTTTATTTAAATTCTACTTCTTTAACATATAGTGCAATATTGTTTTCAGGAGTAGAATTTAGTGATTCGTCACTTACATATAACAATGCCCATTGCTCATTATAACAAGTGCCCTCCTTAAAACCCATGACCTATTTAGCCCATACTCCACCTACATCCCTCCATCAACCTTCAGTTTGTTTTCTATCAGTGTCTCTTATGGTTTGCTTCCCTCTTTCTCTTTTTTCTCCTCTCCATATGTTCATGCTTTGTTTCTTATATTACACATATGAGTAGAATCATATGGGATTTGTAGTTCTCTGACTTATTTCACTTAACATAACACACTCTAGTTCCATCTGCATCATTGCAAATGGCAAGATTTCATTCTTTTTGATAGCTGAGTAATATCCCATTATATATATACACACACACACACACGCATACACACATGTGTATATACATATATATATATACACACACACAAAACATCTTTATGCATTCATCAGTTGATGGACATTTGGGCTCTTTCCATAGTTTGGATATTGTTGATAATGGTACATGTACCCATCTGATTCTGTATTTTTGTATCCGTTGGGTAAATACCTAGTAGTGCAATTGCTGGGTCATAGGGTAGTTCTATTTTAAACTTTTTGAGAACCCTCTATACTGTTTTCCAGAGTGGCTGCACCAGTTTGCATTCCCACCAAAATTGTAAGAAGGTTCCTCTTTTTCTGATTTCTCACCAATATTTGTTGTTTCCTGTGTTGGTAATTTTAGCCATTCTGACTGGTGTGAGGTGGCATCTCATTGTGATTTTGATTTGTATTTCCCTCATAGTGAGTGATGTTGAGCATCTTTTCATGTGTCAGGAATGCATCCATTTCTTCCAGATTGCCTAATTTGCATACAATTACTCATAATAGTCTCTTATAATTATTTGTATTTCTTCAGTAATGGTTGTAATCTCTCCTCTTTCATGGGTCTTTTTTCTTTTTGATAAGTCTGACTAGGGGTTTATTGATCTTATTAATTCATTCAAAGAACCAGCTCCTAGTTTCGTTGATCTGTTCTACTGATTTTTTATTTCTATATCATTGATTTCTGCTCTAATCTTTATTATTTCTTTTCCCCTGCTAGATTTAGGCTTTATTTGCTGTTCTTTTTCTAGTTCCTTTAGGTGTAAGGCTAGGTTGTGTATTTGAGACTTTACTTGTTTATTGAGAAAGACATGTATTGCTATACACTTCCCTCTTAGGACCATCTTTGCTTCATCCCAAAGGTTCTGAAGATCTGTGTTTTCATTTTCATTTGCTTCCATGAATTTTTTAAAATTCTTCTTTAATTTACTGGTTGACCTATTCATTCTTTAGTAGGATGATCTTTAACATCCATGTATTTGTGTTCCTTCCAATTTTTTCTTGTGATTGACTTCAGGTTTTAAAGCATTCTATTCTGAAAATATACATGATAAAATCTCAATCTTTGAAGAAGATAGCAAGCAGGGGGGGAAGAATGAAGGGGGGGAAATCGGAGGGGGAGACGAACCATGAGAGATGATGGACTCTGAAAAACAAACAGGGTTCTTGAGGGGAGGGGGGTGGGAGGATGGGTTAGCCTGGTGATGGGTATTAAAGAGGGCACGTTCTGCATGGAGCACTGGGTGTTATACACAAACAATGATTCATGGAACACTACATGAAAAACTAATGATGTAATGTATGGTGATTAACATAACAATAAAAAATTAAAAAAACCTTATGACAATAAAACTATATGCTGGATAATAAAAAAAAGATCTCAATCTTTTTGTATTGGTTGAAACCTGATTTGTGTCCTAGTTTGTGATCTAGTCTGGGGAATTTTCCATGTGCTCTCAAGAAGACTGTGTATCAAGAAGACTGTGTATTCTGTTGCTTTTGGATGAAATGCTCTGAATATATGTGTGAAGTCCATCTGGTCCAGTGTGTCATTCAAAGCCTTTGTTTCCTTCTTGATCTGCTTTAATGATCTGTCCATTGCTGTGAGTGGGGTGCTAACATCCCCTACTATTATTGTATTATTATCATTGAGTTTCTTTAAGTTTGTTATTAATTGGCTTATATATTTGGCTGCCCCCAAGTTAGGGGCATAAATATTTACAACTGTTAGATCTTCTTGTTGGACAGACCCTTTTATTATGATATAGTGTCCTTCTTCATCTCTTATTACAGTTGTTGGTTTAAAATCTAGTTTTCCTGATATAAGGATTGCTACTCCAGCTTTCCTTTGATGTTTATTACCTTGAAAAATGGTACTCCACCCCCTCAGTTTCAATCTGGAGGTGACTTTGGGTCTAAAATAAATCTCTTGTAAAAAATAAAATAAAATAAAAAGTCTCTTGTAAATAGTGTACTGATGAGTCTTGTTTTCTTTTTTTAACCATTCTGATACCCTTTGTCTTTTGATTAGAGCATTTAGTTCATTTTCATTCAGTGTAATTACTGAAAGATATTAATTTAGTGCCATTGTATTACTTGTAAAGTCACTGTTTCTGTAGATTGTCTTTGTTCCTTTGTTCCTTTCTGGTCTTTGTTACTTTTGGGCTCTCCGCTCAATGGATCCCCTTTAATATTTCTTGCAGGGCTGGTTTAGTGTTCACAAATTCCTTTTTTTTCCTTGGAAACTCCTTATTTCTCCTTCTACTCTGAATGACAGCCTTGCTGGATAAAGTATTCTTGGTTACATATTTTTCCCATCTAGCCCATTGAATATATTATGCCAGTCCTTTCTGGCCTTCCAGGTCTCTGTGGATAGGTCTGCTGTCAGCCTTATGTGTCTACCCTGTAGGTTAAAGACCTCTTGTCCCAAGCTGCTTTCAGGATTTTTTCTTTATTTTTGAAATTTGCAAGCTTCACTATTACATGTTAAGATGCTAACCTATTTTTATTGATTTTGAGGGGTGTTCTCTGTTCCTTCTGGACTTGAATGCCTGTTTCCTTCCCCAGATTAGGGAAGTTCTCAGCTATAATTTGTTCAAATAAACCTCCTGCCCCTCTCTCCCTCTGTTCATCTTCTGGGACCCCAATTATCCAGATACTATTTTCCTTTATGGAATTGCTGAGTTGTCGAAGTCTCCCTTTGTGATTCAGTAGTTGTCTTTTTCTCTTCTTTTCAGCTTCCTTATTTTCCATCATTTTATCTTATATATCACTGACTTTCACTTCTGCTTCATTTATCCTCTTTCAGAGCCTCCATTTGGGACTGCATCTCAGTAATAACATTTTTTAATTTTGGCCCGAGTAGATTTTAGTTCTTTTATTTCTACAGTAAGGATTCTCTAGTGTCTTCTATGCTTTTTTCAAGCCTACCTAGTATCTTTATAATCATTTAAAATGTAGTTCAGACATCTTATATCTGTATTAATTCAATCCCTGGCAGTGAGTACTACTCTGTCTTGTTCTTTCTTTTTGGGTGAATTTCTCCATTTTGTCATTTTGTCCAGAAATGAAAAGAAGAAAGAAAGAGAAAAGACAACAATCACAACAACAATAACAAGAAAAAAAAACCCAAAACAAACCAGAAAAAAACAAAAACTAAACAAAATAAGAAAAATCAAGAAAAAAAACAGAACAAAACAAAAAACTAGATTCTGTGTGTGTTTCAGTCTGCTTGTTAAAACAAACTAGATCCCAAGAGAGGAAAGAAAGAAAAACATATATTTACAAAAATAAAATAAAATACAATGAAAGGAAACCAAAAGTAAAACTATATGTATATATATATGTATATAGTTTTATTTTTGGTATATATATCATATATATAAAAATAAAAATTTTAAAAAGAATAAAATATTGAAAAAATAAGACAATAACTGAAAAAATAAATCTGAAAGACTAAATAATAATAATAAAACTCCCCCACAAATGCTATATACTCTTTTCCCCAGGAAGTGAAACTTTGCAATTCTCTATGGTCAGTAAACTTTGTGTTGTTCTTTGAGAGGGGCCCGTTGTGCTGATTCTCAGGTGCCCTTGCCCTTGTGGAAATGTGCCTCCCTTGCCAGGGGGACAGGATCAGTGTAACTGGCCCTTGATTCCACTATGTGGTGCTGTTTTGCTCCCTGAAGGCATTCAGCACTGATGGGCAGGATTAAAATGGCAGGTCCCCCGCTCTTTAGCCCTGGAACTGATAGTTCATGCCCCCCACTCTTTAGTGAGCCCTCACAGAAAAGCAGTCATTCACTCTTGTGTCCCTGGTTTCCATCCGAATTCTGTTCACCCAGACTGTGATGGAGTTTTTTTTATCTCAAACATGGAACTGAGTTTCAAGACTCCAAATTTTATGGACTCCTGCAGCAAGGACCATTTCTCCTGTGGGAGGGAGGGGGATCTCACCATGCTTCTGCCTTTTGCTGGTTTCCTGACCTGAAAGCAGTTGCATGACTGTGCAGCAGTTTGCAGTTTATGGCAATACAGAGAATAAAACCAGCACCTACACTCACTGTTTTCAGCTGGCTTTCCTGCTCCAATGCCTGAGAACTCTGCCGCACTCAGGCACCCCCATTCTTCTTGTGACTCCGGGGATCCTGAGTCCATGCTGTCCCACCTCAGATTTTGCCCTGCTTTGCCACTTGAGCAACTTTAAGCTAGGGACATCCCCCACTGTAACAGATTTCTAAAAGTTCCAATTTTGCACACTGCTGCTTATAATACTTTGTGGTAGCCTTCTTAAGCTGGCTCCCTAACCTCCTCTTCCCCCATATCCTCAGATATATCAACCTGGATTCAAGTTTCTGCTGTTCCTACCTTCCAAAAGTGGTTGCTTTTCTATTTGTAGAATTGCAACATTTCTTTTCTCAGATTGATTTCACAGGTGTTCAGAATGATTTGATAACTATTTAGCTGAATTCCAGGGACCAAAATTAGGGTCCCCTACTCCTCCACCATCTTAACTGAAAATAGTTCTTATAGGTTACAAACTCTGGTTGCAAAGGATGATATTCTTTTCTAGATCAAAATCCCATCAAATTAGGGTTGCTTTTTTTTTTTTCTTTCAGTTAAGTCCAAAGTAATTTAAAGTTATTTTTCTCCCATCTTTCCTGGGTTGTTTTAAGTTCCAGGAAATTGACAACGTGGTCCATTTCATGTCAGAGGAACTACCTAGTCCATAGTGGTTGACATCTATGCCAACTGACTTCTACTGAAAAGTGTGGAACCTCAACCAACAACTTTTCATTGGTCTGAACAAATCTTTGGAGTTCTCAGCCTGACCATAATACCTCTGGGCCTTACCTCAATTTTACTGTATCTAATATAAGCTTTTTATCCTTGAACACAGAGGTTAGGCTCCATGAGCCTAATATAGGCCCATTTGTACTAAGCACCCCATTCCACCAACTCTATTCTCTCATTCACCTCCTAAGAAAGCAGTGAGAAGCAAGATAAAGATACAATTTTCTCATCTGCACAAAACCATCTGGAGGTTTCTGATGCTCCATTTCTTAGAGAGGTCAGATTGATACTTTTTTCAGTGACCTTCACTAGTCTGTATCTCTTACTTCCCTCTCTCTATCTCCATCTCTAGATGCATAACTCCCACCACTCTTAAGTCTTCATTCATTCTTCCTAATCTATAAACTATTGAATATATCTTGACTGTTAGTATTCAAAAGTGTATTTTGAAAATCAGAATCCAAAAATTAACTCGTCATTTGTTATTCTTCTGTGGCCTCCTTTTCAAAGAGTAAACTAATATTTCACAAACATTATCTAAAAAGGAAAGAGGGTGTAGGACAACAGGAATTAAAGGGACTAAAACTGACTTGTCTAATATTAAAATATTGCCATAATATGAATACTCAGAAAAAAAATGGAAGATTCCCCTTTTACTACTCTCACCTTATTCTTTTCTCCTACCAGAGATAACCAGTATTAACTATTTTGGTATATTTCTGATACTTTCCTATGCCTTTTAACATATATATGGATACATGGTTTTCTTACTATAAATGGAAAAATACAATACATATGCTTCTGAAACTTATGATTTTTACTTAGTAGTATATGAGTCATTTTTGCATGCTAGTTCATGTAGGCTGATACCATACTATTTAATGGCTCCTTATGCATAATGTGGATGTACTGCAATTTATCCATTTGCATATTGAGGGACATTTAATTAATTCCAGAGTTTTACAATCCAAACAATAGTGTTGTTTAATAAGGATCCTGGAAGGTTGTGGCTTCAGGGCACATCTCCCCTGTAATTTTTAAAAAATATTATTTACTTATTTATTTGACAGAGATAGTGAAAGAGGGAGCACAAGCAGGGGGGAGTGGGAGAAGCAGGCTCCCCGTGGAGCAGGGAAGCCCGACGCGGGGCTCGATCCCAGGACCCTGGGATCATGACCTGAGCCTAAGGCAGATGCTTAATGACTGAGCCACCCAGGCGCCCCTCCCCTGTAACTTTTTATCTGCAGTAGAACAACAACCAATTGACATGCTTTCTGGTCTTGTAGTACACATTTGAGGCTACAGGTTCTTCTGAGATTTACAGATGAAAGGGCTGGCTTGGGATTCAATCTTCCATGCTACCAAAAGAGAGACAGTATTCTAGAAGTGGAAAAGAAAGACATCTCCAACAGTGCCTGTAAGATAACTGATAAGGGAGGATCTCCCAGAAAGAAAATCCAGGCAATAAGAAAGTCAATGGAGAAGGGAATTAATGCCTCCAAGATGAAAGAAACATGGGCTCACCAAGATTACTTCACAATTAGGAAAGAGAATTGTTATAATTACTCAGTAAGATCTTATAATTTTTATGGTCCTTTTTTTTTCTTTTCCACATTGGTGTTTTAATGCAGGCATATTGTCTCTTTTCCTCCATTGTATATTGTGTGTGTACAGATAACTTGTCTTTTAGTGTATTGGTCACTGCTACAGGAAGCCACATTCAGACAAGATGGCAATAACTTCTCATCATTCAGATACTTTGAGCTTGATGCAAGTGTGTCTCTTGAGGACAGGGGTGAACATATTGATGTGTGGTAGGAAGGGTACACATTTTGATGGTCAATAGGGTAGAATGTTGAAAAAAACTACAAATCCCCCAATATCCATTTTAACCTTCTTTCTTAGTAGTTAAACAGCAATAAAACTAAATTGTGACTAATTTGGTGGGAATGGAGGTAACTTGTGCAAAATATGGGTCATACACTTAGAGGGAAGAAACAAGCTCTTCCCTCTTCTACTCTGCCTTCCTGTTGCCTGGACTTTAAATATGATAGTGAAAGCTGTTGATTCCAACTTGTACATGAGATGTAAGCCATGTTTTGAGAATGATAGAGCAATAAAATACAAGAAGTATGGGTCTCTTCCACTGTTGAATTGACATAACTACATTAGATTACATACCTTGACTTTTATATGAAAGAAAAATAAACTTACATCTTATTTAGATAACTCTTTGTATGTTCCCTTTGTTGCAGAAACTTAATCTGTTTCCTAACTAATACACACAGAAAGCCAGAAGACAGTGAAACAATCAATATATGTAGATGATTAAGAGAAAAAGAGCAATGAATCCTGAAATAAGCTAAAATATCATTCATCTGATGGGGAAAATGAAAAAAAAATGTGTACATATATAGCATGAGATACAGTGCCACTTACTTTCCTCTATTTGAGGAAAATATTTAAGGAAGTGCCCTAAACAAATGTAAATGGAATGTTCTTAAGCTAACCTATGATGAAAAGTATAAGAAAAGAGTAGTTAGGGGTGCCTGGGTGGCTCAGTCCTTAAGCATCTGACTTCAGTTCGGTTCATGATCCCAGCGTCCTGGGATCAAGCCCTGCATCAGGCTCCCTGCTCGGAGGGGAGCCTGCTTCTCCCTCTCCAGCTCCCCCGTGCTTGTATTTCCTATCTCTCTCTGTCAAATAAATAAATAAAATCTTTAAAAAAAAAAGAAAAGAGTAGTTAGCAATTAATCTTGTAATGTGTGTGTATGTAATTAATGTTAAGTGAGTAATGATACTATACTGCCAAAAATATTTAAATGTTAATTAAAGATTGTTGAAACAGAAGGATCATGAAAATGATATAAGGAAAACATAATGATTACCTGGAATTAAAATGTCTAAAAGTCTTTGCAAACACTGTAGCAGTTATTTTTGTTTTTCTTGTTGCTATTGGTAGTCAATGTGGCTGATGGGAGTTTGTGTCAGAGTGCAGAGAAAGATGAATCTTGGGTAATAGGGAAGTTTAAGTGAGCAAAGGTCCCAATTTAGTCTATGGATGAGAAGAGGGTTATGGGTAAGTAAAGCAACCTGGCAAAAATAGTTATTAAATATCAATTAATAGTAATAGAGAAAAGTAAGGTTGTGAGACATGAAAATTAAGCCATTATCAAAATTGAATTTAAAAAACTAGTAGAACTTTCAAAATAACATTGGGGAAAATGGGAATAAATGAAAGGTGACAAAACCAGAAAAATTAAGGAAAGGGGAAAAGTGAGTCAGTCAGAGAAACAAAGTCAGAAAAGAGGAAATGACAATAAGGTATAATGAATATTAAATAAGATAGAAGTATTAACCAAGTCTCAGTTATCAACATAAATGTAAACAAACAGGGTACCTGGGTGGCTTAGTCTGTTAAGTGTCTGCCTTTGGCTAAGGTCATGATATTGGAGTCCTAGGATCGAGACCCACATAGGGCTCCCTGCTCAGTGGAAAGCTTGCTTCTCCCTCTGCCTGCCACTCCCCCTACTTGTGCACGCTCTCTCTCTGTCAAATAAACAAATATATTTTTAAAAAATTTAAAAAACTGAAATCTCCAAGCAAAAGAGAATCTGTAATATTGGATTAAGACACAAACTATGATGCTTATGAGAAACACATTTTTTTAAAAAAAAGGTCAAAAGGAGAATTAAAAAAAATGTTTTGACATACTAAAGGAGAAATGTTATTGTTGGAAAAAGTGGAGTTAAAGGATAAAACCATTACATAGGACAAAGGGGTATAATATTGCTCTCGTTATCTATTGCTACTTAGCAAGCCACCCCAACACTTAATGACTTCAAACAACCATTTTTATTATATTTCATGATTTTCTAGGTCAGGAATTTGGTAAGAACTTTGGTTAGGTAGTTTCTGATCTACCTGATGCCTGCTATGATACCTGAGACTGGAAGATCCCTTCCAAGATGACTTCTTCACTTATGTGTGGCACCTCATTACCCCTTGGCTTCACTATTTTTCATACTCTCATATTTCTCAGTAGCCTGATTTATTCTTGATAGGTCTCACTTGTTGAGGTTATGCCAAAACCTGTCAGTGTTCCAAAGGGAGGGATAACAGCACGTAATTTCAGGCTGATTTCAAGCAGACTCACTAGCAGCAGCTTGTAAAGTATGCAAACATATACAGTCCTTTGGGACAATTATAACCCCTACTGGTCTTCAGACCAGGTAATTTAAAGGTGGCCCTTGGGCAACAGTTGCAACAACTGGGGCTCCAGATGAGTTTATAAGCTCCTTTCTGAGCGGTACCAGCAAGCTGTAGGGAGGCTAGGGAGAATGCAAAACAGGTGTCCCTTGGCCTATATTCTCTAAAAGCTCCTCTGTAACATCTAGACTTGATTAACCTGAAATCTGCCCCTCAGGCTGAGCTCTAGGACCAGTAAATAGGCCCTTTTCACAGGACGATGGGGGATGTGTTTCAATCCGCTGTGTTGTGCCCTGGGTGGTTAGCCTGCCAAGAACTGCTTTGCCAATTGTTTCAGTCCCCTGGTACTCAGCAATGTAAGTGCTCCTGGTCACCAGAGCCAGGTGTTTAAGTGGTGTCCTCTTTGTGGAATGCACAAGTCTGCTGCCTTCTGCATAGGCTTTTGGGAGCCTAGGCCTGGAGCAGGCCTGTCAGCTTCAGCAGGAACACCAAGGAGCTTGGGGTCAGGGCAGGCCTGCAAGCTTCAGCAGGGCCATGGGGGAGCCTGAGTCCAGGCAAGCTTGCTGTCTTTCAGTGGAACTGTGGGGGTGCCCAGGGCAAGAGAGTCCTGCTGGCTATGGCAAAGCTATGGGAGCATGTGGGGGCAGGCCAACCCAGCCAGCTTCAGCAGGGCTTTGGGCTTTGAGGGAGCCTGGGGTCAGGTGCAAGCCCACTGGCTGCAGCAGGGTGACAGGGAAGCCTGGGCCAGAGTGAGCATGTGAGTTACAGCAGGATTAAAGGTGTGCCTGGGGGTGGGGCAGTTCCACTGGCTTCAGGGGGCCTGTGGGAGATCACAGGGGCAGAGCAAGTCTGCAGACTTTATCTACTTGATCAGGGCTGGGTGAAATCTTGGCTGTGGGACACTAGCAAGGTAGATGGAGAACAAAAATTGCACCCACCAATGAGTGCATCCTTCCTTGGAGAAACTCCAACCAGAGCCCCTCCTCTTCCTGGAGATTGGTGGGTTGGGGCAAAAGTTCAAACCCTCTAATTATAACAGCACTCTAGCTGGTCTTAAGGGCTAACTTACTTAAAGTTAACACACCTCTTGCTTGCTTGCTGACTGACTTAAGGTCCTTCATCTGTAACAGAACTAATTTACTTTCTTTGAGACTTGAAGACCACTGTGCCTTGGGGAATAAAGGACCAGAACATCCCCAGGCCACAGAGGACAGCAAGTCTGTTTGAAGCCCCCTTAGCTTTCTGATTAGCCAAGCAATCTTTTAGCAAAATGTTTTTCTTTTTTAAGGCCACACAAATGACTTTACTGACATACCTTTGTACATCTGTAGACTTTGCCCTACTTTGCAGAAAGAACAGAGTACTCTTGCACAACCCATGGGTACCAAGGAACCAGACCTTCTTGCACAACTTCCCTGGGCACCAAAGAGCTAGAACTTCTTGCACAACCTCTGAGCATGGAGATAACTCTGTAGCTGACATCATTGAGTCTACATGTAATCAAGAAATGTCACAGGGTTCTTGGGTGGCTCAGTAAGTTAAGCAGCTGCCTTGGGCTCTGATCATGATCCCAGGGTCCCGGGATCGAGTCCTGCATTGGACTCCCTGCTCAGTGGGGAGTCTGCTTCTCTTTCTACCTTCCCCCTTGCTTGTGATCTCTCTCTCTCTCTGACAAATAAATAAATAAAATGTTAAAAAAAAAAAAAGAAATGTCACAGACCACTGCACGCTCTTAACTGATTAAACCCCTTTAAAAATCTCTGGGCCAGGCAGAAACCTAGGAGTTGGCCTTTAGTCAAGAGTCTGCTTTCTCCCAATGTGGCCAGCCTCCTGATTAAAGCTCATATTCCTTTCCAATCAAAGCACATCTCTTGAGTACTGGTCTTTTGAGTGATGGGCAGCCAAACTAGTTTCTGGTGACCAGCCCCATCTTGCGGCTATCTAGGGGCCCCACCCTAAGTTTATTAGCATAAACTCAGATGTGTTTAAAGGGGCTCATTATGAATAACAAAAGATATTCCTATCACTCAGGGAATTCCAAAAGTTTTAGGAGCTCTGTGTGAGGAAGAGAGGATAAGGATCAAATATATTTCTTATTATACTATAAGAATATAGTTGTCTCAAATTATGTATATTTTTTCCTCAAATGTTTATTAGAACTGTCCAGTAAAATTGTCTGACCTACAGTATTTGTGGTGGGGGCATGGAAGGATAATTTAAACAACAGATTTATTATCTCTAATTGTTATAAAATTATTTAGATATTCTGTTTCTAGTTTATTCCATTTCAGTAAGTTATATATTTTTAAGAATTTGTCCATGTCATCTAAATTTTCAAATTTTAGCATAAACTCAATATCTTATTATCTTTTAATGTTTTTCATCTGTAACTATTACACTTCTTCATTCTCACAATTGTTTCGTTGTTGTTTCTTTCATGTATATTGCCCTCTGCCCTTGTTCATATTACTAGTTTTTTCAACAATCTTTGACTTTGCTGATACTTTGTGTATTTAGTTCATTCTATTAATTTCAATTATCTTTGTTCTTCCTTTCTTTATTCTGTTGCCTTTTTCTAACTTCTTAAATTGAATGGTTAGTTCATTAAATTTTAACCTTCTTTTTTTTCTAATATAAGCATTTAAGGCTATAAAATTTGCTGTAAAGATTTTTCAAATACATCTCACAATTTTTATGTGTAACATTGCTATCATTGTCAAGATCTAAATATCTTCTATTATCCATTATTATCTTCTTTTACCAATGAGTTATTTAGAATTATGTTTCTTAATTTCTAAATTCATGAGGATCTTTCTAGCATACATGGAATTATGGTTTTAAAAATATATTATGAATATTAACTAAATTTTGTTGGCATTAGAGAATATGGCCTGTATGGTATTATTGCTTTAAAATTTACCAATGTGTGATCATTTTTAAGAAATATTCCATGTGGTCTTGAAAAGAATGCATATTCAGCAATTATATATATGTAATTATAGATGTGTGTATAAATATATACATATACATTAAATATATAAAAATATACATACACACATATATGTAGGTGGACATATATATTTACACTGTTTTATATATAGATGTAGGTATAAATAAGTTGGTATGTTTATCTTTTTGCATATGCTTGTCAATTATGTTGATCAAAACCTTCATATCATTACTGATATTTTACCTGCTTGTTCTGTGTTATTGTGAGAGAAGTTAAAATCACTCACAGTCATGATGGGTTTATTATTCTTCATATTTGTCAATGTTTATTGTAAATGTTTTGATATAATTTTAAAGGTTTTACCTTATTTCATCTATTCTAAGATTTACAATTCTTCCTTATTTTCACATTTCTGAAATCAATATGTGTCTTATAATTGATGGTGTCTTACAATAATAATTAGCTATATTCTTTTAATTTAGCACATATTTATGTATCCTACAATTTATATAACTCTTGATTTGATGAAATATGGTGTGTCATCACAGTGAGCTAAAACTTCTTTCAGTATAAAGTGATCTTTATGTTCAGTAATGCTTCTGTTTATTTTTTGTTTGCTATGATTATAGCTATACAATATTCTTGGTTAACATTTGTCTGGAATATATTTTTTCCTTATGTTGTATATATGTATCTTATAATTAGTCTTAAAATTTAATCTGAGATTTTTTGTCTTTTTTTATATTTTATTTAATTTTTTAATTTTTTTATTATTATGTTATGTTAATCACCATACATCACATCATTAGTTTTTGATGTAGTGTTCCATGATTCATTGTTTGTGTATAACACCCAGTGCTCCATGCAGAACATGCCCTCTTTAATACCCATCACCGGGCTAACCCATCCGCCCACCCCCTTCCCCTCTAGAACCCTCAGTTTGTTTCTCAGAGTCCATAGTATCTCATGGCTCGTCTCCCCCTCCAATTTCCCTCCCTTCATTCTTCCCTTCCTGCTATCTTCTTCCTTTTTTTTTTTTTAACATATAATGTATTACTTGTTTCAGAGGTACAGGTCTGTGATTCAACAGTCTTACACAATTGACAGCATTCAGCATAGCACGTACCCTCCCCAGTGTCTATCACCCAGCCACCCCATCCCTCCCACCCCCCACCACTCCAGCAACCCTCAGTTTGTTTCCTGAGATTAAGAATTCCTCATATCAGTGAGGTCATATGATACTTGTCTTTCTCTGATTGACTTATTTCGCTCAGCATAACACCCTCCAGTTCCATCCACGTCATTGCAAATGGCAAGATTTCATTCTTTTTGATGGCTGCATAATATTCCATTGTATATATATACCACATCCTCTTTATCCATTCATCTGTGGAAAGAGCCAAGATGTCCATTGACAGATTTTTTTGTCTTTTAAATTACATGGAGTATTAAGTCATTTTTTACTGTAATACTGATATTTTTGGATTTTCCACAGCTTATTTTATGCTTTCTAATTGTTTTACTTTTTCAGTTTCTTTTTATTGTTGTTGTTTCTTTTAGGTTATTATACATGTTTCTCTTTGCATTTTTTCACTCTACTAGGAAGTTAAATTCTCTATCTGTATTTATTTCTTTTTTTAAGTTTATTTTTTAAGATTTTATTTATTTATTCATGAGAAACAGAGAGAGAGAGAGAGAGAGAGAGAGAGAGAAGCAGAGGGAGAAGCATGCTCCCAAGGAGCAGGGAGCCTGATGTGGGATTGATCCCAGGACCCTGGGATCGTGACCTGAGCCGAAGGCAGATGCTTAACCATCTGAGCCACCCAGGTGCCCATCTTTATCTCTATTTCTTTCACTGCTATACTAGAGAATTTTATTTTATTTTACTTTTTTAAAGATTTTATTTATTTATTCGACAGAGAGAGACAAAACGAGAGAAGGAACAAAAGCAGGGGGAGTGGGAGAGGGCGAAGCGGGTCTCCAGCTGGGCAGGGAGCATGATGTGGGGCTCGATCCCAGGACGCTGGGATCATGACCTGAGCTGAAGGCAGATGCTTAATGACTGAGCCACCCAGGAGCCCTTATACTAGAGAATTTTAAAGCTAGTCTTGACTTTTAAAAGATTAGTCATTAAAAAATAAAAAAAGAAGAAAAATAAAAAGATTAGTCATTATCTTTACCATTCACCTGAAAGATATGAGGACCTCAGAGCACCATAGTTTTATGGCCCACTACTGACATATTTGAATTTTGTCATGTATGTTAGATTTGTCTCTCTTTTAAACACACAAGATGTTGTTG
Source organism: Eumetopias jubatus (assembly GCF_037043125.1). Classification (NCBI taxonomy): domain Eukaryota; kingdom Metazoa; phylum Chordata; class Mammalia; order Carnivora; family Otariidae; genus Eumetopias; species Eumetopias jubatus. The sequence continues at coordinate 72,752,617 of NW_028274817.1, forward strand.
TTATCACTGTTATTATGGTGTGTTTTTATGGTGTTATTATGGTTGTTTTATACAATTATTATTCATTTGGATTTATCAATATGTTTATAACTTCTTTCATTCTCATTTTTTACTGTTCCCAGGCATTCTACCTGAGATTATTTTACTTATGCTGGAAGAACATTCTTTACATCTTCCTTTAGTATGGATCTTTTGGTGACAAACTCTCATTTTTTGTTTGCTAAAAATATGTTTATTCTGAGTTTCAAAGATTCCTTTGCTAGATGTAACATCCTGAGCTGATGGATTTTGTTTGTTTTCTTTCATTGTTCTCTTAGCACAACAAAGATATAAATCCATTCTCACCTTGTTGTTGAAAAGCTAGCTAGAGGGAGGCAAGATGGCAGAGGAGTAGGGGACCCCATTTCACCTGGTCCCCTGAACTTAGCTGGATATCTATCACATCATTTTGAAAACCCACAAAATCAGCCTGAGATGTAAGAATATATATCTGGATCTCTACAAGCAGAAAAGTGACTGCTTTTTGCAAGGTAGGATGTGCAGAGTCATGAATCTGAGGGGAGATATCGGAAGATAAACAGAAGGGGGAGAGAGCTTCCATAATTCACCTGTTCTTCCAGCTTGTCTTCTGGGGGAGGGGCCTGCCATGCTGTTTGAATTATAATGGATCAGAATTATTTGGATCCCCGAGGGGGTGGAGAGGGAGAGAGGTCTAGAAGGTATATTTCAGCAAATTATAGTTGAGAACTTCCCTAATCTGGGGAAGGAAACAAGCATTCGTGTCTAAGACGCAGAGAGGACCCCTCCCAAAAATGAATAAAAATAGGTCAATACCCTGACATATAATACTGAAGCTAGCAAATCTCACAGCCAAGGAAACTATCTTAAGAATAGCTAGGGAGAGGAGTTTCCTTACATATGGAAAGAGGAACATCAGAATAACATCAGATCTGTCCACAGAAACCTGGCAGGCCAGAAAGGGCTGGCAAGACATATTCAGGGTATGAAATGAGAAGAACATGCAGCCAAGAATACTTTATCTAGCAAGGCTGTCATTCAGAACAGATGGAGAGATAAAGAGCTTCTAGGACAGGCAGAAACTGAAAGAATATGTAACCACCAAGCCAGCCCTACAAGAAATATTAAGGGGGATTCTGTAAGCGAAGAGAGACCCCAAGAGTCTAATGGCCAGAAAGAAACAGAGACAGTTTACAGAAACAGGGATTTTGCAGGGAATACAATGGCACTAAATTCATATCTTTCAATAGTTACTCCTAATGTAAATGGGCTGAATATTCCCATAAAAGACACAGGGTTTCAGATTGGATAAAAAGCAGGATCCATCCATATGCAGTCTACAAGAAACTCATTTTGAAACTAAAGACACCCTTAGATTGAAAGTGAAGGGGTGGAAAACCATTTGCCATGCTAATGGACACGAAAAGAAAACTGGGGTGGCAATCCTTATATCACACAAATTATATTTTAAACCAAAGACCATAGGAAGAGATGTAGAGGGACACTATAGCATCCTGAAAGGGTCTATCCAACAAGAAGATCTAACAATTGTAAATATCTATGCCCCCAACATGGGAGCAGCCAATTACATAAACCAATTAATTACCAAAATAAAGAAATATATGGATAATAATACATTAATAGTAGAAGACTTCAACACTCCTCTCTCAGCAATAGACAGATCATCTAAGCAGAAGATCAACAAAGAAACAAGAGCTCTTTTTTTTATGTTATGTTAGTCACCATACATCATTAGTTTTTGATGAAGTGATCCATGATTCATTATTTTTGTATAATACCCAGTGCTCCATGCAGTACATGCCCTCATTAATACCCATCACCGGGCTAACCCATGTCCCCACCCCCCTCCCCTCTAAAACCATGTTTGTTTCTCAGAGTCCATAGTCTCTCATTGTTCATCTCTCCCTCCGATTTCCCTCCCTTCATTTTTCCCTTCCTTCTCCTAATGTCCTCCATGCTATTCCTTATGTTCCACAAATAAGTGAAACCATATGGTAATTGACTTTCCCTGCTTGACTTATTTCACTTAGCATAATCTCCTCCAGTCCCATCCAAGTTGATGTAAAAGTTGGGTATTCATCCTTTCTGATGGCTGAGTAATATTCCATTGTATATATGGACCACATCTTCTTTATCCGTTGATCTGTTGAAGGGCATCTCGGCTATTTCCACAGTTTGGCTATTGTGGACATTGCTGCTATGAACATTGGAGTGTATATGGCCCTTCTTTTCCCTACATCTTTGTCTTTGGGGTAAATACCCAGCAGTGCAATTGCTGGGTCATAGGGTAGCTCTATTTTTAACTTTTTGAGGAACCTCCACACTGTTTTCCAAAGTGGCTGTACCACCTTGCATTCCCACCAACAATGTAAGAAGGTTCCCCTTTCTCCACAACCTCTCCAACATTTGTTGTTTCTTTCCCTGTCCATTTTTGCCATTCTAACTGGTGTAAGGTGGTATCTCAATGTGGTTTTGATTTGAATTTCCCTGATGGCTAAAGATGATGAACATCTTTTCAGGTGTCTGTTAGCCATTTGTATGTCTTCTTCAGAGAAATGTCTTTTCATATCTTCTGCCCATTTTTTGACTTGATTATTTGTTTTTTGGGTGTTGAGTTTGAGAAGTTCTTTATAGATCTTGGATACCAGCCCTTTATCTGTAGTGTCATTTGCAAATATCTTCTCCCATTCTGTGGGTTGCCTCTGTTTTGTTGACTGTTTCCTTTGCTGTACAGAAGCTTTTTATCTTGAGGAAGTCCCAAAAGTTCATTTTTGCTTTTGTTTCACTAGCTTTTGGAGATGTATCTTGAAAGAAGTTGCTGTGGGCGATGCCAAAGAGGTTACTGCCTATGTTCTCCTCTAGAATTTTGATGGATTGCTGTCTCACATTGAGGTCTTTCATCCACTTTGAGTTTATCTTTGTGGATGGTGTTAGAGAACGGTCAAGGTTCTTTTTTCTGCATGTGGCTGTCCAATTTTCCCAGCACCATTTATTGAAGAAACTGTCTTTTTTCCATTGCATGTTTTTTCCTGCTTTGTCGAAGATTATTTGACCATAGAGTTGAGGGTCCATATCTGGGTTCTCTATTCTGTTCCATTGGTCTCTATGTCTGTTTTTGTGCCAGTACCATGCTGTCTTGGTGATCACTGCTTTGTAATATAGCTTGAAATCAGGCAACGTGATGCCCCCAGCTTTGTTTTTCTTTTTCAACATTTCCTTGGCGATTCGGGGTCTTTTCTGATTCCATACAAATTTTAGGATTGTTTGTTCCAGCACTTTGAAAAATGTCATTGGAATTTTGATCGGGATGGCATTGAAGGTATAGATTGCTCTGGATAGCATAGACATTTTAACAATGTTTATTTTTCCGATCCATGAGCATGGAATGTTTTTCCATCTTTTTGTGTCTTCTTCAAATTCTTTCGTGAGTGTTCTGTAGTTCGTAGAGTATAGATCCTTTACCTCTTTGGTTAGGTTTATTCCGAGGTCTCTTATGGTTTTTGGTGCTATTATAAATGGAATCATTTCTCTAATTTCTCTTTCTACAGTTGCGTTTTTAGTGTATAAAAAGCAACTGATTTCTGTGCATTGATTTTGTATCCTGCCACATTACTGAATTGCTGTATGAGTTCTAGTAATTTGGGGGTGGAGTCTTTTGGGTTTTCCACATAAAGTATCATGTCATCTGCAAAAAGAGAGAGTTTGACTTCTTCTTTGCCAATTTGAATACCTTTATTTCTTTTTGTTGTCTGATTGCTGTTGCTAGGACTTCTAGTACTATGTTGAACAATAGTGACAAGAGTGGGCATCCTTGACGTGTTCCTCATCTTAAGGGAAAGGCTCTCAGCTTTTCCCCATTGAGGATGATATTCGCTGTGGGTTTTTCATAGACGGATTTTATGAACTTGAGGAATGTTCTCTCTATCCCTATACTCTGAAGAGTTTTAATCAGGAAAGGTTGTATTTTGTCAAATGCTTTTTTCTGCATCAATTGAGAGGACCCTATGGTTCTTCTCCCTCCTTTTATTAATGTGTTCTATCAGATTGATTGATTTGAGAATGTTGAACCACCCTTGCATCCCGGGGATAAATCCCACTTGGTCATGGTGGATGATCCTTTTAATGTATTGTTGGATCCTATTAGCTAGGATTTTGTTGAGAATTTTGGAATCCATATTCATCAGGGATATCAGTCTGAAATTCTCCTTTTTGATGGGGTCTTTGCCTGGTTTGGGGATTAAGGTAATGCTGGCTTCATAGAATGAGTTTGGAAGTTTTCCTTCTGTTTCTATTTTTTGAAACAGCTTCAGGAAAATAGGTATTATTTCTTCTTTGAATGTTTGGTAGAATTCCCCAGGGAATCCATCAGGCCCTGGACTCTTTTTTGGGGGGAGGTTTTTGATCCCTGCTTCAATCTCGTTCCTGGTTATTGGCCTATTCTGGTTGTCAATTTCTTCCTGCTTCAGCCTTGGCAGCTTATAGGTTTCCAGGAAGGTCTCCATTTCATCCAGATTGCTCAGTTTATTGGCATATAGTTTTTGATAATAATTTCTAATAATTGTTTCTATTTCCTTGGTGTTAGTTGTGATCTCTCCCCTTTCGTTCATAATTTTATTAATTTGGGTCCTTTCTCTTTTCTTTTGGATAAGTCTGGCCAGTGGTTTATCGATCTTATTAATTCTTTAAAAGAACCAACTTCTAGTTTCATTGATCTGATCTACTTTGTTTCTGGTTTCTAATTCATTGATCTCTGCTCTTATTTTCATTATTTCTCTTCTAATGTGTGGCTTAGGCATCTTTTGTTGCTTTTTCTCTAGTTCTTTAAGGTGTAGAGTTAGTTGGTGAATTCGGGATTTTTCTATTTTTTTGAGTGAGGCTTGGATGGCTATCTATTTCCCCCTTAGAACTGCATTTGCAGTATCCCATAGGTTTTGGACCAATGTGTTTTTGTTCTCGTTGATTTCCATGAATTGTTTAAGTTCTTCTTTGATTTCCTGGTTGACCCAAACATTCTTGAGCAGAGTGGTCTTTAGTTTCCAAGTGTTTGAATTTCTTCCAGTTTTTTTCTTGTGATTGAGTTCCAGTTTTAAAGCATTGTGGTCTGAGAATATGCAGGGAATAATCTCAATCTTTTGGTGTCGGTTGAGACCTGATTTGTGGCCCAGTATGTGGTCTATTCTGGAGAAAGTTCCATGTGCGCTCGAGAAGAATGAGTATTCTGTTGTTTTAGGGTGGAATGTCTGTAAATATCTATGAGGTCCATCTGGTCCAGTGTGTCATTCAAAGCTCTTGTTTCCTTGTTGATTTTCTGCTTAGATGATCTGTCCATTGCTGAGAGTGGAGTATTGAGGTCTCCTGCAATTAACGTATTGTTATGAATATGACTATTTTGGTGAACAGTTGGCTTATGTAGATGGCTGCTCCCATGTTGGGGGCATAGATATTTACAATTGTTAGAACTTGTTGGATAGATCCTTTAAGAATGATATAGTGTCCTTCTGTGTCTCTAATTACAGACTTTAGTTTAAAATCTAATTTGTCTGATATAAGAATTGCTACCCCAGTTTTCTTTTGAGGTCCACTGGCATGGAAGATGGATCTCTAACCCTTCACTTTCAGTCTGGATGTATCTTTAGGTTCAGAATGAGTCTCTTGTAGGCAGCATATGGATGGGTCCTGTCTTTTTATCCAATCTGCAACCCTGTGCCTTTTTATGGGAGCATTTAGGCCATTCACGTTGAGAGTGATTATTGAAAGATATGAATTAATTGTCATCATGTTGCCTGTGAAGACGTTGTTTTTATAGACTGTCCCTGTAAGTTTCCATTGTATATCACTCTTGGGGTCTTTCTCCTTTTATAGAACCCCCTTAATATTTCTTGCAGGGCCGGGTTAGTGGTCACATATTCTTTCAGTTTCTGCTGGTCGTGGAAGCTCTGCATCTCTCCATCCATTCTAAATGACAGCCTTGCCGGATAAAGTATTCTTGGCTGCATGTTCTTCTCATTTAGTACCTTGAATATGTCTTGCCAGGCCTTTCTGGCTTGCCAGATCTCTGTGGATAGGTCTGACGTTATTCTGATATTCCTCCCTCTGTATGTAAGGAATCTCTTCCCCCTCACTGCCCTTAAGATGGTTTCCTTGGTTCTAAGATTTGCAAGTTTTACTATTACATGCCGGGGTGTTGGCCTGTTTTCCTTGATCTTGGGAGGGGTCCTCTGTGCCTCTAGGACGCGAATGTTCATTTCATTCCCCAGATTAGGGAAGTTCTCAGCTATGATTTGCTTAAATACATCTTCTAGTCATCTCTCTCTCTCCACTCCCTCCGGGATGCCAATTATTCTGACATTGGAACGCTTCATGGTGTCACTTATTTCTCTGATTCTATTTTCATGGATTCTGAGTTGTTTTTCCTTGGCCTCCTCTTTTCCCTTTTTATCTATTATATTGTCTTCCAGGTCGCTTTTTCGTTCTTCTGCCTCACTTACCCTAGCTGTTAGATTATCTAGATTGGATTGGACCTCATTGATAGCATTTTTAAGTTCTGCCAATTCAGCTTTCTTTTCTGTCCTTACTCTATGTTGCCATTAATTGATTTCTCCATTCTACCTATTGTCTTCACAATTGCTAGCCTGAATTCCATCTCCGACATCTTGGTTATATCTGAATCCATTTGTAAATCTGCAGCATAAGTCATAATCTCTCAGTCTTTTCTAATTTGGGGGTTCCTCCTCCTAGTCATTCTTTTGATGAATGGTTGAGGGAATGTATAGAGTCCAAATTATTGACCAGAACCCAAGCAATATGCACCTGTTTTCTAGGGACCTTATAATTGCTGGCCTCTTGTTTTCCCAGTCTGTCTTCTGGGGGAGTGGGCTGCCGTGCTGTTACTCAGGCAACCCTGTTTGGGCAGAGTTGCTTTGCCCCTCTGTGGTGGGGGATGGGCTCAGTGGGAATCAGTTTTTTGGGGCTTTTGTTCTCTGGCGGCTTTCCCTGGTGGCTTTCCGCGTCTCTTCTGAGAGTCAGAGCCATAGAGACCATTTCCAACCCTCTGCCTTAGAGCAGAGAGATCACAGTCTGTTCTTCAGTGAGCTCTCTAGGCCACACTGTCTCTGTTTCTGTCTGTGCTCCTATAATCTGCAGCATCCTGGGTTGTGCTCCCCTCCACAGCACTCCCAGTCCTGCCTCCAGGTTGGGCACATCTCTGCCCTTTGTGCTTTTAAAACCACCAGCCACTCCCAGTTCGCACACACAACCCCGCCACTCTGGGTTTCCTTCCCGGGGGCTGCCCTAAAGTCCTTTCCCCACCACTACCAGTCTGCGAGTCTGTGTCCCATCCCCAGTGAGTGAGGCTGTCACTCACCAGTGGTGTAAGATCCCCATGGCCAGGCACCCTCCCGCTGCCATTTATCCTCCTATATCTGCCCGCAGAATCACGGCTCCCTGCTTTTTACCTCAAAACCAACCGCCTGCGATATTCTGTTTGTAGAGACCTAGATCTTCTTACGTCTCAGGCTGATTTCGTGGGTGCTCAGAGTGGCCTGGTAGGTATCCAGCTCAATTCCAGGGACCAGTTGAAATAGGGTCCCCTACTCCTCCGCCATCTTTTCTTCCCCCCCAAGAAACAAGAGCTTTTTTTTAAAGATTTTACTTATTTATTCATCAGAGAGAGAGAGAGGAAGGGAGCACAAGCAGAGGGAGTGGCAGGTAGAAGGAGAAGAAGGCTCCTCACTAATCAAGGAGCCTTATGTGGGACTCGATCCCAGGACCCTGGGATCATGACCTGAGACAAAGGCAGTGGCTTAACTGACTGAGCCACCCAGGTTACCTGAAATAAGAACTTTGAATGACACAATGGACCAGATGGAATTTTAGATATATACAGAACATTCTGTCCTGAAACAAGAGACTATTCATTCTTCTTGAGTGCACATGGAACTTTCTTCAGAATAGACCACATACTGGGTAACAAATAATGTCTCACCTGATACCAAAAGATTGATATTATTCCCTGCATATTTTTAGACCACAATGCTTTGAAACTGGAACTCAACCACAAGAGGAAATTTGGAAGGAACTCAAACACTTGGAAGTTAAAGTGCATACTGCTAAAGAATGATTGGGTCAACTGGAAATTAAAGAAGTTAAACAATTCATTGAAACTAATGAGAATGAAAATACATCAGTTCAAAACCTATGGGATACTGCAAAGGCAGTCCTAAGAGGGAAATACGTAGGCATCCAAGCCTCTCTCAAAAAATTTGAAAAATCCCACATGCTCAAGCTAACCTTACACCAAAAGGACCTGGAGAAAGAACAGCAAATAAAACCTAAGCCAAACAAGAGAAGAAAATAATAAAGATTAGAGCAGAAATCAATGAAATAGAAACCAGAAAACAGTAGAAAAGATCAATGAAACTAGAAGCTGGTTCTTTGAAAAAATTAATAAGGTCAGTAAACCTCTGGCCAGACTTATCCAAAAGAAAAGAGAAAGGACTCAAATTAATAAAATCATGAATGAAAGGGGAGAGATAATGACTAATACCAAGGAAATAGAAACAATTATTAGAAATTATTATGAGCATGGACACCAGAGTGGCTCAGTTGGTTAAGAGGATGCCTTCAGCTCAGATCATGATCCCAAGGTCCTGAGACTTAGTCCTGTATTGGGTTCCTTGCTCAGCAGGGAGCCTGCTCTTCCACTGCCTGCCACTCCCCCTGCTTGTGCTCTTTCTCTCTCTCTCTCTGACAAATAAATAAATGAAATAAAACAAAAGAAATTATTACCAGCAACTCTATGCCAACATATTAAGCAATCTGGAAGAAATGGATGCATTCTTGGAAACTTATAAACTACCAAGACTGAAATAGGAAGAAATAGACAATCTGAACAGAACAATAACCAGTAAGGAAATTGAATTAGTAATCATAAACCTCCCAAAAAACAAGAGTCCAGAGCTTCCCAGGGCAATTCTACCAAACATTTAAAGAAGAAATAATACTTATACCTATTCTACTGAAACTGTTTCAAAAAATAGAAATGAAAGGAAAATTTCCAAACTTGTTCTATGAAGCCAGCATTACCCTGATCCCCAAACCAGACAAAGACCCCATCAAAACGAGTATTACAGACCAATCTCCCTGATGAACATGGATTCCAAAATACTCAACAAAGATCCTAGCTAATAGGATCCAACAGTATATTTAAAGGATTATTCACCATGACCAGGTGGGATTTATTCCTGGGATGCAAGGGTGGTTCAACATTCACAAATCAATCAAAAAGATAGAGCACATTAATAAAAGAAAAAACAAGAACCATATGATCCTCTCAACTGATGCAGGAAAAGCATTTGACAAAACACAGCATCCTTTCCTGATTAAAACTCTTCAAAGTATAGGGATGGAGGGAACATACCTCAGTATCATAAAAGCCATCTATGAAAAGCCCACAGCGAATGTCATTCTTAATGGGGAAAAAGTGAGAGCTCTTCCCTTAAGGTCAGGAAAATGAGAAAGATACCCACTCTCTCACCATTACTGTTCAACATAGCACTAGAAGTCCTAGCCTCAGCAACCAGACAACCAAAATAAATAAAAGGCACTCAAACTGGCAAAGAAGAAGTCAGACTCTCTCTCTTTGAAGATGACATGATATTTTATGTGGAAATCCCAAGACTCCACCCCCAAATCACTAGAACTCATACAGAAATTCAACAATGTGGCAGGATACAAAATCAATGCACAAAAATCAGTTGCATTTCTATACACTAACAATCTACTGAAGAAAGAAATTAAGGAATCTATTCCATTTATAATAGCACCAAAAACCATAAGGAATAACTTGGGAATAAACCTAACCAAAGAGATAATGGATCTATACTCTAGGAACTACAAAACACTTACAGAAGAAATTGAGGATTGTTAAAATGTCTATGCTACCCAGAGCAATCTATACCTTCAACGCCAACCCAATCAAAGTTCCAATGATGTTTTCCAAAGTGCTGGAACAAACAATCCTAAAATTTGTATGGAATCAGAAAAGATCCTGAATTGCCAAGGAAATGTTGAAAAATAAAATCAAAGCTGGGGGCATCATGTTGCCGGGTTCCAAGCTATATTACAAAGCAGTGATCACCAAGACAGCATGGTACTGGCACAAAAACAGACATATAGAACAATGGAACAGAATAGAGAGCCCAGATATGGACCCTCAACTCTATGGTCACATAATCTTGAAACAAGCAGGAAAAAATATGCAATGGGAAAAAGACAGTCTCTTCAATAAATCGTGCTGGGAAAACTGGACAGCCACACGCAGAAAAATGAAACTGGACCATTCTCTAACAGCATACATAAAGATAAACTTAAATGGATGAAAGAGCTCAATGTGAGACAGGAATCCATCAAAATCCTAGAGGAGAACATAGGCAGTAACCTCTTCGACACCAGCCACAGCAACTTCTCTCAAGGTACCTCTCCAAAGGCAAGGGAAACAAAAGCGAAAATGAACTTTTGGGACTGCATTAAGATAAAAAACTTCTGCACAGCAACGGAAACAGTCAACAAAACAAAGAAGCATCCCACAGAATGGGGGAAGATATTTGCAAATGACACTACAGATAAAGGGCTGGTATCCAAGATCTATAAAAACTTCTCAAACTCAACACCCAAAAAACAAATAAACAAGTCAAAAAATGGGCAGAAGACATGAACAGACACTTCTCTAAAGAAGACATACAAATGGCTAACAGACACCTGAAAAGATGTTCATTATCATTAGTCATCAGGGAAATTCAAATGAAAACCACATTGAGATACCACCTTACACCAGTTAGAATAGCAAAAATTGACAAGGCAAGAAACAACAAATGTTGGAGAGGTTGTGGAGAAAGGGGAACCCTCTTACACTGTTGGTGGGAATGCAAGTTGGTACAGCCACTTTTGAAAACAGTGTGGATGTGACTCAAAAAAAATTAAAAATAGAGCTACACTATGACCCAACAATTGCACAACTGGTCATTTACCCCAAAGACACAGATATAGTGAAAAGAAATGCCACATGCACCCCAATGTTCATAGCAGCAATGTCTGCAATAGCCAAACTCTGGAAGGAGCAGAGATGCCCTTTAACAGACAGATGGATAAAGAAGATGTAGTCCACATATACAATGGAATATTACTCAGCCATCAGAAAGGATGAATACCCAACTTTTACATCAACACGGATGGAATTGGAAGAGATTATGCTAAATGAAATAAGTCAAGCAGAGAAAGTCAATTATCATATGGTTTCACTTATTTGTGGAACATAAGGAATAGCATGGAGGACATTAGGAGAAGGAAGGGAAAAATGAAGGGGGGAAAACTGGAGGGGGAGGCAAATCATGAGAGACTATGGACTCCGAGAAACAAACTGAGGGTTTTAGAGGGGGAGAAGGTGTGGGGATGGGTTAACCCTGTGATGGGTATTAAGGAGGGCATGTATTGCATGGAGCACTGGGTGTTATACGAAAACAGTGAATCATGGATCACTACATCAAAAACAAATGATGTATTGTATGGTGACTAACATAATATAATAAAATTAAATTAAATTAAAAAAAGAAAGAAATTGAGGAAGACACACAGAGATGGAAAAACATTCCATGCTCATGGATTGGAAGAATAAACATTGTTAAAATGTCTATGCTGCCCAGAGCAATCTACACTTTCAGTGCAAACCTTATCAAAATATCATTGACATTTTTCACAGAGCTGGAACAAACAATCCTAAAATTTGTATGGAACCAGAAAAGACCCCAAATCGCCAAAGAAATGTTGAAAAAGCAAACCAAAGCTGGGGGCATCCCAATGCCTGACCTCAAGCTATATTACAAAGCTTTGATCATCAAGACTGCATGGTATTGGCACAAAAACAGACACATAGATCAATGGAACAGAATAGAGATCCCAGAAATGGACCCTCATCTGTATGGTCAGTTAATCTTCGACAAATCAGGACACCTACCCAATGGAAAAAAAGACAGTCTCTTCAATAAATGGTGCTGGGAAAATTGGACAGCCACATGCAGAAGAATGAAACTGGACCATTCTCTTACACCATACACAAAGATAAATTCAAAATGGATGAAAGACCTAAATGTGAAAGAGGAATCCATCAAAATCCTAGAGGAGAACATAGGCAGTAACCTCTTCAACATCGGCCACAGAGACTTCTTTCAAGACATGTCTGTAAAGGCAGGGGAAACAAAAGCAAAACATGAACTTTTGGGACTTCATCAAGATAAAACCTTCTGCAGAGCAAAGGAAACAGCCAACAGATCTAAGAGGCAACCTACAGAATTGGAGAAGATATTTGCAAATGACATTACAGATAAAGGGGATAAAGGGCTGGTATCCAAGATCTATAAAGTACTTCTCAACCTCAGCACCCAAAAAACAAATAATCCAGTCAAGATATGGGCAGAAGACATGAACAGACACTTCTCCAAAGAAGACATACAAATGGCTAACAAACACATGAAAAAATGTTCATCATCATTAGCCATCAGGGAATTTCAAATCAAAACCACATTGAGATACCACCTTACACCAGTTAGAATGGCAAAAATTAACAAGACAGGAAGCAACAAATGTTGGTGAGGATGTGAAGAAAGGGGAACTCTCTTACACTGTCGGTAGGAATGCAAGCTGGTACAGCCACTCTGGAATACAGTATGGACGTTCCTCAAGACGTCAAAAATAGAGCTACCCTATGGCCCAGCAACTGCACTACTAGGTATTTACTCCAAAGATACACATGTAGTGAAAAAAAGGGGCATATGCACCCCAATGTTCATAGCAGCAATGTCCATAATAGCCAAACTGTGGATGGAGCTGAGATGTCCTTCAACAGATTAATGGATAAAGAAGATGTGGTCCATATATACAATGGAATATTACTCAGCCATCAGGAAGGATGAATACCCACCATTTGCATCGACATGGATGGAACTAGAGGTGATTACACTAAGTGAAATAAGTCACACAGAGAAAGAGAATTATCATATGATTTCATTCATGTGTGGAACATAAGGAATAGTGCAGAGAACCATAAGGGAAGAGAGAGAAAACTGAATGGGAAGAAATCCGAGAGGGAGACAAACCATCAGAGACTCTGGACTCTGGGAATCAAACTGAGGGCTATAGAAGGGAGGGGGTTGGGGGGATGGGATAACCAGGTGGTGGGTATTAAGGACGGCAGGTGTTGTGATGAGCACTGGGTGTTACATGCAACTAATCAGTCATTGAACACTACATCAAAAACTAATGATGTACTCTGTTGGCTAACTGAACATAATAATAAAAAAAAAAGAAAAGAAAAGTTAGCTATCATTGAAGTGATAATTTTTCTAAGAACAATTTGTATATATTTTTTTCTGATTGCTTTTAACATCTTTTATTTATTTTATTTGCTAGAAGTGATATGACTTGGTGAAGATTCCATTGCATTTATCCTGCTTTATATTCCTTGGTCTTTTAATATATAAATTTGCCTTCATAAAAGTTTTGAAAATATGTAGCCATTATTTCTATATATTGATCCTGTCCATTTTTTTCCTCCTCCCTTATGGGACTCTAATTGGATCTATGTTGGTCCTTCTTAATTTACTTCTTAAACTTTAAAAGAAATTCCATCTCTCTATCTTGGATATTTTTCCAAAGAAGACATACAGATAGCTTACAGACACATGTAAAGTACTCAGCATCACTGATCATCAGGGAACTACAAATCAAAACTACAGTGAGATATCACCTCACACCTGTCAGAATGGCTAAAATCAACAGCACAAGAAACAACAGGTGTTGGTGACGATGCAGAGAAAGGGGAACTCTCTCACACTGTTGGTCGGAATGAAACTGGTGCAGCCGCTATGGAAAATAGTATGGAAGTTCCTCAAAACATTAAAAATAGAACTACCTTATAATCCAGCAATTGCACTACTAGGTATTTACCCAAAGGATACAAAAATACTGATTCAAAGGGATACATGTACCTTGATGTCTATAGAAGCATTATCAACAATAGACAAATTATGGAAAGAGCCCAAGTGTCCATGGACTGATGAACAGATAAGGAAGAGGTGGTATATATATATATGCAGTGGCATATTACTCAGCCATAAAAATGAATGAAATCTTGCCACTTACAGTGACATTGGTGGAGCTAGAGATTATTATGGTAAGCAAAATAAGTCAGTCAGAGAAAGACAAATACCATATGATTTTACTCATATGTGGAATTTATGAAACAATACATGACTATAGGGGTAGAAAAATGAAAGGCAAACCATAAAACAGACTCTTCACTATAGAAAACAAACTGAGGGTTACTGGAGGAGAGGTGGGTGGGGTATGGGTTAAATGGGTGATGGGTATTAAGGAAGGCACTTGTGATGAGCACTGGGTGTTTTATGGAAGTGATGAATCACTAGATTCTACACCTGAAACTAAAGTTACACTGTATATTAACTAACTGGAATTTAAATAAAAACTTGAAAGATGAAAAAAAAGGAAAATATGCTTGATATCATTTTAGTTTTCTTAAATTTATAATATTTGTTGTGTCTCTTTTTATGTGATTTAACTAGGGAATTTTTCTGTGTGTACTTGAGGAAAATGTGTGTTCTCTTTTTCTTGGATGGAATGTTTTATATATATATCTTTTAGAACCATGTATTCTGAGGTATGCTTCAAGTAATAAATGTTCTTTTTGATTTTGCAGGTGGATAATGAAATTTGTTGAAAAAATAAATTAAAAAATGTTAATCAAATATACAATTTAGTGAAGAATAATTTACATGAAATACATTTTTCTTTTAATATAGTTAAGGCAATGTTTAAACTCTTTAAATTAAAGGAAATATAGTAAAAAAATAAGGATTCTGTGATTGTTAGGCAGCATTAGTATGGCAGAAGATGACTGCTAGACACCTCAACTCAATATTACCCAGATTCTGTTCATTCTACTGACTAAATATCTTTCCTATCTTTTCCACTGACTCAGTTCTGACCTTCAGAATGTTCTAACTGGTCTCCCTGTTTCTAGTCCTCCCTTTCTCCAGCCAATTCTTCACATTGTTTCCATAATTATCATCTAAAAGAAAATAAAACAAAAAAACCTATAATCTTACTCCCCTGCTTAAAATTCTTTGATGACTCTCCATTGCATCCAGGATAAGATCCAAAGCCCTTAGCCTGGCATTGCAGGCTTCTTTTCTTTTCTTTTTCTTTTTTTTAAATTTTTGTATTGTTAACATACAATGTTACATTAGTTTCAGGTATACAATATAGTGATTCAACACCTCTGTACATTATTCTATATTCATTCACCACAAATGTAGCTAACATCTGTCACCATGCAATACTATTGCAATATCATTGACTATATTCCCTATGTTGTACCTTTTATTCCCATGACTTATTCATTCTATAATTGGAAGCCTACATATCCCACTCCCCTTCTCCCATTTTGCCCGACCTCCTATCCCTTTTCCCCCTGGCAACCATCAGTTTGTGACCTCGGGTTTACGGTTTCTCCTTTCTAGGCCTTTGGGTCCCCATTTATAGTATAAGGGAGATTTGATAATATATTTTACAAAGGTTTGGCTTGAGGACACTGTGCATCTATGATTCCATAACTATCAGGTGTGTTTGTAAGTGTGTATATATATATATGTATGAATTTGGATGTTGCTCTGTCCCTTGGGCTTCAGTTAACTTATAAAATGAGGATTTTGATCTAGATAATCTCTTTAAGGTCCTTCTAGTTTTTAAAGGTCATAATCCAACAATTCTGTAGCCCAAGCCTTTTTCCAAAATCAGATACTAGTGTTTCTCCTCATATCTTTTTTTGGGGATATCTTTATTATCCTCCTATACATTTTCTCATAGTCCAAGGATGCTCCCCCTCTTGCAACTCCCAGAAAAAAAAAATACAAAGTGTTCCAGGCCTTGCCTCAGAGTTTGGGAGTTGAGTTCCCCTCTGGCTACACTCCTTTCAGCTCCAAAGAGCTATAAAAAAAAAATGCCAGCTGCTTGGAATTATCTCCCACTACTAATAGTTTTTTTTTTCTTTAGTTGTCTTGAGAAACTAAATTATTTTCCAAATAAGCTCCTGTCAGGTTTATAATAAATGTGATTTAAGTGAGAAAATCATCACCCTCTCAGGCTGGGAAAACCACTCCAATCTTTCCAGGGAAGAATTACCTTCATTAACCAGGGCCTCTCCCAGAATCTTCAATGCAAGAATCTTACCTTGGGGAGGCACTCAGAGATAAAAGACTGTGGAGTGAACACACAATTATCCCCAGCTCTCTTGGGGAACCCAGACATTCAGGGCCTACTGAGCCCTCAAGAGGACCATCTTCAATAAGCTCCCTGCCTTCACACTGGGCAGCCTCTCTTTCAAGCCCAACAGATGAAATCTCTCCTGTTTGTAAAGGTCTATGGATATCTCATTCCACTATTTATGCCACAATTTAAAAGATCTTTAAGGATTCTTAAAGATCATCAATCAGGTCTAACTGCCTTATTGAAGAGATGGGGAGACTGAGGCCTAGAAAAGGAAAAGGACTTACCCAAGTTCACATGATGAGTCAGTGGCAAAGCCAGTCTTTGCAGCCTGTGGAGGAGTAGCAACCACATTGTAGTTTGATTTTGCAAATTTTCTCTGCCTCATATTTTGCCCTTTATCACCCAGTGCTCTAGTCATCCTGAAAGTTTTTGTTTTTGTGTGAGTACCCAGTTTTTGGATACAAGGGGAACTATCAGAGAGGGACCTATCCCTTTCTTCAGTCTGGTTCAAAGCACTTACTAGCCACACCTGATTCTTCTTGAGACCTTGGTTATCTAACAGCTTAAGCCTATAATAAGCTCTGGTATGTTTTTTATGACTGCTCTGGCTGAGTTCTCAGCCTATTTATCCATAATCAGGGACAGATTTCCACAAACAGGAGCTGCTTTAGGCCCTGAAAGCTTCATCTCCCCCCCAAGAAACACCTCTAAGAGCATGCCTCATGGAAAAAGAATGTAATAGAATAAAACATCTCTGGAGATCTTGGTGACTTAGTGCTCTTCTTACCCAACTCCTGTCCTCCCCATCACCCACCATCACTACCAGTCCCCTCTGCTGACAGCTAGCCTAGTGCATTCTCACACCACACATTGACATGAACAAAACGGTACTTAGAAATACATTTTAAGACAATATGAAAGAAGGACTTATAAACTCTGTCATTGAGAAACTTAGGGCACAGGGAGAATATGGTTTTCATTGCTGCATTCCTTATTCATTAATCACTCACTCATTCATTCATTCCTAAACAGTCACCAAGTGTCTATTGTAGGTTAAGACCTGTGTGAGAGTCTGGGGATAAAGAAATAAGGCACTAACCACTGCCCTCAAGGAGTGCCCAGATTAGTGGAAGCAGATGTGACAGTGTTATAATACACAGTGATCAGTGTAAGATTAGGGTTTACATACAAAATTTGGGTTAGGGGACTCAAGCAACACTTCACAAAAAGATAGTTTTTTGGTGATTTTGGAACAACAAATAGGATTTCACCATCAGAAATTGGAAAGGGGGATCTAAGCAGAGGGACAACTATGTCAAATCCTGTGACTGATTATAATAGTTAATATTTATTGAGAATCTACTATGTGTCAGGTATTTTATGCCAAATTCATTTAATCCTGACAAAAATCCCAATGAAGTAAATAATATTATTACCCCATTTACAGATGGGTAACTGAGGCACAGAGAGGTTAAATGACTTGCCCAAGGCTATTTTAACTAGGGAATAGGGGAGGCATTATTTTACCCAAGCAGTTGGACTTCAGAGCTGATGCTCTTAACTACTACATGGTATTGCCTCTTTCAGATACTAGTGAGAGACATCTTGACTAGTCTGTAAGGATGGAGGGGTGGAGATACAGAGGGTGAAAATGGCAAGGAGCAAGTGGAAAAGATCATAATCAAAGAGGTATGTGGAGAAACAATGAGGATCCTTTAAAATGGAGGAGGCTTTTGCATTAGGTATGACTCTTAGACAAAAAATCATGTCTGTGTGGAATACCCTATTTGCTCACCTCTATATAAGATATTATTGCCACATCCCAGGTTGGCGCCAGAATCCAGGAGGCTTATACAGTGTGCAGATAAATGGAAGAAGAGCTTCTAATCTCCAGGTTCTCATGGCCTCTGCTGACACCCTTGTTATCCAAGCCCAACCAATGCGCTATGAAAGAAGCAAGGTGAAAACTACCTGAGGAAATAAGGCCCCAGGCAAACGCTGTCTTTGGCCTTTGTTTGGAAGGAGCTTGTGAGGTCCAAGAGAGGTGGTATTTGAAGGAAACTGGGGGCAGAGATGTAGTTTCTTGAGAGGTGAGGATATTTGTGTTCTGGTCACAAAACCCTTCTTTGGAAGTGTAACCACATTAATAAGTGTTTCTTTTCTCACCATTCTTTCTGCCTTTAATCTTTTTTTAGTAGTTAGTTTTGTGTCTGTGAAATGTCAGTAATTTTCAGTTGTGCTGCAAAGAAGCAGAAAATATGTGTTGCAGACATAGCTTGTCCTCACCCAATATCCATTCTCTTCTTCCTGTCTAATGGAACTCTGATTTTGTTTGGGGCAAAAGTAGTCCCAGATAAACAACCAAACAGACAAATACAAAACTGCATGTTTCAGCCTTCCTAGCCTCCCAGAAGGTTTCTGGCCAATGACAGGTAAGCAGAAGTCACTGTGTGGAGATTCTAGGAAAGTATTTTTTAAAAGGGGTAGACTCAGTGGAAGCATAACTTTTGCTTTTTCCTCTCCTTTCTTCCTGCAATGCAGAAGTCTGGTGCTATAAGAACTATCTATCTTATAGATAGAATTCTATATCCCAAGAATCACACCACAGGTAAAAATAGTAGAACATAAAGACACAGCGATCTGGATACCCAGTGGGTCTAGACTCCCTATTAATTTCTTATTATATGAGAAAAATAAATCCCTTATATATTTAAACCTCTGTGTTTTTTGTATGCTTGTTTTCTTTTATTATTTGTGGACATATGCAATCTCAAATTGGTGTAATCTGCAACCTTCTTCAAGTGGAGTTTGAAGAGTGGTGGGGCAATGGGGTCTACTGAGGATGAGGTGATTCTGAGGGGTAAGCTGTGGGCAGCTGCTCCTTCCTTCTTGAAAGACTTTCTTCCGAAGCTCCCCTTTGTCCAAACCTGGGAATTTCTCTGTTGTGATTAAATCAGTAAAGCACTTCCCTTACAAGAGGTGGCAGTGAGAACCAGAGACTTTGAAGAAAAGTGAAGCCCAGGAGATAAAATATGGACATCTGAAAAAAGCTGTACTTTCCCTCCTATATCTATTTTTTGAAACTTTTCTCTAGCAAAATCTAGGATGTTTCCTATTCTGTTATTTTTTAAACATTATAAATGTAATGATTTAATAACTATAAGTAAAACATAATGATAGAATTGTGCTTCTTTTACAGACTGGTGACAATGATTATGTTTAGCTACAATTTTCACATCGAAACTTAAAACAATATTCACAATGAATAAAAAACTTTACAAAAAAACTCATGGGTAATGAAGACATACAAAGTTTGACATAAGTCAAAAACATAAACCAAAATTGTTGGAGTTACTCATATTTCAAATTCAATATAGTTGTATTTAAAATTAATACCTATAGATCACAATAATTTGCTTTTATTTTTAGATATTACAGAGAAGGTATATACTCCATTGTTTATAACTTTTTAAAGTTTTCATTTTAATTCCAGTATATTTAGCATACGGTGTTATAATAGTGTCAGGTGTGCAGTATAATGATGCAACAATTCCATATATCACCCAGTGTTCATCATGACAAGTGCCCTCCTAAATCCTTATCACCTATTTCACACATGTGCCCACCAACCCCCCTCTGGCAACCATCTGTTTGTTCTCTATAGTTAAGCGTCTGTTTCTTGGTTTGCCTCCCTCTCTTTTGTTTCCCTTTGATCATTTGTTTTGTTTCCTAAATTCCACATATGAGGGAAATCATATGGTATTTTTTTCTCTGACTTTTTTCATGTCACAATCCTCACTAGCTCCATCCATGTCATTGCCAATGGCAAGATTTCATTCTTTTTCACAGCTGAATACTATTCCATTATATATCCCACAACTTGTTTATCCATTCATCAGTCAGTGGACACTTGGATTGCTTCCATATCTTTGCTATTGTTAATAATGCTACTATAAACACAGGAGTGTATGTATCCTTTTGAATTGGTGTTTTTGTATTCTTTGGGTAAATACTCAGTAGCATGATTGCTGCCGGATCATAGGGTACTTTTATTTTTAACTTTTTGAGGAAGCTTCATACTGTTTTCCAAGTAGCTGTACCAGTTTGCATTCCCACCAACAGTGCAAGAGGGTTCCTTTTTCTCCACATCCTCACCAACACCTGTTGTTTCTTGTGTTGTTGATTTTAGCCATTCTGACAGGTGTGAGGTGGTATCTCATCATGGTTCTGACTTGTGTTTCTTTGATGATGAGTGATGTTGAGCATCTTTTCATGTGTCTTTTGGCCCTCTGGATATATATTTTTTAAAGAATTTATTTATTTATTTGACAGAGAGAGCAAGAGAGCACAAGTAGGGGCAACAGTGGAGGGAGAGGGAGAAACAGGCTCCCACCAAGTAGGGAGCCCCATGCGGAGCTCGATCCCAGGACCCTGGGATCATGGTCTGAGCTGAAGGCAGACACTCAACCATCTGAGCCACCCAGGTGCCCCTAGATGTCTTTTTAGAAAAATGTCTACTCATGCCTTCTGCCCATTTTTAATTGGATTATTCTTTTGGGGGTGTTGAATGTTATAAGTTCTTTATATACTTTGAATACTAACTCTTTATTGGACATGTCATTTTCAAATATCTTCTCACATTCTATAGGTTGCCTTTTAGTTTTGTTGATTGTTTCTTTCACTGTGCAGCTTTTTATTTTGATATAGTCCCAAAAGCTGATTTTTGCTTTTGTTTCCCTTGCCTCCATGGACACATCTAGAAAGAAGTTGCTATGGTTGGTGTCAAAGAAGATACTGCCTGTGTTCTCCTCTAGGATATTTATTGTTTCAGGTCTCACATTTAGGTGTTTTATCCATTTTTAGTTTATTTTGGTGTATGGTGTAATAAAGTGATCCAGTTTCTTTCTTTTGTAAGTTGCTGTCCAGTTTTCCCAAAACCATTTGTTAAAGATTTATTTTTCCCATCAGATATTCTTTCCTGCTTTGCTGAATATTAGTTGACCAATAGTTGTGGGTTCATTTATAGGTCTTCTATTCTATACCATTGATCTATGTGTGCGTTTTTGTGCCAGTACCATACTGTTTTAATCACTACAGCTCTGGAATTGTATGCCTCCAGCTTTCAAAGGGATACAAAGCACTCTGATGTTTATAGCAGTATTATCAACAATAGCCAAATTGTGGGAAGAGCCCAAATGTCCATCGACTAATGAACGGATAAAGAAGAGGTGACACACACACACACACACACACACAGAAATATTACTCAGCCATCAAAAAGAATGAAATCTTGCCATTTGCAACTACATGAATGGAGCTAGACAATATAATGCTGACTGAAATAAGTCGGTCAGAGAAAGACAAATACTATGTGATTTCACTCATATGTCAAATTTAAGAAACAAAACAAATGAACAAAGGGGAAAAAAAGAAAAAGAGGCAAACCAAGAAACATACTCTTAACTATAGATGTTTCCCAGAGGGGAGGTGTGTGGGGGAATGGGTTAAATAGGTGATGGGGATTAAGGAGTGCATTTGTTGTGATGAGTACTGGGTGTTATATGGAAGTGTTACATCACTATATTGTACACCTGAAAGTAATATCACACCGTATGTTTACTAACTGGAATTTAAATAAAAAACTTTTTAAAAAGTAAAAACAAAAAGTTAAAAAAATGAAAAGAAAATATTTACAAACCATATATGCAATAAGGAATTAATAGCCAAAACCCAATATCAAAAAAACAAATAATCTAATTATAAAATGGACAGAAGTCCTGAATAGACATTCATCCAAAGGAGACACATACAGATGGTGAAAATGTACATGAAAAGATACTCAGCATCACTAATCATCAAAGAAATGAAAATCAAAACCATGATGAGATACCACCACACACATGATGGAATGGCTATTATAAAGAGACAAGAGATAACAAAGGCTGGTGAGGGTGTGAAGAAAAGGGAACACTTGTGCACTACTGGTAGTAATGTAAACTGGTACAGACACTATAATATAATATATGTTATATTATATATACTCTAAGGAAAGGTAGTATAGAAGTTTCTCAAAAAAGTAAAAGTAGAACTACCATAGATCCATCAATCCCACTTTGGGATATTATTCTGAAGGATATGAAATTACTATGTTGAAGAGATAAATGCACTCTCATGGTCATTGCAGCTGTATGTACAATAAAATATGAAAAAAAACATAAATGTCAATCAAAAAATGAATGGAGAAAGAAAATATGGTATATTTGTGCAATGGAATATTATTCAGTAATAAAAAGATGGAAATACTGTCTTTTGCAACAACATGGAAAATACTTGGTGCATAATGTTAATGGAAGAAGTCAGACATAGACATACTGTATGATCTCACTTATATGTAGAATCTCAAGAAGCAGAAACCATAGAAACGAAGTAGATTGGTGGTTGCCATAGGCTGTGTAGTGGGGGAAATTGGGAGATGTTGGTCAAAGTGTTCAAACTTTCAGTTATTAAGAGGCATAAGTTCTAGGGATCTAATATATAGCATGGTGACTCTATTTAACAATATTCTTTTATATACTGGAAGGTTGCTAATAGAGTGGGTTTTAAATGTTCTCACCGTATCAACAACAATGGATATTATGTGAGGTGAAGTGTGTGTTAACTGTTACTGTGGTCAACATTTTGCAATATACACAAGCATATATTATCACATTGTACACCTTAAGCTTACACAATGTTTTATGTCAATTATATATCAATAAAGTTGGGGGGGAAAGGGGGGAAGTTCCAAAGATAGTCTGAACAGTATAATGAACAAGAGAAGCTGAGAAAACACCAAACAAGACAAGTCCAAAGAAATGCATGCCAAGACACATCAGAATAAAATTTATAAAAGGTAAATACAAGAAAATACTCTTGAAAGGCATGAGAAATAACACTTGATCAAATGTAGAAAAACAATAAAATGACAAGAGATTTGTCATCAGAAACCATGGAAGACAGAAAGATGAGGCATAATATTTTTTTAAGTACTGAAAGAGAAAAACCCAGATATTTATTATACCCATTGAAATATCTTTCAGAGAAGGTGAGGAAATAAAGACATTCTCAGATAAAGGACTAAGAATTTGTCACAAAAAGATGTGAGGAAGTTCTCTAAAAAGAAAGAAAGTAATAAAATAAGGATGATTGGAACATCAGTAAGGAATAAAGAACAGAAGAATAGAGTAAGCAAAAGTATGGGTAAGTACAATAAGCTTTATTTCCTTGAGTTTTCTAAATGATGTGTGACATAGCAAAATTTTTACCGTTATCTGATGTGGTTTGTAATGTATGTACAGGAATTTTTTTTTAAAGATTTTATTCATTTATTTGAGGGAGAGAGAGACAGAGATAGTGAAAGAGAGGAGTGGGAAAAGCAGGCTCCCAGCTGAGCAGGGAGCCCGACACAGGGCTCGATCAGTGTTTTAAATATATCATCCAACTGTCTTCTGGCCTGCAAGGTTTCTGCTGACAAATGTGTTGGGAATCTTGCTGAGGAAACTTTGCCCATGAAAAGTCACTTTTCTACCAATGCTTTTAAGATTTTCTCTTTGTCTTTTGATAGATTATAATGTATCTTAGTGTGGGTCTCTGATTTTATCATATTCAGAATTCATTGAGCATCTTGGATTTGTGTTCAAATTTGTGAAGTTTTCAGCCATTATTTATTTAAAAAATCTCTCTGCCCCTTTCCCTATCTCTCTTTTTGGGACTCTTATATATAGGTTCCATTTGATCCTGTCCTATAAGACCCTTTGCCTCCAATCAACGTTTCTTTATTCTTTTTTTCTCCACCTCAGACTTGACTATTTTAATTGTTCTGTCTTAAGGTCACTAATTTTTTTTTTATCTGCCTGCTCAAATCTGCTGTAAAACCTCTCTAGTGAATTTATTATTTCAGTTATTTCACATGTCATTGCCTTCTGCAGCCTTTCACAGCTTGAGATCCAAATTATGCCACTTTTCACAGTCTGAGCTCCAAATCAGGCAAAAGAGAAACATAGAAATAAGTTCTATTCTGCTCTCTCAGTCCCAAGAAATGAAACCGGGAAGTGGGCTGTCTCCTCCTGACCTTACTGTGCTAAGGGAAGTGTAGGACAAGGGCAAGTAAAAAATGCCATAAAACTTTTTATCATTTTTTAAAGATTTTATTTATTTGAGAGAAAGAATGAGATAGAGAGAGAGAGAGCATGAAAGGGGGGAGGGTCAGAGGGAGAAGCAGACTCCCCGCTGAGCAGGGAGCCTGCAGCGGGACTCGATCCCAGGACTCCAGGATCACGACCTGAGCTGAAGGCAGTTGCTTAACCAACTGAGCCACCAGGCGCCCCAAACTTTTTATCATTTTAGCAGTGCCTGGGTGACCCAGTTGGTTAAATGCCTGCCTTCAGCTCAGGTCATGATTCCAGGGTCCTGGGATTGAGCCCCTTGTCCAGCTCCTGCTCAGTGGGGAGTCTGCTTCTCCCTTTCCCCCTGCTCATGCTCTCTCTCTCACTCTCTCTCAAATAAATAAATTAAATTAAAAACTTTTTATCATTTTGAATATGGCTTTTTCATGATTAGGTATTTTCTTGATTGCTATAAACCTCTGATAGATTTCCATAGCTCCTATAAAGTTATTTTAAACAATCTTTAGGCAGGATTTTAATCTTTCCATGGGGGATCAAGGGCATGCAGCTTCCTGCTTTGCCATTTTGCTGATGTTACTCACATTATTCATTCTGTCCTATAAATACTGTATTTAAAAATTTCATTAATTTTCATTTAATGTAATTGTTGATATATTAGGGCTTAAGTTTGCTTTTTATTTTTGTTTTTGATTTTTCACTATGTATTTTGTTTCTCTGTGTTCATTTTTATATCTGCCTATGAATTACTTGAACATTTTGCAGAATTTCATTTAGACATTTCTATTATTTTTGTCCGTGTCTTTTTTGTATTGTCTTTTAAGTGGTTGACCTAGATATTACATTTACATTACATTTGTATTATCAATAATTTATCTTATGTTCTTTCTTTGTCATTTTGCTAGAATATATATTATATAGGATATATTATTATATATTATACATTATACCATATATTATATTATTATATATATTTTATATATATCAAATATATATATTATATGTATAATATATAATATATATGTATAATGTATATATGTATTATATATATAATATATATATATAATACATATATTTGGAAGGAAAGAAAGAGACTATATATATAACCATCATCTAATGATATTGTTTTTCCCCAGTTCTCATGAAGTATACAAATTTTACCTCCCTTTAACTCCCCTGGTTTTAAGACAACTGTTTAAAATATTTCCTGTACAGAGGCACCTGGGTGGCTCAGTCCGTTAAGCACCTCAGGTCATGATCCTGGGGTCCTGGGATTGAGCCTTGCATCAGGCTCCTTGCTCAGCAGGGAGTCTGCTTCTCCTCCCTCGGCTGGCTGCTCCCCATTTGTGCTTCTCTCTCGCAATCTCTCTCTCTCTCTGTCAAATTAATAAACAAAATCTTTAAAAAAATAAAGCAGTGAAGAAAAAAAAACTGTCCACCCAAAATCCTATATTCTTCATATCTGTTCTTCAAAACTGTAGGGAAAATTAAGACATTCCTATGTAAACAAAAGTTGAGAGAATTTATTATTACTAAACCTATCCTACAAGGACTGTGATAGGTAATTCTCCAAACTGAAATAAAAGAGAGAGAGGCAAACCAAGAAAGAGACTATTAATTATAGGGAAAAACTGATGGTTACCAGGGGGAGGTGGTTTGGGGGAGGTTATATAGGTGATGGGGATTAAGGAGTGCACTTGTTCTGATGAGCACCAGGTGCTGTATGGAAGTGTTGAATCACTATAGTGTATACTTGAAACTAATGTTATGCTGTTGTTAACTAACTGGAATTTAAATAAAAACAAAAAAAGGAGATAATAACTTGAGCCATACAAATACATAAAGCCCCATCAGTAAATGCAAATACATGGACAAATATAAAAATCAGTATGATTGTGGGGCACCTGGGTGGCTCAGTCAGTTAAGTGTCTCCCTTCAGCTCAGGTCATGATCCCAGGGTCCTGGGATCGAGCCCCTCATCGGGCTCCCTGTTCAGTGGGGAGTTTGCTTCTCCCACTCCCTCTGCCTGTTGCTCCCTCTGCTTGTACTCGCTCTTCCTCTCTGTCAAATAAATAAATAAAATCTTAATAAAATATTTTAAAAATTAGTATGATTGTAATTTTGGTTTGTAACTCTACTTTTTCTTCAGGTTTTAAGAGACAAATAATTATAAATCTATGTAAAGAGGTACACAATATATTGTGACATTAATAACAGTGTGGGGAAGGGTAAAGCATTAATAAAGTAGTGTTTTGTATGTGATTGAGGTTAAGTTGATATCAGTTTAAAATAGATTATTATCACTTTAGGACATGATATGTAATTTCCATGGAAATCAAAAGGTAAATGTATTGAGAATATACACAAAAGGAAATACAAAGAGAATCAAAACTGTCACCATAAAAAAGTCAACTAATCACAAAGGAAAGCAATAATGGAGAAAATGAGACACAAAGAAGCTATAACACTGGGGCGCCTGGGTGGCTCAGTCCATTAAGCATCTACCTTCGGCTCAGGTCATGATCCTAGGGTCCTGGGATCGAGCCCCACATTGGGCTCCCTGCTCCATGGGAAGCCTGCTTCTCCCTCTCCCACTCCCCCTGCTTGTGTTCCCTCTCTCGCTGTGTCTCTCTCTGTCAAATAAATAAAATCTTTTTTTAAAAAATAGAAGCTATAAGACTTACAGAAAACAAATAATAAAATAATGAAAATAAATCCAATCTAATCAGTAATTACTTTAAATTTAAATGGATTGAACTCCAATCAAAAGACATAAATAGACAGAATGAATTTAAAAAACAGAGTCAAACTATATATTTCCTACAAGAGACCTACTTTTGATCTAAGGATACATATAAGTTGAAAATGAAAAGATGGGAAAATATATTTTATGAAAATTATAACCGAGAGAGCAGAGATAGCTACACTACATAACAGACAAAATAGACTTGAAGTAAAAAAAAATATTTCAAGAGATAAATATGGACTTTATATAATGATAAATGGATCACATCATCAAGAAAATAAAATAATCGCAATGTATTGGCACAAACATCCGAGCTTCTAAATGTATGAAGCAAATATTGAAAGAATTAATAGGAGAAATAAACAACACTACCATAGTAAAAGGAATCTTCAATACCTCACATACAATAATGGCTAGAACCAGAGAGAAGACTACTAAGCGAATAGAGGACTTGAACAGCTCTATGGACCAATTGGATACAAAATACACAGAACAGTCTACCTGAGAAAAGCTGTTAATAGACATGTTTTTCAAGTGCACATGGAATATTCTCCAAGATCAACCATATATTAGGCCACAAAACAAGTTTTAGTAAATTGTAAAAAAGTTTAAAATCACACAAAGTATCTCTTCTCATAATAATGCAATGAAAGTAGAAATGTAATCACAAGCTCAAAAAATTCTCATAGATGCGATTCTAAGAAATAAGATTACATACTTAAAAATCCCAAAACATAGAAGGAAATAAGACACCATGCATACAACCAGCAGAAATAATAGACATACTGTTATCAAGATTTTAAATAATGGAATTATCAGACACATAATAGAAAATGAGAATTAATGTTTCAACATAATTTTAAAGAGGGGCTCCTGGGTGGCTCAGTTGGTTAAGCAGCTGACTCTTGATTTTGGCTCAGGTCATGAACTCAGAGTCCTGGCATTGAGGCCCACGTTGGGCTCTGTGCTCAGTGGGGAGTCTGCTTGAGTATTCTCTGTCTCTTCCTCTCCTTCTGCCCCTCCCCTTGCTTGTGCTCTCTCTAAAATAAATGAATCTTAAATAAATAAATTAATTAAATTTAAAGACTGAAAATAATAAAGTGCAATTGAGAATTTTTTCATGAAGAAATTTTTAAAATTTTAATTAGAATTTATCAAAATAAAAAATAGTAATTGAATTAAAAACCTTTGATAGGTTTAGCAACAAATTGAACAAACCTGAAGAGAGGATTAGTGTCATAGATGATAGAACAGACGAGATTATCTAGACAGCACAGAGACACAAAAAGATGAAATTCTTAAAAATTCAAATAACATACCTGATAAAGAGTTACGAACCAAATTATATAAAGAACTTATAAAACACAACACCCAAAAACCAAATAATCCAATTAAAAATGGGCAGAAGACACGAATAGACATTTTTCCAAAGAAGACGTATAGATGGCCTACAGACACATGAAAAAATGCTCAACATCACCCATCACCAGGGAAATACAAAGGAAAACTACAAGGAGATATCACCTCACACCAGTCAGATTGGCTAAAATTAATAACAAAAGAAACAACAGGTGTTGGTGAGGATGTGGAGAAAAAGGAACCCTCTCACACTGGTGGTGGGAATGCAAACTTGTGCAGCCACTATGGAAAACAGTATGGAAGTTCCTCAAAATGTTAAAAACAGAACAACACTATGATCCATCAATTGCACTCTTTGGGTATTTACCCAAAGAATACAAAAATACTAATTCAAAGGGATATATGTACCTCTAAGGTTTATAGCAGCATTATCTATAACAGCCAAATTATGCAAACAGCCCAGTGTCATTGACTGATAAATGGATAAAGAAAAGGTGCCATATAAGAATAGGGATGGAGCTCAAGTATTATGCTAAATGAAATAAATCATTCAGAAAAAGAAAAATACCATATGATTTCACTCACATGTGGAATTTAAGAAACAAAACAGATGAGCAAATGGGGAAAAAAGAGAGAGAGAGGTAAACCATAGCACAGACTTAACTATCAAGAACAAACTGATGGTTAGCAGAGGGGAGGTAGGTAGGGGGATGGGTGAAATAGGTGATGGGGATTAAGGAGTGTACTTGCTGTGATGAGCACTGGGTGTTGTATGGAAGTGTCAAATCACCATATTGTTCACTTGAAACTAATATTACACTGCATGTTAAATAACTGGAATTTAAGTGAAAACTTAAAAAAATTAAAAGTAAGATAAACACTAAAAAATAGAAAATATCAATGAAACCAAGAGCTGATTCTTTGGAAAGATAAATGAAATTCATAATTCTTTAGACAGACTCATGAAGGAAAAAAGGGAAAGGATTCAAATAAATAAAATCAGAAATTAAAGAGAAGTAAAACTAATACCACAAAAATGGGAAAAATCATAATAGACTACTAGGAACAATTATATGCCAACAAATTGTACAATGTAGAAGAAATGGATAAATTCTTAGAAATGGACAGTCTTCCAAAACTGAACCAGGAAGAAATAGAAAATCTGAACAGACTGATTATAGGTAACAAAATTGAATTGGTAATCAAAAAACTACCAAAAAATAAATGTCCAGAACCAGATGGATTCACAGGTGAATTCTACCAAAAATTTTGAAGAAAAGTTAACACCTATTCTCAAACATTTCCAAAGAATAGAAGAGGAAGGAAGGCTTACAAATACATTTTACTAGACCTTTACTAGCATTTACCCTGACACTAACTTCTAAAAGCACAAATCATATGGTGTAATTCTTACCCATGACATGTAAGGAGAAGTCTGCTGTGGAGTTCCTAGGAAATATTTTCCGTCTGAAAAAGATCAAAAGGATGGATTGTCTTGTCTTTAAGTCTGTGGACATCATTGCACAAAAACTTGATGTGTGTCACTGCTGTGGCTATTTTTTGACCATAAAAGAAGTAGCTGACATGCTGAGGACAACAGAGCAGACAAATGGAAACGACTTGAATCCTTGATATTATGGAGCCACTGAATTGACCAACATCATAACTATCTCCAGGGCATTTGTTAAAGACAATAAATTTTCATACATTTTATCGTAATTTAATCTATTTTACTTAAGTTTGTTACCTGCAGTTCAAAGCCTCCTAAGTGATACAAATAGGTTAGGAAAGGAAAGTGAGGAGTTAAGTTGGGATACAGTGATTTGGGGAGAAAATCTGTGGCACATCTAGGTATATGATGCCCAAAAGCCAGTTCGCTACATAAGTTTGAGCCAAAAGAAAATACGAGATTAGTCTTGATACTTGGGAAGGAGCCCTGGTCTTCATTTGTAGTTAGAGGCCGGCTATTCATTGACCACTCCCTACTTTCTCACACCTAATATACTGGCAGAGTCATAATAGGGGAACTCTACTTCAGGGTTCCAAGGAAAGAATAACAAGGATCTGTAAAAGAGGGGGCTCACGAGAGTGAGTAATGATGCCTCCAAGATCAAAAGTCAGTACTTGCTTAGCCTAACCTCAGAATGTTCTGGTAGTACTGTTCCCAGCTCTCACTCCTCACAGCCCACATTCTGAGATTGTCTTATAGCAGTAGCTCTGGAAAAAAATCCAGGCACCTTGTGGGACTTTCCTTGGGTTTGCTACCAGCTGATCACTGTCCCAGTAAACTGCCATTAAAGCTTAGGGCATCCAGCAAAGTCTATATACGTGTTCACAGCCACCAGAGGACAGCACAGTCTGGACAAGCCTTCCCAGCCAGCAATGCAAGCCAGACTTCCTGGGGTCATTTTCTGCCTGAACCAGAGGTCCACCTCCTATTGCCTTTAATTTTAGGCTGGGACCCAAGGGGTCCTAGAAAGGGAGCTCAGAGGCACTGGGTTTTAAACAGACTCTAGCACCTTGCCTTTGTCTTTGTGACTCAGTTTCAGGCCTTGTGGGGGAAACAAGAACTCCCCATAGCCACAGTGTCATGGTTTAAAGCCAAAAGCAACTGGAAGCTCAGGCCGAAGGATATATTTAGAGGGTAGATTCCTCCTCTGCTTCCTCCGGAAGGGGCAGGCAGACCTTGGCCTTATGTCCAGATCACATAACCACAGACTGAGAGCTGAGAGAGCCCTTAGCTATTAGGCAAGAATTCTTAGCCTAGGGGGTCTATGAGTCGCCTGAAATTATATGCAAAATTGTACCACCTGCATTCACAGGTTTCATCAGTTTCTCAGAAGTCTACGATCCCAGAAAAAGTTAAGCATTACAAAACCTTTAAATTACAGATGAGCTCCTGAGAAGGGGGTCAGGGGAACTTGCCCAAAGCCACAGAGTAAGTCAGGAGCAAAGCTGGGACTAGAACTCAGGGCTTTGACACAAAAGCAGATACTCTTTGTACATGCAATAATTTAAAAACTTTCTCTTCAAACTGTTAGTTTCCTGGGCATATCAAGGAAGGGGGACAGAAGATGATGAGAGTGGTAAACTAGAACTGGGCCACCTGTGCAACCCACACTACATTTGCAGGTTAGTACGATGAGCTGGAAAGGAGAATGTGAAGAGAATATGATCAGGGAATCCAAGAGTCTGATGGGGGAAGTTTCCAGAATGCCTTATCCATGTCTGGCTGAGGCCTCCTCTTCCTCTTTTCCTCTGGCTCTAGGATTGTATCTGCTTCCTTCTCTTTACATTCACTGACTCAGTTCTCTTGGGTTCTATCCCCATAGGACCAGTTGCATTTTTACTGTGGATTTGAACACAATCTCCTTCATTTCTTCCTTTTTTTTTTTTTTTTGCCTTCTTCAAAAGTGAGCATCCAGGAACTTGAGGTATTGGTGCCACTCACTTCTAGGCTATGGCAGAACCATAATATAGTAAGGAATCTTACAGAATTTTTGAGTAACTAACTTCATTCTGTTACTAAGCTGAGTGACCAATAGAACATCTGATGGGGAAAGCATCTTAAAAACTTCCTAAAGTCCAAATCTGATTACACAAAAGGGGTTCTGTGACCCAGAGAGGAAAAGGTATGGACCTCTCATCACAAGAACTTAGGAAGCTAGAACTGCATAGCAAGTATATATGATTCCTAGCTCTCTTTAGCAAGCTAATTTTCTGTCTTCTCTGGTGTGCTGCTGGAAGTTTCATTTTGAAGGTCTGGCCAGCAGGCAAAACTGTCAGCCTGGTGGGTTTCTTAGGCCCTACCAGAGTCTTCTTCCTAATCTTGTGCCTAGTACAGGACACCTCCCACCCTTGCTACCAGGTCAGCCTTCTGGATCTCAACTTCAGTTACGTATCTTTGAATGCAGTATGGCAAAACAGAAAAGGTCCCACACTCTGGGTTTCAATACCAGATGCAACACTTGCCAGTTTGGTGACCTTAGGTAAATCACCTCTCTTCTCAAAGCTCAGGCATTTTATCTGTGAAATGGAGACAGTACCTCACTTGGCACTCTTAATTCCCTTTATCTAGCTTTACCTTTTTTAAAATAACATTTCTCACTTTTTTGCATACTTTATAATTTCTTTGCTTATTGTTTTCCCAACTCCCCATTGGAACATCAGCTCCATTTATAGCAGGGATGATCTTTGGCTGCTTCATTCACTTTTTTATGCCACCACTTAGAACAGTGCTTGATATATAGTGTGTTTTCATTTTTTAAAAATATTTTATTTATTTATTTATTTGACAGAGAGAGAGAGAGAGAGAGAGAGCACAAGCAGGGGGAGCAGCAGAGGGAGAGGGAGAAGCAGACTCCCTGTTGAGCAGGGATCCCAATGTGGGGCTTGATCCCAGGACCCTGGGATCATGACCTGAGCCAAAGGCAGACCTTTAACAACTGAGCCACCCAGGCACCCCTATAGTGCGTTTTCAGTGGAAATCTGTTGAACGAATGAATGAGAATTACATAAGAGAATAAGTGGGAGTGTCCAGTTTACAGAAAATTCTTACCTTTAGGATTCTCTTGGTCTTTTTATGTGCTGAGCTTGGCAAGTGTGTGGGGTAATTGAATACCTGTTCCTCTCATTGGCCTGCCTTCCCAACTGCTGCCTGTTCCCCCCCACCACATGCCAAGGAGAGGTAGAGGCATTTCTAGTTGCAAAGTTGGTAGCCATGTCCAAGGGATGGTCTGGGAACTGGTACAGGAGGTCAGGAGGCTATCTCAGTCTAGACCTGTATCTGCCTCCCCTGGACAGTGAGATCCCTGCATGGGTGGAGGTGAGGGGGGTTGCTGTGTTCTCTCCTTGTGTTAAAAAAACCTTTATCACCAAGAAGCATACATGGCAGATATATTGGCAATTTAGCACCCTTTGGTGGGACAAATTTAGAAGTAATCAGTATTTATGAAGCTCTAAAAATTCAGAAGTTAAATACTAAGCATACAATGGTGAGAGCTTTGTCATTATAATGAAAGTCCAATTAACACACATTTTAAGCAGCCTGGACTCTTCTGTTCGCTTTCCATCCCTCTTCTCATCTGCCTCACCACCCCCTTCAGGTTGTGTGTGTCTTTCTTTTTTTTTTTTAAGATCTTATTTATTTATTTTTTTATTTGATTGAGAAGAGAGAGAGCGCATAAGCAGGTGAAGAAGTGGAGAGGGAAAAGCAGACTCCACACTGAGCATAGAGCCAGACACGGGGCTCGATCCCATGACCCTGAGATCACGACCTGAGCCGAAACCAAGAATCAGACACTTAATCAACTGAGCCACCCAGGCACACCCTGGTTGTGTGTGTCTTTGTCTGCCTGTCCCCTAGCCCACCCATGTGTTTCCTCTCAACCTGCCCTTTCTGGGTGACCTGATCATAACATTTGTCTAATTCTTTTTGTCTTTCTCTGGTTCTCAGCTCTCATCCTAAGAAATGGTTTGTAGACAGTTTTTTGGTTTTGTTTTGTTTTTTAAATTAGGAACAGCAAAGCAGCTTAAACAGTAAATAAGTCAGCACATAAGCTTCTGAAGTCCCAGGGGGAAGGCTGGGGAGTGTGCCACAGAATTTCCTGAGGGAGAAGTTAGTATCTAAGTTTCTATGAGCTGGTAGACACCACCACAGAGGCTATGCCTGGGCCTGTACAAAGGGAATTCTCAGCTGAACAGAGCCCAGAAAACTAGACATACATGGCTGGGGGAAGGCTAAGAGGCCACTTAGACTACTTTCATGCCTGTTAGCTGACACACTTCTCTGCAACATCTAGAAAAAGCACTTCTTTAAGCCCTTCCTGAGCATCTCCCATGAAAAAGAGCTCACTCCATATGATGACAACTTGTTCCATTTATATCCCTTTCAGTTAGAAAGTTCTTCCTTCTTTTGAGCTAAAATCTTCCACCTATGGGTATGAACTCTGCTCTCTGAGGCCTCCTGACCCCATCTGCTCCCTCTGACCATGACAGCTCTGTAGAGGTATGAATGCAGAGACCATGACCCTTAAATATTCTCTTCTCCAGCATGAACAGCCACAGTTCTCTTTCAGCTCCCTTTCCTGACTGCTCACTTCCTTCTGGACTCATTTCACATATGACCCCTTAATGTATGAAACTCAGAGCTGGGTACAGCTAGTCAATAAGAGTCAGTCTAACCAGGGCAGAGTGAAAAGGGATTGTTACTTCACTTGATCTGGACACTTATGCTTGTATTAATGCAGCCTAAGTCCTCATTAAATTTTTTGGCCTTAGCATCCTAATGGTGATGCCTGTTAGGCAAAGTCTCAATTCCCTTTCCTATAAACTGTGTACAGGGCAGTCTCTCTTTTTTTTTAAGATTTTTATTTATTTATTGAGAGAGAGAGAATGGTAGAGAGAGAGCACGAGAGGGAAGAAGGTCAGAGGGAGAAGCAGACTCCCTGCTGAGCAGGAAGCCCGATGCGGGACTCGATCCTGGGACTCCAGGATCATGACCTGAGCCGAAGGCAGTCGCTTAACCAACTGAGCCACTCAGGCACCCTACAGGGCAGTCTCTTACATCCTGTGTATAGCCAGTTGGTTTTCTGCATCAAGCGCAGGACTTTCCATTTGTAACTGTCAATAATATGGTCAGGTTCTTACTGACCTGGCAGTTATTTCAGTCTGTTGACATCATTTTGGAGCCTAACTCGGTGGCTTGAAATATACTCCCTCTCCCTTTCAGCCTTCAAATTTTAGCAGTATATGTAAGCCTGTTTTGCTATTTTGTTGGGACATCCAGTCCCTCATTCATTCCTTTAAGAGGGTGGGGCCACTTTCTCTAGGTGTTCCAGGGGACAATTCTCAAAGCCTATAGTATGGGAATGGCCTTGATCAGTGAGTACCAGCACAACATTAGCTGAAAAAGCAGTTGTCTCCTCCCGCCTAGCTGGGTTTCCATCAGGAAGAACTCCATACATTAACTGGTTCATTCAGCCATTCCAGTTGGCTGCCAGGGAATTTCAAGCCAGGCAAGAGCAGACCAACACACCAACAGGACTCTTGTGATGGCTCAAAAGCTGAGGTCCAATGGGCCTCCAATCAGCTAAATGTAGGACCCCTTCTCTATCCCAGAAGGGTTGGCCTAACTCTAGTCTTGGTCCTGAGCACTCAGGTTGATTTCTCCCCCCTCTTTAAAACTGGGCCTATCTATGACCTCTAGGACCAAAAACTGACTGCAGCAAAGGATGTGGTATCTTCGACCATTTTTTTAGTAGCCACTTAAATAGTTTATTTCATTTTATGTTAATACATTAATTAATTTTAACTTTTTTGAGATATATTTGAAATATAACATTGTGTAGATTTAAGGTATACATGTTAATTTAATACATTTATATATTATAATATGACTGTACCTCTTATCAGTTATGTAATTATCATTTCTTTTTAGTGGTTGGTCTCTTAGCATGTTTGATGGTTATAATCAATATTGTTTTCTGTATTAACTACACCAGGCATTAGATCTCTGGGACTTACTATTTTTTGTAAATTTGTACCCTGAAACAACATCTGTCCTATCCTCTCACCCTGACTCCCATCCCCTGGTAACCATCATTTTACTCTCTGTTTTATGAGTTTGGCTTTTTAATTTAATTTAATTTAATTTACTTATTTATTACTATTATTTTTTAAGTAGGCTCCACACCTAATCTAGGCCTTGAGCTTATAACCCCAAGACCCTGAGATCAAGAGTCGCACGTTCTACTAACTGAAACAGCCCGGTGCCCTGGAGTTTGGCTTTTTTAGAGTCCACATATAAATGATATTATACAGGATGTGTCTTCTGTCTGACTTATCTCACTTTAGCATATGTGTTCAAGGTCCATCCATGTTGTTGCAAATGACAAGATGTCCTTTTTTCTCACGGCTGAATAATATTCGTGTGTGTGTGTGTGCGTGTGTGTGTGTGTGTGTGTGTGTGTGTATCTATCTCTGTCGATCTATCTATCTATGCCACATTTTCTTTATTGATTCATCCTTTAATGGGCACTTAGGCTGTTTCCCTATCTTGGCTATAGTGAATAATGGTGTAATAACTAGAAGGGTGCAAATATCTCTTCAATATCCTGTTTTCCTTTCATTTGGGTATATACCCAGAAATGGGATTGCTGGATCATATGGTAGAACAATTTTTAATGTTTTGAAGAATCTTTATATTATTTCCCACAGTGGCTACACCAATTTACATTCCCACTAACGGTATATGAGGGTTCTCTTTTCTCCACATCCTCACCAACACCTGTTATCTCTTGTCTTCTTGATGATAGCTATATAACAGGTATGACGTGATATCTCATTGTGGTTTTGCTTTGTATTTTCCTGATGATTAGTGATGTTGAAGACTTTTTGATGTACTTGTTGACTCTTTGGGTGTCTTATTTTTAAAAATGTCTATTTAGTTCCTCTGCCCATTTTTTGACTGGGTTGGTTTTTTGTTATTGAGTTATATGAGTTCTTGATGTATTTTGTGTTTTTTGTATTTTGTTGTTTTATTTTAATTCCAGTAGTTAACATACAGTGTTATATTAATTTCAGGTGTACAATATTATGATTCAACAATTCAACAATTCCATACATCACCCAGTGCTCATCACAGCAAGTGTGCTCCTTAATCCCCATCATCTATTTCACCCATCTCCCACCCACCTCTCCTCTGGTAACCATCAGTTTGTTCTCTATAGTTAAGAGTCTGTTTCCTGGTTTGCCTCTCTCTCTCTTTTATTTTCCCTTTGAACATGTGTTTTGTTTCTTAAATTCCACATATGAATGAAATCAAATGGTATCTGGCTCACTTTGTTTAGCATTATACTCTCTAGCTCCATCCATGTCTTTGCAAATGGCAAGATTTCATTCTTTTTGATGGCTGAATCATATTCCATTGTATATATAATCATATCTTCTTTATTCATTCACCAATCGGTGGATACTTGGGCTACTTTCATAATTTGGCTAATGTAAATAATGCTGCTAGAAATGTGGGGGTGCATGTATCCCTTTGAATTAGTGTTTTTGTATTTTTTGAGTAAATACTCAGTAGTGCAATTACTGGATCATAGGGTTGTTCTATTTTTAACATTTTGAGGAAGCTCCATACTTTTTCCACAGTGGCTGCACCAGTTGGGCTTCTCCCCAGCAGTACACGAGGGTTCCTTTTTCTCCACATCCTTGCCAACACTTTTTGTTTCTTGAGTTTTTTATTTTAGCCATTCTGACAAGCCTGAGGGGATAGATATCTCATTGTAGTTTTCATTTGCATTTCCCTGATGATGAGTTAATATCCAAAATACTAACAAACAATATTATGATTCAATTTGTTTGTTAATTTTTTGGATATTAACCCTTTATCTGATATATAGTTTGCAAAAATGTTCTCCCATTATGTAGGTTGCCTTTTCATTTGTTATTTGTTTCCATTGCTGTGCAGAATATTTCAATTTTGAAGCAGTCTAATTTATTGATTTTTACTTTTGTTGTTTTTGCTTTTGGTATCATATCAGAAAATTGTTGCCAAAACCAAAGTCTAAGAGTTCTTCCTTGTGTGTTTTTCTAGGAGTTTCATGGAGTCAGGTCTTATGTTTAAGTCTTTGATCCATTTCAAGTTAATTATTGTGAGTGGTATAAGTTGTATAAGATAGGGGCCCAATTTCACTGTTCTTTATGTGTTTAACTAGTTTTCCTGACACCATTTGTGGAAGAGACTATCATTTCCTCATTGGGTATTTTCAACTCCTTGCCAAATATTAGTTGGCCATACATGCAGTAGTTTAATTCTGGGCTCTCTATTCTGTTCCATTGGTCTATGTGTCTATTTTTATGCAAATACCATGCTGTTTTTGTTACTATAGCTTTGTAGTATAGTTTTAAATCAGGAAATGTGATACCTCCAGCTTTGTTCTTCTTTTTTTTTTTTTTTTTGTAGTATTGCTTTGGCTGTTTGTGGTCTTTTGTAACTCCCCACAAACTATGAGACTGCTTTTTCTATTTCTGTGAAGAATGTCATTGGTATTTTGATGAAGATTGCATTGAATCTATAGATAGCTTTGGGTAATATGGGCATTTTAACAATATTAGTTCTTCTGATCTATGAACATGGGATGTCTTTCCATTTGTCTTATGTGATTTCTTTCTGCAAAGTCTGGTAGTTTTCATTGTACAGATCTTTCACCTACTTGGATAAATTTTTTCCTGGACATTTTATTATTTTTGATGTTATTGTAAATGAGTTTTATTTATTTAATTTTCACTTGTTTTATTTTTAGTGTATAGAAATGCAACTGATTTCTGTATATTGATTTTATATCCTGCAACTTTACTTGAATTCATTGATTAGTTACAACAGTTTTTTGGTTAAGTCTTTGAGATTTTGTATATACAAAAACATATTGCCTGAAAATGGTGACAAGTTTACTTCTTCCTTTTTTATTTGAATGTCTTTTATGTTTTTGTCGTGCCTAACTGCACTAGCCAGGATTCCATGTACTTTATGAAATAAGAGTAGTGAGAGTGAGATTCTTTTTTTTTTTAAGATTTTATTTATTTATTTATTTATTTATTTAATGATTTTATTTATTTATTTGAGAGAGAGAGAATGAGAGATAGAGAGCACGAGAGGGAAGAAGGTCAGAGGGAAAAGCAGACTCCCTGCTGAGCAGGGAGCCTGATGTGGGACTCGATCCCAGGACTCCAGGATCATGACCTGAGCCGAAGGCAGTTGCTTAACCAACTGAGCCACCCAGGCACCTGAGAGTGAGATTCTTGTCTTGATGATCTTAGAAGAAAAGCTTTTAATTTTTCACCATTGAGTATACTGTTAGCAGTGGGTTAATTTCTCATTTTAAAAGAATACATTATAAAACACTTAAAAAGGAAAGTTCAAAATTCTTATAATCCTACCATTCAGACATAACCCACTAGACATTTTGTTGAAAATATAGACACATATATGTCGTACACATACACACATAGAATATTTTTTATAAAATGGATCATGTTATACATGCTTTTTAGTCTACTCCTTTTAAGCAGTATTATATAAATTGATATATTATATATAATACATATATTCAACCTATATGTTTTGTACATATGTATATGCAAAAACTTATAGTTCTAAAGCACCACTGCTAATGACTACATAGTATTCCACAGGTACCACTCTCTGGAGGATATTTAGGTAGTTTTTAATTTTTCAATAGTATAAACATCATAATTAATATCCTTGTGCATAAAATACATGTTTTCTAGATTTTATTTATTTAACAATTTATTGTTGATTGAATGTTTATAGATACTTATCATGCTAAGTAGGAAAATGGTGAATGAAACAGCCCTAGTTCCTGCCATCTTGAAGCTTGTATTCTAATAGTCTCTTTGTCTCTTTAGGTTCAGTTTCTAGAGATAGAACTGCTGAATCACGACTGCTTTCCAAAAATGATGTAGCAATTTACAGTCTTTCCAACACAATACTAATAGTGCTCATTTTCCATACTCTCATGAACCCTAGGCTTCCTTTTGAGCTTTAGGTTGTTTCTTAATAATTTAATCAGGAAATTGGAGGTGAGTAACCATTAAAACAAGAGTTGGGAGGGCATATGGTGTCTAGAATCTTACCATGATTTTTTAGTTTTGGTTTTTGGCCTCTAGTCCCTGATATTTTTTGTTAGTTAATTCTAAGAAATAGTTTTCTTTCCTCCTCTTGTATTCTAGAGTATGAACAACTTCATTTATTAGTTTATTTATTCATTCATCCATTTATCATTCATCTCTTGATAAGTGCTTATTTTGTGCCATGGCCTTATCAAATTTCAGGAATACAAAGATGGATAAGATAACATGTCTCCCCTCAAAAACTCCCAGGCTACTCCTCAAAGGTCCTGGGGCACAGCAGTCTCTGACACTATATGATGAACTTAAGTGCTTTAGTGTTGCAGCTCCTTAGGTCTATGAGAATCCTGTGTGTTTGGGACATCAGTGTTAAAAACCAGAAGGTGTATGTGTATGTGGAGGATTTTTGCCTCCCTGTAGACAATTTAAGAAAATATCTAAGACCAATATAAAGACTATCTCAGGCAGGGTGTGCCTGGAGTGACTGAATGAGTGCATTCATACAACATTTGGGAATAGAGTAGAGTTCTTCCAAATGATATCCTTGGTAGTTTGCAAAAAAGCATTCCTTCCCTGGTTTTACTTTAATATCCTGCCCGATAATTTCACCAGTCCCCTTGTTGAGGAACCAGTGAACATGCCAATCAATATCACAAATGTTAAGAAGCTGGGAAAGGGTGGAGTCAAGAGACAGGAGCCCAAGACCACATCCTCAGCCCAAGGACATTGTGTGTGAACTGGGACCTTGGGCCACAACTAACAACATGCATTTATCTTATTCAAGTGCAAAGTCCTGCACCTAAGCTACATACAAAACCTACCTGTAAAAGTCAATTAAAGAGTAAATGCTGACACAGTGCAAACCTTGCAGGAAGCTCTAGAATTAGTGGGGAGACAGGGAGAAAATTATAGTGCAGTGTGATAAGTGCTACCAAAGGGACAAATGCAGGACACTGCATTGAGATGGGGGAAGATTATATCCAGATGGGAAGGTTGAGGGAGTGTCAAGGATATGGCAGTAAACAATAGACAAAAATCACTGCCTTCATGAAACTTACATTCCAGTAGAGGGAGACAGATAATAAACATAAAAATAGTAGATATTAAATGCTATGGTGGAAAATAAAGCAGGGAAAAAGATGAGATGTATGAGGATGAGGAATGTAATTTCATATAGGGTGTTATCATTGAGAAGGTAATATGTGAATAAAAACCTGAAAAAAGTTAAGGAGTGAGCCACATGAATATCTGGCTATAGAGAACTCCAGACAGAGGAAGTGACAAGTACAAAAGTCCTAAAGTGGGAACACACTTTTCATGTTCAAGGAATAAGTAGGGCCACTGGTATACTTGAAACAGAATGAGGTAGGGTAAATAGTTGGGCATGAAGTCAGAGAGATTAGGATTATAAAGCAGGGGAAGGGGCAGAACATGTAGGGTCTTACAGGTGACCTTAAGGATTTTGACTTTTACTCTGAATGAGGTGGGAAGTCACTGGAGGGTTTAACTAAACCCTAGAGGGACTTAAATACTGTATTCAGAGTTGGACTTTATTCTATAGGTAATGGAAACCTCTCAAGGGTTTTGAGAAAGGGAGTGACATGTGGATCTGTGTTACAAAAATCACACTTGTGGCTGGTAGAGGACAGGTTGAAGGGGAGCACCTGGAAGTAGGAAAACTAGTTAGGAGAGCATGTCCCTTCTCCATAAAGTGCCTGTGATGGAGAAGTAATTATCTCTCATCTCAGTTCTTTCACTGTTATTCTTGCCTACTCCATATCCCTGAGGGTGC
Organism: Eumetopias jubatus; assembly: GCF_037043125.1. Lineage (NCBI taxonomy): Eukaryota > Metazoa > Chordata > Mammalia > Carnivora > Otariidae > Eumetopias > Eumetopias jubatus. Next base: position 72,794,705 of record NW_028274817.1, read on the forward strand.
TGGAGAACAGTTGGTCCTTCTCTCAGAGTCTGGAAACCTTGAAGCCAGCAGAATGAAGGGAGTCTAGAATGGTGGCAAGGATACTGGTTAGGAGACTTTACAATTACCTCAGTGTGAGATAATAAGGACCCAGCAAAAAGGGTAAGATTTGCTAGAGGATAAAACTATAGGTACAATTACAAGATGGAAAGTCAAGACCCAGTAGCAGCACTTGCGAAAATGAGGTAAGGATTTTATATTTTCTTTCTCCAAATTTTTATTTATTTATTTATTTATTTATTTATTTATTTATTTATTTATCAATCACTGATGTTCTGTTCATTTTATTTTATTTTATTTTTTATTTAAATTTAATTAGTCAATATACAGTCCATCATTAGTTTCAGATTTAGTGTTCAAGAATTCATCAATTACATATAAAAATTTTTATTTAAATTCCAATTAGTTAACATACAGTGTAATATTAGTTTCAGGTATAGAATTTAGCGATTCATCAGTTCCATTCAACACTCAGTGCTCATCACAACATGCTTTCTTCCTTAATACCCATCACCTATTTAACCCATCCCCCTGCCCACCTCCCTTCCAGCAACCCTCAGTTTGTTCTTTAGAGTTTATAGAGTCTGTTTCTTGGTTTGCCGAAAATGAGGTAGGGATTTTAATTGGAATGACTTCCTTGGCTCACAGTAAAAGACTCTTAAAGAATTGAGTAGGCACTCAGTATCACTTTGAGCATTGGAATAAATGAATAAATGAATGAGTGAGTAACAGAAAATGCCAGCCTTTTAAATAAAGTGCTTGATGATATTTATTGCTATCTAATATAAATATGTAAGCCTCATATATATTTTTAAATGTTCTAGTGACCATATTTTCTTAAAGTTAAAAAAAGTAAAATTAATTTTAATACTATATTTGCAATGACATGACGGGAGCTAGGTAGTACTATGCTAAGTGGAATAAGTCTGTCAGAGAAAGACAAATAGCATATGATTTCACTCATATGTGGAATTTAAGAAATAAAACAAATGAGGAAAGGGGAAGAAAGAGAGAAAAGCAAGAAAACAGACTCTTAATTATAGAGAACAAACCTTTGGATATTGGGGGAGAGGTGGGTGAAATAGGTAATGGGGATTAAGGAGTGCACTTGTTGGGATGAGCACAGGGTGTCCTATGTAAGTGCCGAATCACTAAATTGTACACTTGAAACTAATATTACACTGTATGTTAACTGAACTGGAACTTAAATGAAAACTTAAAAAAGAGTTATAATGAAAGGGAAAGTGCATGAGTTTTACAGTCACAGTGACCTGCTACTTATCAGCTGTGTGACCTTGAACAAATTACTTAACATTTCTAAACCTCAATATTAAGGTGCCTGGGTGGCTCAGTGGGTTAAGCATTTATCTGCCTTTAGCTTGGGTCATGATCTCAGGGTCTGGGATTGAGTCCTGAGTCGGGTTCCTTGCTCAGCAGGGAATCTGCTTCTCCCTCTGCCCCTCACTCCACTCATGCTCTCTCTCACTCTCTCTCTCTCAAATAGATAAATAAAGTCTTTAAAAAATATAAATAAATAAATAAACCTCAGTTTTCTCATAAATAAAACCTAATGGCTTAAGGTTGTTGAAGGCCTTGTACATAATCTATTGCCATAGTTCATCAAATTTAAGATGCTATTAGTTGAAATCACACCATTATTTTATATAACACAGAGGGAAAAAATACTCTTAGACAACAACACACTACCAAAGACACCATTGATCTCAAGATGCCTGGCAATTTTAAAGGTGTCAAAATGTGAAAAATTTACCACATTGTTCTTCTCATTATTGATTTACAGATAAATATTTGCTGAAAGAGTTTAAGTTCATTTTCTTCATTTGACTGTGAGCTATTCAATGACAAAATCTGGGCCTAAAGCACTTCTTTCATTCCCAAACAAGGCCTGGCACAATGTAGTCACTTAATCCACTTTATGTACATTGATTTGACTTCTCTTCCTTCCAATGCTCTATGTCAGGTACTGGATAGGCAGATATGAAGCAGATTAGGCCCCACCCCTCTAGGAGCTCCAAGTTTGCTAATAACAACAGCAGCAACAGCAACAGAATAATCATAGCTACTATTCATTGAGCTCTTACTATCTGAAAGCATTTTACCATTACATTCACATCCAGGCATACCTTGTTTTATTGCATTTCACTTTATTGCACTTCACAGATAATTGCATTTTTTCAAACTGAAGGTTTGTGGGAACCCTGCATCAAGCAGGTCTGTCAAGTCCATTTTTCCAAAAGCATTTGCTCACTTTGTGCTTCTGTGTCACATTTTGGTAATTCTTTTTTAAAAAATTTTTCCAGCTTTATTGAAGTATGATTGACAAAAATTTTATATATTTGAGGTTTTAATGCATGTATACATTAGGTAACAACAGCCACAATCAAACTAATTAACATTTTACTTACTTCACATAAGTACCACTGCTTTTGTGGTGAGAAAATTTTTCGGCTACTTTCTAACCAAATTCAATTATGCAATACATTATTATTAATTATAGTCATCATGCTGTACCGTAGGTCTCCAGAACTTGCTCATCTTATAACTGAAAGTTTGTACCCTTTGACCAATATGTTCCCTTTCTCTCTAACCCTCCCAGCTCCTGATTAGTCAGCAGCCATCAACATGGAGGCAAGACCCTCCTCCAGCATAAAGATGGTGACTTGCTGAAAGCTCAGATGATGGTTAGCATTTTTAAGCAATAGAATATTTTTTATTAATATGTTATGTTAATCACCATACATTACATCATTAGTTTTTGATGTAGTGTTCCATGATTCATTGTTTCCGTATAACACCCAGTGCTCCATGCAGAACGTGCCCTCCTTAATACCCATCACCTGGTCAACCCATCCTCCCACCCCCTCCCCTCTAGAACCCTCAGTTTGTTTCTCAGAGTCAATCATCTCTCATGGTTCATCTCCCCCTCTGATTTCCCCCCTTCATTCTTTCCCTCCTGCTATCTTCTTCTTCTTCTTCTTCTTTTAAACATGTAATGTATTATTTGTTTCAGAGGTACAGATCTGTGATTCAACAGTCTTGCACAATTCACAATGCTCAACACAGCACATACCCTCCCCAATGTCTATCACCCAGCTGCCCCATCCATACCACCCCTCACCACTCCAGCAACCCTCAGTTTGTTTCCTGAGATTAAGAATTCCTCATATCAGTGAGGTCATATGATACATGTCTTTCTCTGATTGACTTTTTCACTCAGCATAACACCCTCCAGTTTCACCCAAGTCATTGAAAATGCCAGGATTTCATTCCTTTTGATGGCTGCATAATATTCCCTTGTATATATATACCACCTCTTCTATATCCATTCATCTTTCGATGGACATCTTGGCTCTTTCCGCAGTTTGGCTATTGTGGACATTGCTGCTATAAACATAGGGGTGCACGTACCCCTTCGGATCCCTACATTTGTATCTTTGGGGTAAATACCCAATAGTGCAATTGCTGGATCATATGGTAGCTCTATTTCCAACTTTTTGAGGAAATTCCATACTGTTTTCCAGAGTGGCTGCACCAGCTTGCATTCCCACCAACAGTGTAGGCAGGTTCCCCTTTCTCCTCATCCCACCAACATCTGTTGTTTCCTGACTTGTTAATTTTAGCCATTGTGACTGGTGTGAGGTGGTATCTCATTGAGATTTTGATTTGGATTTCCCTGATGCCGAGTGATGTTGAGCACTTTTTCATGTGTCTGTTGGCCATTTGGATGTCTTCTTTGGAAAAATGTCTCTTCATGTCTTCTGCCCATTTCTTGATTGGATCATTTGTTATTTGGGTGTTGAGTTTAAGTTCTTTATATATTTTGGATACTAGCCTTTTATTTGATTTTGCACATATCTTCTCCCATTCTGATGGTTGTCTTTTGGTTTTATGGACTGTTTCTTTTTTTGTGCAAAAGCTTTTTCTCTTGATGAAATCCCAATAGTTCATTTTTGCCCTTGCTTCCCTTACCTTTGGCAATGTTTCTAGGAAGAAGTTGCTGCGGCTGAGGTTGACGAGGTTGCTGCCTGTGTTCTCCTTTAGGATTTTGATGGACTCCTGTCTCACATTGAGGTCTTTCAACCATTTTGAGTCTATTTTTGTGTGTGGTGTAAGGAAATGGTCCAGTTTCATTCTTCTGCATGTGGCTGTTCAATTTTCCCAACACCATTTGTTGAAGAGAATGTCTTCTTTCCATTGAACATTCTTTCCTGCTTTGTCAAAGATTAGTTGACCATAAGGTTGAGGGTCCATTCTGGGCTCTCTATTCTGTTCCATGGATCTATGTGTCTGTATTTGTGCCAGTATCATACTGTCTTGTTTATAGCTTTGTAATAGAGCTGGAAGTCCAGAATTGTGATGCCACTAGCTTTGCCTTTCTTTTTCAACATTCCTCTGGCTATTTCGTGTCTTTTCTGGTTCCATACACATTTTAGGATTATTTGTTCCATTTCTTTGAAAAAAGTGGATGGTATTTTGATAGGGATTGCATTGAATGTGTAGATTGCTCTAGGTAGCATTGACATCTTCACAATATTTGTTCCTCCAATCGATGAGCATGGAACGTTTTCCCATTTCTTTGTGTCTTCTTCAATTTCTTTCATGAGTATTTTATAGTTTTCTGAGTACAGATTCTTTGCCTCTTTGGTTAGATTTATTCCTAGGTATCTTATGGTTTTGGGTGCAATTGTAAATGGGATCGACTCCTTGATTTGTCTCTCTTCTGTCTTGTTGTTGGTGTATAGGAATGCCACTGATTTCTGTGCATTGATTTTATATCCTGCCACTTTACTGAATTTCTGTATGAGATCTAGCAGTTTTGGGGTGGAGTCTTTTGGGTTTTCCACATAAACTATCACATCATCTGCAAAGAGTGAGAGTTTGACTTCTTCTTTGCTGTTTTGGATGCCTTCTATTTCTTTTTGTTGTCTGATTGCTGTGGCTAGGACTTCTAATACTATGTTGAACAGCAGTGGTGATAGTGGACATCCCTGCCGTGTTCCTGATCTTAAGGGGAAAGTTCTCAGGTTTTCCTCATTGAGAATGATATTTGCTGTGGTTTTTTCATAGATGACTTTTATGATATTGAGGTATGTACCCTCTATCCCTATACTCTGAAGAGTTTTGATCAAGAAAGGATGCTGTACTTTGTCAAATGCTTTTTCTGCATCTATTGAGAGGATCATATGGTTCTTGTTGTTTCTTTTATTAATGTATTTATCACATGGATTGATTTGTGCATGCTGAACCAACCTTGCAGCCCAAGAATAAATCCCACTTGGTCGTGGTGAATAATCCTTTTAATGTACTGTTGGATCCTATTGGCTAGTATTTTGGTGAGAATTTTTGCATCCATGTTCATCAAGGATATTGTTCTGTAATTCTCCTTTTTGATGGGGTCTTTGTCTGGTTTGGGGATCAAGGTAATGGTGGCCTCATAAAATGAGTTTGGAAGTTTTCCTTCCATTTCTATTTTTTGGAACAGTTTTAGGAGAATAGGTATTAATTCTTCTTTAAATGTCTGGTAGAATTCCCCTGGGAAGCCATCTGGCCCTGGGCTTTTGTTTCTTGGGAGATTTTTGATGACTGCTTCAATTTCCTTAGTGGTTATAGGTCTGTTCCGGTTTTCTATTTCTTCCTGGTTCAATATTGGTAGTTGATACATCTCTAGGAATGCACCCATTTCTTCCAGGTTATCTAATTTGCTGGCATAGACTTGCTCATAATATGTTCTTATAATTGTTTGTATTTCTTTGGTGTTGGTTGTGATCTCTCCTCTTTCATTCATGATTTTGTTGATTTGGGTCATTTCTCTTTTCTTTTTGATAAGTCTGGACAGGGGTTTATCAATCTTGTTAATTCTTTCAAAGAACCAGCTCCTCGTTTTGTTGATCTGTTCTACTCTTCTTTTGGTTTCTATTTCAAGGATTTCTGCTCTGATCTTTATTATTTCTCTTCTCCTGCTGGGTTTAGGCTTGATTTGCTGTTTGTTCTCCAGCTCCTTTAGATGTAGGGTTAGGTTGTGTATTTGAGACCTTTCCTGTTTCTTGAGAAAGGCTTGTATTGCTATATACTTTCCTCTTAGGACTGCCTTTGCTGCATCCCAAAGATTTTGAACAGTTGTGTTTTCATTTTCATTGGTTTCCATGAATTTTCTTAATTCTTCTTTAATTTCCTGGTTGACCCATTCATTCTTTAGTAGGATGCTCTTTAGCCTCCATGTATTTGAGTTCTTTCTGACTTTCCTCTTGTGATTGAGTTCTAGTTACAAAGCCCTGTGGTCTGAAAATATGCAGGGAATGATCCCAAACTTTTGGTACTGGTTGAGACCTGATTTGTGACGTAGGATATGATCTATTCTGGAGAATGTTCCATGGGTACTAGAGAAGAATGTGTATTTTGTTGCTTTGGGATAGAATGTTCTGAATATATCTGTGAAGTTCATTTGGTCCAGTGTGTCATTTAAAGTCTTTACTTCCTTGTTGATCTTTTGCTTAGATGATCTGTCCATTTCAGTCAGGGGGGTGTTAAAATCCCCCACTATTATTGCATTGTTGTCGATGTGTTTCTTTGCTTTTGTTATTAATTGCCTTATATAATTGGCTGCTCCCATGTTAGGGGCATATATATTTACAATTGTTAGATCTTCTTGTTGGATAGACCCTTTAAGTAGGATATAGTGTCCTTCCTCATCTCTTATTACAGTCTTTGGTTTAAAATCTAATTTGTCTGATATAAGGATTGCCACCCCAGCTTTCTTTTGGTGTCCATTAGCATGGTAAATGGTTTTCCACCCCCTCACTTTCAGTCTGGGGGCGTCTTTGGGTCTAAAATGAGTCTCTTGCAGACAGCTTATTAATGGATCTTGTTTTTTAATCCAATCTGATAGCCTGTGTCTTTTGATTGGGGCATTTAGCCCATTTACATTCAGAGTAACTACTGAAAGACATGAATTTAGTGCCATTGTATTGCCTGTAAGCTGACTGTTACTGTAAATTGTCTGTGTTCCTTTCTGGTCTATGTTGCTTTTAGGCTCTCTCTTTGCTTAGAGGACCCCTTTCAATATTTCTTGGAGGACTGGTTTCGTGTTTCCAAATTCCTTTAGTTTTTGTTTGTCCTGGAAGCTTTTTATCTCTTTCTTTTTTCAATGACAGCCTAGCTGGATATAGTATTCTCGGCTGCATATTTTTCTCATTTAGAAAAATGAGAAATTTTTCATTTTTAGTGCTTCAGAGCACTAAAAACATTTAGTGCTCTGAAGATATCATGCCAGTCCTTTCTGGGCTGCCAGGTCTCTTTGGATAGGTCTGTTGCCAATCTAATGTTTCTACCATTTTAGGTTACAGATCTCTTCTCCCGAGCTGCTTTCAGGATTTTCTCTCTGTGAGACTTGTAAGTTTTACTATTAGATGTTGGGTTGTTGACCTATTTTTATTGTCTCTGTGCCTCCTGGATTTTGATGCTTGTTTCCTTCCCCAAATTAGGGAAGTTTTCTGCTATAATTTGCTCCAATATATCTTCTGCCCCTCTCTCTCTTTCTTCTTCTTCTGGGATCCCAATTATTCTAATATTGTTTCATCTTATGGTATCGCTTATCTCTCGAATTCTGCCCTTCATGATCCAGTAGTTGTTTATTTCTCTTTTTCTCAGCTTCTTTATTTTCCATCATTTGGTCTTCTATATCGCTGATTCTCTCTTCTGCCTCATTTATCCTAGCAGTTAGAGCCTCCCTTTTTGATTGCACCTCATTAATAATCTTTTTGATTTTGACTTGGTTAGATTTTACTTCTTTTATTTCTCCAGTACCGGTTTCTCTAATAACTTCTATGCTTTTTTCTAGCCCAGCTAGTATCTTTAAAATCATCATTCTAAAGTCTAGTTCTGACATCATACTAATGTCCGTATTGATTAGTTCCCTGGCCGTCAGTATTGCCTCTTGTTCTTTTTGTTGAGGTGATTTTTTCCATCTTGTCATTTTGTCCAAGGGAGAATAGATGAATGAGAGAACAAAATGCTAACAGGGTAACAACGTCCCCAGAAACAAATCAGAAAAGACCTGAAACGGGGAAAAGAAAGGGAATGAAAGAAAAAAGAAAAGAAAAAGAAAAAGAAAAAAGAAAAACTAACAAAAACAAAACAAAACAAAACAGAATATGATCTAATATGATCAGGCTGGTGCATAGATCAGTGCCACACACTAGATTTTGGGCGTATTTTGGTCTGTTAGAAGAAAGTGCCTCCCAAAAATTTAAAGAAAGAGAAACATATATATGTACAAAAATAAAGGTTAATACAATGAAGGGATGGAATAGGACTATAAAGATGAAAATTATAAAAGATTTTATAAAAGGAATTGATAAGATAAGAAGTTGGTTGAAAAAAGAAAGAAGGGGATGTAAAAAAAAGGGGGGGAGAGAATGTGATCAGGCAGGAGACTAGAACAAAGCCATAAACTAGAGATTTCGGGTATATTTTGATCTGTTAGAAGAAATTGTATCTCAAAATTTTAAAGAGAGAACAACTTATATATATATGCCAAAAATAAGGGTAACTACTATGAAGGGATAGAATATGACTCTAAAAATGAAAAATAAAGAAGATTTTTATAAAAGGGATTGATAAGATGTTGTTTGAAAAAGGGAAAAAGAAAAATTAAAAAAAAGACAGTTAAAAAAATTAACTTTGAAAGACTAAAGAATCAGGGGGAAAAAAGCCATGGATTTTATATGCAGTATTCCCCTAGCGCTGGAGTTCTGCCGTTCTCATTGATCGGTAAACTTTGTCTTGGCTGGCTTTTCTTGTTGATCTTCTGGGGGAGGGGCCTGTTGCCATGGTTCCCAAATGTCTTTGCCAGAGGCAGAATTGCCCTACCCTTGCCATTCCGGGCTAAGTAATCTGTTCGGGTTTGCTCTCGGGAGCTTTTTTTTCCTGCAAGGTTCCCGTACAGCTTTGGAGGATGAGAGTGAAAATGGCAGCCTCCCAATCTCCGCCCTGGAGGAGCCGAGAACTCGGGGCCCCACTCCTCAGTGAGCCCCCAGAGAAAAGCAGTCAGTCATGCCCTTCTCCCCAGTCTCCGGCTGCACTCTCTGCTCACCCAGCCTGTGACTGAGCATTTCTATCTCTGGCACATGACCCCGTGTGGAGTCTCCAAACCCAGCAGATCCCTGCAGTGCACTCCCATGCCGCTCCCCCTGGAGGAGTAAGGGGAGTCTCCCCGGATTTGCCGCTTGTTGGGTCCCTGCTGGAGGAACAGTGGCCTGACTGTGCCATGGATAACAGTTTATTGCAACCCTGAGGTGAGAGCCCTCTCCTCGGCTCTGTCTCTGCAGCCGGCTTCCCCACTCCGATACCTGGGAGCTGTGCCATAGTCAGGCACCCCAGGTCTTTCTGTGACCTCAAGGGTCCTGAGACCACACTGTCCCAATGAGGGATTCCCCCCTGCCCCGCTTAGCCACTGGAGCAACATCCCTCAGCAGAGCCGACTTCTAAAAGTTCCGATTTTGTGCTCCATGGCTCTATCACTTGCCAGAAGCGGTGAATGGAGATCCCCTCCCCCGCCATCTATCCTCCCGAATATCACCTCGGATTCACTTTCTGCACAGCCTACCTTCCAGAAAGTGGTCGCTTTTCTGTTCAGAGAGTTGTTGCTATTCTTTTCTTCAATCTCCTGTTGAGTTCGTAGGTGTTCAGAATGGTTTGATCCCTATCCAGCTGAATTCTGGGACCAGAGGAAATCTAGCTCTCCTACACCTCTGCCATCTTGCTCCACCAGCGACAGAGTATTTTTAAATTAAGGTATATACATTGCTTATTTTAGATATAATGCTATTGAACACTTAATAGGCTACAGTATAGTGTAAACATAATTTTTATATGCACTGGGAAACCAAAAAATTTATTTATTTTTATTTTTTTCCAAAAAATTTATTTAACTTGCTTTATTGTGATATTTGCTTTATTGTAGTTGTCTAGAACTGAACCTACAAACATCTTCAAGGTATGCCTATATTCTTTTTCCATCCTTTACTTTTTACACCATCCTGTTAATTTTAATTTGAGTCTTTATATTTAAAGTGGGTTTATTTATTTATTTTTTACCCATTCTGACTACCTCTGTCTTTTATTTGGTGTATTTAGACCACATTTACAGTGATTATTGATATTAGTTTCAGGTGTACAACATAGTAATGCAACAATTCTATATATTACTCAGTGCTCATTAAGATAAGTGTACTCTTGATCCCATCACCTATTTCACCCATCCCCCCACCCACCTCTCCTCTGGTAACAGTTTGTTCTCTATAGTTAAGAGTCTGTTTTTTGATTTGTTTCTTTGATGTTAACTATACTGGAATTGAAATTTAATTTTTTCCTAAAAATGATGCAATAAAAAAGTGATTATTGATATACTTGAATATGTAAACATCTCTAATGTTTGTAACTGTTTTCTATTTGTTGTATTTTTTCTTTATTTCCTTTTTTCTTCCCCTCTTTTTTTCTGCCTTCTCTGGCTGTAATTGAACATTTTACATTACATTTTATATGATTTAATTTCTTCTCCTCTCTTAAAACATTAATTATACTTTTAAAAAACAGTGATTTATACTGTACAACTAAGTCCACTTTCAACTAATCTTTGTTGAATTAATTTACAACTAATCTAAGTCCACTTTCAGATAGCACTATTCCACTTTCATGTAGAAGTTGGTGTACCTTAGGGTATTCCCTCCTCCCTCCCATACCTTATAACATTGCTATCATTCATTTCATTTAGCTATATGCTAAAATCACACAGTACATTGTTACTAGTATCACTTTAAACAGTTTCAGATTAATTAATAATGATAAATTATTGTATTTTACTTTTATTTATTTTCTACAATATTCTTCTTACCTATTTATGTGCATCCAAATTTCTGTCCTATATGGTTTTATTTCTTGAGTAACTTCTTCAAAATTCCTTGCAGGGAAGGTCTGCTGGCAATAAATTCCCTCAGTTTCTTGTGTGTCCAAGAGTCTTTATTTTTCCTTTACTTTTGAAAGATAATTTTGCTGGATATAAAAAATTCTATGTTCATGAATTCGTTTTTCTTTTGGCTCTCTAAATTGTTCACTCTCTTCTTGATTGCAAGGTTTCTGATGACAAGTCTGCTGTGATTCTTATCCTTGTTCCTGTATCGATAAGATACCTTCTGTTATCACACCACCATCACTGCTAGCTTCCTTCAAGATTTTCTCTTTGTCTTTGGTTTTCTACATTTGAAGTATGATATGTTTAGATGTACATTTTTGGGATACTTATTCTGGTTAGATAAGACATTTGTGCTTCTTGGATCTGTGACTCAGTGTTTGTTATTAATTTTGGAATGTTCTCAGCCATTAATATTTCAAATATTTCTTCTGCCCTGTTCTTTTTTTCTTATTCTGTTATTCTGAGTAAGTGTATCTTACACCATTTGGCATTATCTCATAGTTTTTGGATATTCTGCTTTTCTTTTTCTTTTTGTGTTTCAATTTGGGAAGTTTCTATTGACATATTTTCAAGCCAATTAATTCTTTCCTTGGTTGTGCCCATTCTACTGATTCTTAATTTCTGAGTTTTTATTTAGAGCATTTCTTTTTGTTTCTTTATTAAAGTTTCCATCTTTCTACCTCTGATACTGATCTCTTTCTGAATGTTGTCTACTTTTTTCCTTACAGCCTATTACATATTAGTCATAGTTATCTTAAATATTCTGCCTAATAATTAAAGATTCTGTGTCATATCTGAGTCTGGTTCTGATGCTTTCTTTGTCTATTCAGACCACGTTTTCTTCCTGCCTTTAATTAGTGTACATTGCAATGTTTTGGTGAAAGCAGGAAATAATGTACCAGATAGCAGCAATGGAGATAAATAGGTCTTCGGTGTGAGGTTTTATGTTTATCTGGCCAGGAGTTGGGCTGCATTTAACATTTTATGTAGTAGTAGGTGCCAAAGGCTCCAAATTCCTCTTGTCCTTGTGTTTCCCTCTCCTGTTGTCTTTAGGTGTCCCTAAGACTTACTCCTTAAGTAAGCTTTGTGTTTTGCAGTCCTTTCTGTTGTAATCCACTGTTATTATGCTGGAGCCCTATTGGTGTAGTGCTAAGGTATGAAGAAGGGGAAGTGTTCTATGGTCTTATGATTACTTTTCAGTCTTTTATTGGACCTGTGTTATTGGGATATGACTTTCACAAGCATTGTTTGTTTGTTTGTTTGTTTTAGCTTTTTAAAAAACTCCCCTATGTGAAACAAAAAGTCTTAAGGGGACTGGAGTTGAATAAATGCCTTATCCCTGCAGGTGGGATAAAGCTCTGGTAAAGTCTTTTCCTCTGAAGAACAGGCCTTTGTTGTGAAAATGCTCTAGGTGCATCTTAAAATGTTTATTTTTCCTCTACCCTGCCAGAGCTGCAAGGGGGATTTTTATTGACTTTCCAACATGAGAAAATGATGGAATTCTTGGAGATAAACTCTATAAGATTATGGGTTTCCTTACTAAAACTGAGGCTCCGACTCACACTAATCCACATTCAGATTCCAGCAATTTGTCAAAATTACCACTTAAGTGTTCTTACAAGTTTATGGCTCTAATGATTGTTGCTCTAGATCTGGGTGGTGATTCTGTAGATTTACCCGTTTTTCCAGATTTTTGTGTAGTGGTTTGCCCTGAAATGTCAATTCTCTGATGGCTCCAAGAAAAGTCATTTATATTCAGTTTGGCTTTTTTTGTTGCTAGGACAAGATTGATGTTAGATCTGAAAGTAGAGGTCTGGGAAAATATTTTAAGCGTGTGTTTTGGCCCATAAAACAAACTTATGTGATGCCATGACAATTTTCTAGATGAAGAAATTGAGGCTCAGAAATGTTAAAGAATTTGTCCAAGATCATTCAGTAAGTAGTGGAGTTTGAATTTGAACTCAGCTCTGACTCTGATAGCTAGAACATAGGCACACATAGCTAATAAATGAGTCAGAAAGTGATGAGAATCATAAGGGGACAGAGAAAGTATTATGATACTATGGAGAATGGTGCTGTCACTTCAGGATGGGGGAAGGAAATTTTATTAGATGAGGTAGAAGTTAGGTGGGTTTTGATAAACACAGGGGAGACCAGAACAGAAACCTTGAACTCTGGAGGCAGGGAATGATGATATCCAGATATTAAGATTACCTTACATGACTGTCCCATAATTTCTAGCCTGGCCATTGCTTATCCCACTTCTCTGTGATAAGAAACAAGTAAGGTATTCAGAGCCTGACGGAAGTGAAAGGTTATTGGCCATTCTCCTTCACTGGGCTAAAATTATATGTCAGGTATCTGGGATTTGATTAGTTTTATTCTCTTCAGAGGCTCCACCTTGGGAAATAGAGAGCCTAGCAATAAACCCACACATATATGGTTAATTAATTTATGACAAAGGAACCAAGAATATACAAATGGGAAAGGACAGTCTCTTTAATAAATGGTGTTGAGAAAACTGGACAGCTACATGCAAAAGAATGAAACTGGACCACTATCTTACACCACTCACAAAAAATTAAGTTCTTGAATGTAAGGTCTGAAACTATAAAACTCCTAGAAGAAAACATAGACAGTAAGCTCATTGACATCAGTCTTGGTAATGCTTTTTTTTTTGGATTTGACTCCAAAAGCAAAGGCAACAAAAGGGAAAATAAATGAGACTACATCAAACTAAAAACATTCTGCACAACAAAGAAAATCAACAAAATGAAAAGGCAACCTACAGAATGGGAGAAAATATTTACAAATCGTATCTCTGATAAGGAATTAATATTCAAAATATATAAAGAACTCATACAACTCAATAACCAAAAAATCCAATAAAAACGGGCAGACTATCTGAATAGACATTTTTCCAAAGAAGACCTATAGATGGCCAAGAAGTACATAAAAAGATGATCAACATCACTAACCATCATGGAGATGCAACTCAAAACCACAATGAGCTATTACATCATACCTGTTAGAATGCCTATTATCAAAAAGAAGGAAAGAAATGAAAGAAAAGAAAGGAAAGGAAAGGAGGGAGAGAGGGAGGCAGGGAGGGAGAGAGGGAAGGAAGGAGGAAGGAAGGGAGGGAGGAAGAAAGGAAGGAAGAAAGGAAGAAAGAAGAAAGAAAGAAAGAAAGAAAAAAGAAAGAAAGAAGAAAGAAAGAAAGAAAGAGAAAGAAAGAAAGAAAGAAAGAAAGAAAGAAAGAAAGAAAGAAAGAAAAAGAAAAAGAAAGAAAGAAAGAAAGAAAGAAAAAAGAGAAAGAAAGAATTGGTGAGGATGTGGAGAAAGGAAAACCTTGCACACTTAAAAATTCCCTTGTGTTGGTGCTGACATAAATTGGTTCAGCAACTATGGAAAACAGCACAAATGTTCCTTGAAAACATAAAAATAGAATTACCATATGATCCAGCAACTCCTCTTCTGGATATTTATCCAAAGAAAAATGAAAACACTAACTCAAAAAGATATGTTCACCCCCATGTTTGTTGCAGCATTATTTACAATAGCCAAGATATGGAAACAACCAAGTGTCCATCAACAGATGAATGGAAAAGTAATACAATGGAATATTATTCAGTCATATAAAGAATGAAATCTTGCCATTTGCATTAACATGGATGCACTTAGAGCATTATGCTAAGTAAAATAAGTCAGGCAGAGAAAGACAAATACTGTATGATCTCACTTATATGTGGAATCTAAAAAATAAAAAAAAAAGCTCATAGATACAGAGAACAAACTGGTGGTTGCCAGAGGCCATGGAGAGGGGAGTCACGAAATGCCTGAAGGTGATCAAAAGGTACAAACTCCCATTATTAAATAAGTAAGTCATAAGGATGTAATATGCAGCCTGATAAGTATAGTTAATGTATTGCATATTTGAAAGTTGCCAAGACAGTAGATCTTTAAAGTCCTCATAACAAGAGAAAAGTTTTATAACTATGTTTGGTGAAGGATACTAACTAGATTTATTGTGATCATTTCACAATACATACAAATACTGAGTCATTCTGTGGTACACCTGAAACTATTTTAATGTCATATGTCAATATACCTCATTTAGAAAAAAAGAATTTATGCTCTGGGAACCAGGCAGACACAGGAAGTGCTAGAGAGCCCTCTATGGTTTATTCATATTTGTCAGTGGCACACCAGGGTGAGTGGAGTCTAGAAGCAAACACTGAGGACCAAAGATGGAAGCCCCAATTTACCAATCCCAGAAGGCCTTGTTGTTCTTTTCTCCTCTTAAGTATGTTTCTGCAGAAAAGACTCCCTGAAGAACCCTCTTACACTGTTGGTGGGAATGCAAACTGGTGCAGCCACTCTGGAAAATAGTTGGAGGTTCCTCAAAAAGTTAAAAATAGTGCTACCCTATGACCCAGCAATTGCACTACTAAGTATTTATCCAAAGAATACAAACATAGTGATTTGAAGGGGCACCTGCACCCCAATGTTTATAGCAGCAATGTCTACAATAGCCAAAATGTGGAAAAAGCCCATATGTCCATTGACAGATGAATGGATAAAGAATATATATATATATATATATATATATATATATATTAGAATATTAGTCAGCCATCAAAAAGAATGAAATCATGCCATTTTCAGGGACGTGGATGGAACTAGCTAAGCGAAATAAGTCAGAGAAAGACAAATACCATATGATTTCACTCATATGTGGAATTAAAGAAACAAAACAGATGAACATAGGAGAAGGGAAGGGAAAATAAAATAAGACAAAAACAGAAATAGAAACAAACCATAAGAGACTCTTAACTATAGGAAACCAACTGAAGGTTGCTGGAGGGGAGGTGGATCGAGGTGTGGGGTGATTGGGTGATGTGCATTTAAAAAAGGCACTTGATGTAATGAGCACTGGGTGTTTATGCAACTGACGAATCAATAAACTTTACCTCTGAAACTAATAATACACTATATGATAATTGATTTTAAATTAAAAAAGACTCCCTGAATACACTCATTGTCTTGGTGGGGAGGCTAGGACTACCTAAAATGCACCAGACCTAGTGTACAAATAAAATCAGAAGATTCTACAGTTAACAAAGAAGGTTGCTACCTTTATTTGAGAAGTACTGAATCCCAAAAGGCCTCTGCTTAAAGTTGTTTCCCCCAGTGAACTACCTACAGCTTGTCTCTGGCCATCTCTTCTGTTTATGGCAGTGGCTTTAAACATTTTTTACCCATTGATCCATAGTAAGGAAGACATTTTATTGTATGAAACAGTAAATGCTTTCACTTGCATGTGTATTTGTGTGTATATTCATAGATATTTTCATGTATATATGGATTATAGCTTTTATATGTCAAAAATTGGTAAACATGGGCAATTTCATATTGTTCAACCAAATATAAAAACAAGTTTCACTAAACAATGGGGATCCTTAGTATGTGAAATCACTGTGATATTTTCTATTTTGTTCTATTTAATTTTCAAGACATATCAGTTGTTACCCACTAAATTGATTTCATAATTTACTAGTTTGTTGTGACTCACAGTTTGAAAAACACTGGTTTAATGTGCTATCTACTAAAGGCTCTTCTTAAAATACAGGAATTTTCCTTGGGATAGATAATGCCATAGGTTAAGGCCAGAGGTTCCTCCAGAGAATGTGCTGATGAGAGAAGGGAGAGAGGGAGAAAAGAGAAAGGAAAGGGTTAGAAGCTCTTGACCTAAAGTCTCGGGCTTCTTCCTGCCAAGAGGAATTGTGGCAATACATGGCTTATTCCCATAGGCATATCTAGCCTAGCCCCATAGGCCAGAGCTGGCACTAAGTACTCACAAGGATTTGTGTCCTACCACATGAGCCAATGGTCAAGATTTAATCAGACTCCTGTTGGATTCTGTACATGAAGATCAGCCCTAGTCTGTTTGACATGTCTTGTCATCAGCAACCTATTCTGCTGCTGACAGCTCCTGTCGGCAGAACCAGTGTCCGGTTACATGCTCATCCTAGCTAAGACAAGGACGGGGAAGAGGAATGCAGCCCACGTGCATAACTGTCCCTCAAGCCAACTCTCTGGTTTGGACAAGAGATCGCTTATGGACTAATGGGAGCAGCTATAGACAACAGGCTCTCAGGATTTTTCTTCATTTTTTTTTTAAAGATTTATTTATCTATTTGAGGGGAGAGGGGCAGAGGGAGAGAATCTTCAAGCAGACTCCCCCAGCTGAGGAGGGAGGCCAATGAGGGGCTCGATCCCACGACCCATGACATCATCATGTGAGCAGAAACCAAGAGGCAGATGCTCAACTGACTGAGCCATCCAGGGGCCCCTCAGGATTTTTCTTATTAGACCCTACCTGGATTCCAGCTTCTGCCTCCCTTCTCTAAGAACAGTTAGGACCTTCTGACCTGATCAATAAGCTCAAACTGTTTTGAACTGAGGCTTTAGTACCAGCCCCAAATAAGTGCTACTTGTCTTCCTTTTGTTACTGCTATGATGCTATCTTGGGGCCCCTAATCTGACATTTAATTTCCTGTCTGGGTCACCTACCTTGTGCCTCCAGCCTAGAATCAGGGATCATTCAGTGATTATGAACCTGAGCAGGTAGCAGGTTGCTCAGTGATTATGACCCTGATTAGGCAGCATGTTTATAAGGACTGGATTCAGGGGATCTGAACTCATTCTCTGAGTAGTTGGGCTCCTGTGTTGCTATGAAGTTCTCTTACCCAGCCACAGAAGGTTGAGTGAAATAGATAAGCATCTACCGGAGGCTTGGTACTGGGACCTTCAAAGAAGAGCAACTGATCAATCAGGGCTCTTCTGGTGGGTGGTTCTTAGAACAATACCTAAAACCCAACAGTTTCCATTTAACTATTCTGTAATTGCCTCAGGAAAACTTCCCCTTGCTGAAATACCTCAAATGCCAAAGCCTGTGGCCTTTAGATAAGAACCATGAGATTCTGGGGAAATCTTCCATTTTTCTTCCAGCCAAAGTAAAGGACTTGAAGCCCTATTCCTTTGTGTGAGAGTCTAGGTAGCTCTCCTCCAGGAAAGGATAGACTGGCGCCTGATGAACTTCTCCACTTATACCCATCTTCTTGGTGGTGGTACTCAAGGCCACATTGTAGGGTTGTACCATTTATGCCTTACAATTGTCCTGCTTATCAAATGGCTGCTCATAGTGCTGCACTCACCCAGAAGGCACACCGTTGTGTACTGGGTCTGCCCAAAGAAGATTTTTTTCTAATTCATACTGCATAGCCTAGGGCAACACTGATGACTCCAGAACTCCTCTTGAAAGAAATATTTAAGAAGTTTCTCTGGACTGGTCAGAGTTCCAAAATGAGAGGCCCCTGTGAACTAGGTCTTCCCTTCTCACTCACTTTAACCATCTGGCACTCTCTACTTCAAGGTTCCAAGTCTTAGCTATATGGTGATCTATCCTTAATTCAGTTCTTTGGCCCTAACTTCACTCCTGAACTTCAGACAGGTATGATCCAACTATCTACCTACCATCTCCACCTGGAGAATACACAGACACCTCAGACTACATTCTAAATCACCTCCCTGTCAATATTCCCTATCTGCACTGGACATTTTCTACTTGCTTGTCCAGATGCACTCTCCATTCTTCCCCTATACTGCTCTGTTTCCTGCAACTCTGACATATACCTCCTTATTGCCTTCCCTGATTCTCCTTTCTTCTCATATGCAGGTCAGAATCCATGATCCTTTTCTCTCAGCTTCCATAGCACTCTGGATATGAGATGAGCAGTTTGTGTATGTGACTGTCTCCTCTGCTAGAAAGTGATCCCTTTGACAGTAGGAATCATGCTATGTTCATTCTGTAGCTCCAGTACCTATCAGAGGGTCTCCCACATAGTAAGTACCCAAATAATTGATTAAAGTTGATTTGTTTTCCTATTTTTTCTTTTCTTTTTTGGTATGTATATGTGAACACATATGTGCTAATAAAGGTGGAGGAGTGGGGAATCAGTGTCCTGGGGATCACAACAAATGAGGAGAAAAAGTTTAAAGCTAAGGATACAGAATGGGAGAAAGTGCTAAAGAAATAAGGAAAGGGCAGAAAGGAATTGAATTTTAAGGAGCACCTATTGTATGCCAGCTTCTTAGTCTCTGAGAATTTGAGTTAACTTTCCCAGAATCACAGGACTAATAAGCCCCAGGGAGAAAGTTGAAGAGAGCAGTAAAGGACACAAAAGGTTTGGGTGAACTATGAAAATACAGAAAGGAAGGAGAGGAGTCAGTGGTTGGAATGGCAAAAGGTACAGTTTTGGGGTTACTTATTTGTAACTCAACAAGTAGTAGGAGCAAGCTGGAGTAGCCAGGTAATTTATTAAATACTCAAATTACTGGTAACTATTGTCCAACAATCCTGATTCAGTAGCAAAGGATGGAGCTGGGAACATAATATTTTATAGGTGCCTCACATTATGCTAATGCAAAGGATTCATAAACCACACTTTGAGAGACCCTGAGGTAGACAGCAGGGTCCGCTGAAGATTGAGTTTGTTTGTTTTTTTAAAGATTTTATTTATTTATTTGACAGAAAGATAGAGAGCATAAGTAGGCAGAGCGGCAGGCAGAGGGAGAGGGAGAAGCAGGCTCTCCGCTGAGCAAGGAACCTGATGTGGGGCTCAATCCCAGGACCTTAGGATCATGACCTGAGCCTAAGGCAGACACTTAACTGACTGAGCCACCCAGGTGCCCTGAAGATTGAGTTTTTTAAACTTACCAAATAATAAAATCTCAGAGATGAAAGTGGCAAGAATCACTTCTTCAGCATCCCTGCCAAAGGGCCTTCTAGTCCCTGTTCCTACACCATAATGTGAGACCATCCCCACGTTACAAGAAAGTCTACCCAGTCTTTTGCTAGACTGACAAATCATTAGAAAATTCTTTCTTTAAAAAAAAAGAAAATTCTTTCTTAAACTGAATCTAAATTGAGATCTCCAAAGCTGTCACTCATTGGCATTGTCTCTGCTTTTTGAAGTAGTGCAGGTCAACTCTCTCTGTCATGGACTAGATAGGCAGGTAGACCCAAAGGATAGGTAATGAGGGTACATTGGGAATAGCTGCTGTAGGACTACAGAATTAAACTAAAATTCTCTCTATGAAGTTCCATCCAAAAAGTAGAAATATCTCAAGAAAGCCCAACCATTCTGTAGATTTCATGTGGTAGAAAGAGCTCAGCAGATTTCACATGGTGGAAAAGGTTCAGGGGTCATGGATACATATGTCTGACCCAGTGACTACTATATGGAAGATAGTATTCCAGGAAAAGGGTGTGATTTTTCTGCTCCCACCTCTAATACCCTAGGCAAACCTATAGGATCTGGTTTACAGGGTTTCCTGGGGGTTGGGTGGGCAGAGATTCTTGAAAAGGAGTATGGGAAGGGGGTTCTCAGAAAGAACTGTTTTTTTTTTCTTTCCAAGTTTTTATTTAAATTCCTGTTAGTTAACATACAGTGCAATATTAGTTTCAGGTGTAGAATTTAGTGATTCGTCACTTACATACAACACCTAGTGCTCATCACAAGTGCCCATCACCTATTTAACCCATTCCACCTCACCCACCTCCCCTCTGGTAACCATCAGTTTGTCTTCTATAGTTAAGAGTATGTTTCTTGGTTTGCCTCTCTTTCCCCTCCATGTTAACTTGTTTTATTTCTTAAATTCTACATATAAGTCTCAGAAGGAACTCCTGAGCAGAGCTCCTTCCTGATTTTTGATGCCTCCCAATTTCCCCAAAGAGATCTTTTCATCAGCTGTGATCACAGCATATTGAGTTAGGCAGTTCTATTTAAGATGAATTTTAGCAATATAATAATATAATATATATATTATATACAATGAAAGAAATATAATAATAGCCAATATTTATTAAGCATTTTTTGTGAGCCAAGAGTATTCTACATGCTAAACATGGATGAACCCATTTAATTTTCATATTTATCCAGTGAGTCAGGTATTATTATAGTCCTCATTTACATATGAAGAAACAGGAACAGAGAAAAGCCCAAATTACCACAGTTAGGAAGCAGCAGAATGAGCTCTTCTCTGAGAATTTAAAGAATTAGAATTAAACCCTAGTTTTTCCCCTAAGTCACTGTGTAATCTTCTCTTTTCCTGATCCCAGGTTCCATATTTGTAATACAATATGTAATGAGATATGGTCCAGGGGCTTCAACTAGATTGACCCCAAGTTTCTTCCAGGTCATTCATTCAGTTCATTCAAATATGGTCACTCAATAATCACCTCAATGCCAGGCCCTATGTAATCAAGACACCATCTCTCCCTTACAGAGCTCCCACTTTATCAAGGGCAGGAAGACCACACTAACTTTCCTGGGTCTCAGGCAGGTGGATAATAATTACTTGGTGTCTGCAAACCATAAAGTGTTCCTCAGTCAAAGCTCTTAAAGGGACTCAGGGTAGGGAAGATGGACTGGAGATACCCCTGATGGCACAGCACAGACATAGCTGGGGATTTTGGCAAGAAACAGAGTAAGAGAGGTCAGAGAGACAACTGGGGACAGGAAGGAAGAGGTGAGATAAAGGAGGATAGGAGGGAAGAAAGGAAGGAGGGAAAGGAAGAGTAGGGGAGAGAGGGAGGGAAGTCTTCCTAGCTAGTATGTAGGAACTGAGCTGTTCTCCATAGTCATTTTGTTCTTGACACTCACAGGCATGGGGTGACTTACCTTAGAACATGACATGATTTAAAGGACCAAGGTGAGAATCAACACCAAATCTATCACCTCTCTGTCATGACTTCTAAAGAGTACGGGGACCCAAGAAAGCCCAGAAAAGCAATGAACATGGCCTACAGATAGGAAGCTTCATTTCTCTTCTATGCCCTGAACTTTCAGCAACCAGTATTATCCTGTGTACCGCTATCATCAGGTTTGAGCTGCCTGTCAATCAGCTCTTGCTATCAGTCTAGGCCTACTAACAAGCCTTTGGTTGCTCCTTTGGCCCCTCCCAGAGGTATAAAACACCAATGGTGGAATTCCAGGCTTTGGGTCAGGTGGTAGGAAGATATACTACAAGATCTTGAATAATAATCATGCAGTAAAAATGCCACCATTCTTCCACTATGTGCTTGAGCACAAATCACTAATTGATCATACCATTGTCTTCTGTACAACTTAAATAAACACTGCCTCAGAACCATTCTCTGTCAGTGGATAAGCACTGGAATAAAAAATTATATCTATTTGCAACCCTACTTAGCCTTATCAGATCATACTAAGTAGGCAACCACCTGCTCTATGCATGCAAAATCTTGTGATTGAAAGCCGCAAGCAGTCTATAAGGGCTCATTCAGTGTATGAACTTCTATTTATACCAAGCACTCTCATGGAAAGAACCAGAAACCACAGCCCTGAAAGTGTCCTTAAATATCATTTAGTGTAACTGAGGCACTTATATTGCTTGCGCTGAGAAGTTTAGTGCGTGAGCTATAAAAAACGGGGGGGGGGAAATGGTAAGCTATATAATTTCTATATTTGAGAAAATAAACAGTTGTTTTGGGGAACAAAGGTTCTCCTGGAAGTTCTAGAGGGGAGGGGGGGTGGGGGGATGGGCTAGCCTGGTGATGGGTATTAAAGAGGGCACATACTGAATGGAGCACTGGGTGTTATATGCAAACAATGAATCATGGAACACTACATCAAAAACTAATGATGTAATGCATGGTGATTAACATAACATAAAATAAAATTAAGAAAAAGTTTCTCCTGGATTAAATGGGAAGGGAATTTATGCAGGAAAAGGCTTACTGCATGCTTCTTCTGTTTTGACATTATGGTATGGTAAGAATCTTGATATGAATTATTTCCTTTCAATTTTGTGACAATCCTATAAGATAATAATTATTAATTTTATTTTGAAGATGATGAAATTAAATATTAGAGAGGTAAAGGATCCTGCCTGAGGTCAATAGCTAGTAAGTGATAGAGTCAAGATTTGATCAATTTGATCAATTTGATTCTAAAGAACCTTTCCAACATACTATGTTGCCTTCCAATGTAACACAGAATGACATCATGGAATTGTATTCCATTTATTCCACAAATATGTTGTGTCCGATGTGCCAGGCATGGTTCTGGCACTGTAAGGAACACATAGATGGGGTTCTTGTACTCATGGAATTTATGGCCTGGAGGCTAAGGGGTTAAGGGGGACACTGGCAGTAGTCAAATTATTACTTAAAATATGTTATTATCAATTATGGAAATATTAAAGGAAAATATGGGGAGCTTGGAAAGCATATCAGGGAGGGGTTTGATGTAGTCTGAGAGGTTTGAGTTGAATCTGTAGTTGAAGAGTGCTAGGGAGAGTGCTAAATCATCCCAAGCTAACAGAAGAGCTTTGCAAAAATCCTATAATGAAAAGACCTGAAAAAAGTTCAATATGTCAGGAGTACAGAAGAGGAGGAGGGGAACAATTGATGAAGACCCTGTAGGCCTCAATGAGGAGTTTGGATTTCATCTTACAAACAAAGTAAAACAGCAATTGGAGAATTTTAAGCAAAGGAGCAAATGTATATTTTGAAAATATATTTTTCCATTATGGTATATGTCATATATGCAGAAAACTGCATAAAACTTACTTGTACAATTCAATGAATATTTATGAAGTTAAATGCATATAACCATCACCCAAGTCAATAAATTATACATTGCCAAAACCACAAAAATACTTCCATGTAACCTTCTTTGATTATAATCCATTCCCTTCTCCCAGTGGCAATTTACTAACCTGACTTTTGTGATATCCATGTCTTTTTTTTATTGTAAAATTAAACTTCCCATTTTATGGTAATTGTAAAATCAGATGTCGTAAGAAATGATATAGAGATATCCCTGTACCAAGTTTCCCTCAATAACAGCAATTTGCAAGCCACAGTGTCACAACCAGGATATTCAAATTGATATGGTCAAGATACAAAACAGTTCTGTAACTACAAGGGTCCCTCCTGGTGCCCTTTTACGACCATACTTACCTTCTTGTCCCCCTGACCTACCTGTTCCTATACCCTGGCAACCACTAATCTGTTCTCTATGTTCTCCATTTCTATAATTTTTTCCATTTCAAGAATGTTATATAAATGGAATCATACAGTATTTGACATTTTCGGAATAGCTACTTTCACTCAGCATAATTCCCATAAGGCCCCTCCCCCAGAAGATCATAATTTCACTCAGCATAATCCAAATCCCATAATTTGGATTCCCAAATTATGAATCCATAATTTGGATTCATCCAAATTGCTGAGTGTATCAATAGTTTGTTCCTTTTTACTGGATTCCATGGTAGCACATATAGCACAGTTTGCTTAACCATTCACTCATTGAAATATATGTGGATTATTTCCAGTTGGGGGTTATTAATAATAAGTTGATATAGACCTGTATATATATATATATAGGTTTTTGTATAGGCAGAATTTTACATATTCTATTATATTCTATATATTCTAAACTGCCTATTTATATATAGGTGGTTTATATATTTAGGTTTTGTATGTAGGTTTTCTGTATATGCACAGAAAACCTATATATACAGTATATATACAGGTTTTTGTGTAAACATAGTTTTCATTTCTTTGGGTTAAATGGCCACAAGTGCAATTTCTGCAATGTATGGTAAATACATGTTTAATTTTTTAAGATATTTTCAAACTCTTTCCCAGAGTAGTTGTATCATTTTCATTCTCACCAGAAATGCATGAATTAGCCAGTTTGTTCATATCCTTACCAGAATTTGATGTTGCCACTGTTTAGTTAAACCATTCTGATGGACGTACAGTGATGTTTCATTGTGGTTTTAGTTTGCATTTTCTAAATATCTGATTATATTGAGCATCTTTTCATGTGCTTATTTGCCATCTGTATATCCTCTTCAGTGAAATGTCACCTCATGTCTTTTGTCCATTTTCTAGTTGGATTGTTTGTTTACTGTTGAGCTTTGAGAGTTATAGATATTATTCTTTGTTGTATGAATATATAATCATTTGGGTTGATTGTATTGTTTAGTTTCTGTTCTGTTTAGTAGTTCTATAAAGCTCTGAGAGTAGGGGTTAGAAGTTATCTACTACAGTAGTAAATTTGTCTATTCTTTTAGCTTTTTCATTTTTTTGCATCGTGTTCTGATGCACAGTTGTTTGATGTATATACATTTAGGAGTGTATGCCTTCCTAGTGGACTGATCCTTTTATCATTATCTAATGAACTTTTTTGTTTCTAGTCATTTTTTTATTCTAAACTATATTTTATATTGATATACATATTCCTGTTTTCTAAATTAATGTTTGTATAGCATCTTATCCTTCCTTTGCCTTTCAACTTAGCACTGTCATTGTATTTAAAATGAGTGTCTTATAGAAAGCATTTTGTTGGATCAGTTATTTTTTTTCCTACTCTGAATCTCTCTTAATTATATTGGGGGCATTTATATTTAAGGTAATTATTGTTATGTTAGTGTGTCATTTTTTTCCTGTTTGATTTTTCTGTTTCCTATTCTTCTGTTCTTTTCTTACATTGTTCTGCGTGATTTGAACATTTTTTAGGATTCTATCTTCATCTATTTGTAGTGCTTTTTAGTATATTTCTTTGTATCATTTTCTTAGTGTTTGCTCTAGATATTACAATACACCTACATAACTTATCTCAGTTTTCTGGTATTGCAGTTTAACTATTTTGATTTAAGTGCAGAAACCTTACTTTCTTTATGTCCCCTTATCCTCCTCACTTAAAAAATATAATTTGTTAAGTACTTCTTCTACATAAATTGGGCACTATATCAGATTTTATAACTTTTAGTTCACTTATCAAATACTGAATAAGAAACTAATGAGAAGAGTCTATTATACTCATCCATATTTTCCCCCATTCCAATGTCCTTCTTTCTTTTCTATGGTTTCAAACTTTCTTCCACTAGCATTTACTCTTTATTAAGAGAACTTCTTTTAGCTCTTCTTTTAGGGTAGGTCTGCTGATGACAGATTCTCTCAGTTTTCCTTTATTTGAGAATTTCTTTATTTTTCCTGCATCATGAAGTACAATTTAGGTAGATATAGAAATCTAGGTTAATAGTTCTTTTCTTTCAGTGTTCAAAAAATGTATCCCATTGGAGGAGCAAGATGGTGGAGGAGTAGGCGACCTAAATTTTGTCTGGTCCCAGGAATTCAGCTAGATAGGGATCAAACCATTCTGAACACCTATGAACTCAACAGGAGATCGAAGAAAAGAATAGCAGCAACTCTCTGAACAGAAAAGCGACCACTTTCTGGAAGGTAGGACATGTGGAGAAGTGAATCTGAGGCGATATTCAGGAGGATAGATGGCAGGGGAGGGGGCCTCTGTCACACGCTACCGGCAAGTGATAGAGCTGTGGAGCACAAAATCGGAACTTTTAAGAAGTCGGCTCTGCTGAGGGATGTTGCTCCAGTGGCTAAGCGACGGGTGGAACCCTCCCTGGGACTGGGTGGTCTCATGACCCTCGGGATCACAGAAAGACCAGGGGTGCCTGAGTGTGGCAGAGTTCCCAGGTATCGGGGTGGGGAAGCCGGCTGCAGAGATGGAGCCGAGGCGTGGCCTCTCAGCTCCGGGTTGCCATAAACTGTGATCCGCGGCACAGTCGGGCCACTGTTCTTCCAGCAGGGACCCAACAAGCGGCAGATCCGGGGAGACTCCCTTCCTCCCCCAGGAGGAGCAGCGTGGGAGCACACCACAGGGATCTGCTGGGTTTGGAGACTCCACACGGGGTCGAATGCCAGAGATAGAAACACTCGGTCACAGGCCGGGTGAGCACGGAGTGCGGCCGGAGAACAGGGAGAAGGGAATGACTGACTGCTTTTCTCTGGGGGCGCACTGAGGAGCGGGGCCCCGAGTTCTCGGCTCCTCCAGGGCAGAGATTGGGAGGCCGCCATTTTCACTTACGTCCTCCAAAGCTGAATGTAAAGCTTGCAGGGAACAAAAGCTCCCAAGAGCAAACCTGAGCAGATTACTTAGCCCAGACCGGCAAAGTCGGGGCAATTCTGCCTCCGGCAAAGACATTTGGGAACCACGGCAACAGGCCCCTCCCCCAGAAGATAAGCAAGAACAGCCAGCCAAGACAAAGTTTACCCATCAATGAGAACGGCAGAACTCCAGCACTAGGGGAATACAGCACATAGAATTCATGGCTTTTTTTACCATGATTCTTTAGTATTTCAAAGTTAATTTTTTTTAACTTTCTTTCTTTTTTTTGAATTTTTCTTTTTCCCTTTTTCAATCAACATCTTATCAATCCCTTTTTTAAAAAATCTTTTTTATTTTTCATTTTTAGAGTCATATTCTATCCCTTCTCGGAGTTACCCTTATTTTTGGTATATATATATAAGTTGTTCTCTCTTTAAATTTTTGAGATACAATTTCTTCTAACAGATCAAAATATACCCGAAATCTCTAGTGTATGGCTTTGTTCTAGTCTCCTGCCTGATCACATTCTCTCCCTTTTTTTTTTAAATCCTCTTCTTTCTTTTTTCAACCAACTTCTTATCTTATCAATTCCTTTTATAAAATCTTTTATAATTTTTCATCTTTACAGTCATATTCCATCCCTTCATTGTATTAACCCTTATTTTTGTACATATATAAGTTTTCCTTTCTTTAAAATTTTGGGAGGCACTTTCTTCTAACAGACCAAACTATGCCCCAAATCTAGTGTGTGGCACTGATCTATGTACAAGCCTGATCATATTTGATCATATTCTGTTTTTTTTTGTTTCTTGTTTTTGTTTGTGTGTTTTTATCTTTTTCTTTCTTTTTCTATCTTTTTTCTCTTTCTTTCCTTTTCTTTTCCCCCAGTTTCAGGTCTCTTCTGATTTGTTTAATGTATATTTTTCTGGGGACGTTGTTACCCTGTTAGCATTTTGTTTTCTCATTCATCTATTCTCCTCTGGCAAAATGATAAGATGGAAAAAAATCACCTCAAAAAAAAAAAAAAAGAACAAGAGGCAGTACTGACTGCCAGGGACCAAATCAATATGGACATTAGCAAGATGTTGGAACTAGAGTTCAGAATGACGATTTTAACGATACTAGCTAGGCTTGAAAAAAGCGTGGAAATTATTAGAGAAACCTGTTCTGGAGAAATAAAAGAACCAAAATCTAACCAAGTCGAAATCAAAAAGGCGATTACTGGGGTGCAATAAAAAATGGAGGCTCTAACTGCAAGGATAAATGAGGCAGAAGACAGAATTAGTAAAACAAAAGACCAAATGATGGAAAATAAAGAAGCTGAGAAAAAGAGAGATATACAACTACTGGATCACGAGAGAAGAATTTGAGAGATAAGTGGTACCATAAGATGAAACAATATTAGAATAATTGGGATCCCAGAAGAAGAAGAAAGAGAGAGAGGGGCAGAAGGTATATTGGAACAAATTATAGCAGAGAACTTCCCTAATGTGGGGAAGGAAACAGGCATCAAAATCCAGGAGGCACAGAGAACCCCCCTCAAAATCAATAAAAATAGGTCAAAACCCTGAAATCAAATAGAAAAATTGCATGTCTCAGAGACAAAGAGAAAATTCTGAAAGCAGCTTGGGAGAAGAGATCTGTAACTTACAATGGTAGAAACATTAGATTGGCAACAGACCTATCCACAGAGACCTGGCAGCCCAGAAAGGACTGACATGATATCTTCAGAGCACTAAAAGAGAAAAATATGCAACCAAGAATACTATATCCAGCTAGGCTGTCATTGAAAATAGAAGGAGAGATAAAAAGCTCCCAGGACAAACAAAACTAAAGGAATTTGCAAACACAAAACCAGCTCTGCAAGAAATACTGAAAGGGGTTCTCTAAGCAAAGAGAGCCTAAAAGCAACATAGACCAGAATGGAACGCAGAAAATAGACAGTAACAGTCACTTTACAGGCAATACAATGGCACTATTCATATCCTTCAATAGTTACCCTGAATGTAAATGGGCTAAATCCCCCAATCAAAAGACACAGGCTATCAGATTGGATAAAAAAACAAGACCCATCAATATGCTGCCTGCAAGAGACTCATTTTAGACCAAAAGACACCCCCAGATTGAAAGTGAGGGGGTGGAAAACCATTTACCATGCTAATGGACACCAAATGAAAGCTGGCGTGGCATTCCTTATATCAGAAAAATTAGATTTTAAACCAAAGACTGTAAGAAGAGATGAGGAAGGACACTATATCCTACTTAAAGGGTCTATCCAACAAGAAGATCTAACAATTGTAAATATCTATGCCCCTAACATGGGAGCAACCAATTATATAAGGCAATTAATAACAAAAGCAAAGAAACACATTGACAACAATGCAATAATAGTGGGGGACTTTAACACCCCCCTCACTGAAATGGACAGATCATGTAAACAAAAGATCAACAAGGAAGTAAAGACTTTAAATAACACACTGGACCAAATGAACTTCACAGATATATTCAGAACATTCTATCCCAAAGCAACAAAATACACATTCTTCTCTAGTACCCATGGAACATTCTCCAGAATAGATCATATCCTAGGTCACAAATAGGTTTCAACCAGTACCAAAAGATTCGGATCATTCCCTGCATATTTTCAGACCACAGTGCTTTGTAACTAAACTCAATCACAAGAGGAAAGTCAGAAAGAACTCAAATACATGGAGGCTAAAGAGCATCCTACTAAAGAATGAATGGGTCAACCAGGAAATTAAAGAAGAATTAAGAAAATTCATGGAAACCAATGAAAATGAAAACACAACTGTTCAGAATCTTTGGGATGCAGCAAAGGCAGTCTGAGAGGAAAGTATATAGCAATACAACCCTTTCTCAAGAAACAAGAAGGGTCTCAAATACACAACCTAACCCTACATCTAAAGGAGCTGGAGAAAGAACAGCAAATCAAGCCTAAACCCAGCAGGAGAAGAGAAATAATAAAGATCAGAGCAGAAATCCATGAAATAGAAACCAAAAGAAGAGTAGAACAGATCAACAAAACGAGGAGCTGGTTCTTTGAAAGAATTAACAAGATTGATATACCCCTGTCCAGACTTATCAAAAAGAAAAGAGAAAGGACCCAAATCAACAAAATCATGAATGAAAGAGGAGAGATCACAACCAACACCAAAGAAATACAAACAATTATAAGAACATATTATGAGCAACTCTATGCCAGCAAATTAGACAATCTGGAAGAAATGGATGCATTCCTAGAGATGTATCAACTACCAAAACTGAACCAGGAAGAAATAGAAAACCTGAGCAGACCTATAACCACTAAGGAAATTGAAGCAGTCATCAAAAATCTCCCAAGAAACAAAAGCCCAGGGCCAGCTGGCTTCCCAGGGGAATTCTACCAAACATTTAAAGAAGAATTAATACATATCCTTCTGAAACTGTTCCAAAAAATAGAAATGGAAGGAAAACTTCCAAACTCATTTTATGAGGCCACCATTACCTTGATCCCAAAACCAGACAAAGACCCCATCAAAAAGGAGAATTACAGACCAATATCCTTGATGAACATGGATGCAAAAATTCTCACCAAAATATTAGCCAACAGGATCCAACAGTACATTAAAAGGATTATTCACCACGACCAAGTGGGATTTATTCTTGGGCTGCAAGTTTGGTTCAGCATGTGCAAATCAATCCATGTGGTACTATACATTAATAAAAGAAAGAACAAGAACCATATGATCCTCTCAATAGATGCAGAAAAAGCATTTGACAAAGTACAGCATCCTTTCTTGATCAAAACTCTTCACATTGTAGGGGTAGAGGTTATATACCTCAATATCATAAAAGCCATCTATGAAAAACCCACAGTGAATATCATTCTCAATGGGGAAAAACTGAGAGCTTTTCCCCTAAGGTGAGGAAAGCGGCAGGGATGTCCACTATCACCACTGCTATTCAACATAGTATTAGAAGTCCTAGCCACAGCAATTAGACAACAAAAAGAAATAAAAGGCATCCATATTGGCAAAGAAGAAGTCAAACTCTCACTCTTTGCAGATGATGTGATAGTTTATGTGGAAAACCCAAAAGACTCCCCCCCAAAACTGCTAGAACTCATACAGGAATTCAGTAAAGTGGCAGGATATAAAATCAATGCACAGAAATCAGTGGCATTCCTACAAACAAGACATAAGAAAGAGAAATTAAGGCATCAATCCCATTTACAATTGCACCCAAAACCATAAGATACCTAGGAATAAATCTAACCAAAGAGGCAAAGAATCTGTACTCAGAAAACTATAAAATACTCATGAAAGAAATTGAAGAAGACACAAAGAAATGGGAAAATGTTCCATGCTCATCGATTGGAGGAACAAATATTGTGAAGATGTCAATGCTACCTAGAGAAATCTACACATTCAATGCAATCCCTATCAAAATACCATCCACTTTTTTCAAAGAAATGGAACAAATAATCCTAAAATTTGCATGGAACCAGTAAAGACCCGAAATAGCCAGAGGAATGTTGAAAAAGAAAGGCAAAGCTGGTGGCATCAAAATTCCGGACTTCCAGCTCTATTACAAACCTATAATCATCAAGACAGTATGGTACTGGCACAAAAACAGACACATAGATCCATGGAACAGAATAGAGAGCCCAGAAATGGACCCTCAACTCTATGGTCAACTCATCTTCGACAAAGCAGGAAAGAATGTCCAATGGAAAGAAGACATTCTCTTCAACAAATGGTGTTGGGAAAATTGAACAGCCACATGCAGAAGAATGAAACTGGACCATTTCCTTACACCACACACAAAAATAGACTCAAAATGGTTGAAAGACCTCAATGTGAGACAGGAGTCCATCAAAATCCTAAAGGAGAACACAGGCAGCAACCTCTTCGACCTCAGCCGCAGCAACTTCTTCCTAGAAACATCGCCAAAGGCAAGGGAAGCAAGGGCAAAAATGAACTATTGGGACTTCATCAAGATAAAAAGCTTTTGGGCGCCTGGGTGGCTCAGTTGGTTAAGCGACTGCCTTCGGCTCAGGTCATGATCCTGGAGTCCCTGGATTGAGTCCCACATTGGACTCCCTGCTCAGCAGGGAGTTTGCTTCTCCCTCTGACCTTCTTCCCTCTCCTGCTCTCTATCTCTCATTCTCTCTCTCTAATAAATAAATAAATAAATCTTAAAAAAAAAGATAAAAAGCTTTTGCACAACAAAAGAAACAGTCAGCAAAACCAAAAGACAACTGACAGAATGGGAGAAGATATTTGCAAATGACATATCAGAGAAAAAGCTAGTATCCAAAATCCATAAAGAAGTTTTTTTTCTTAAGTTTTTAAATTTTTAAAAAATTTTTTATTGTTATGTTAATCACCATAGATTACATCATTAGTTCTTGATGTAGTGTTCCATGATTCATTGTTTCTACATAACACCCAGTGCTCCAAGTAGAATGTGCCCTCTTTAATACCCATCACCAGGCTAACCCATCCCCCCACCCTCCTCCCCTCTAGAACCCTCAGTTTGTTTTTCAGAGTCCATCATCTCTCATGGTTCCTCTCCCCCTCCGACTTACTCCCCTTCATTCTTCCCCTCCTGCTATCTTCTTCTTTTTCTTTTTTTTTAACATATGTTCCATTATTTGTTTCAGAAGTACAGAACTGTGATCCAACAGTCTTGAACAATTCACAGCACTCAACATAGCACATACCCTCCCCAATGTCTATCACCCAGCCACCCCATCCCTCCCACTCCCCACCACTCCAGCAACCCTCAGTTTGTTTCCTGAGATTAAGAATTCCTCATATCAGTGAGGTCATATGATACATGTCTTTCTCTAATTGACTTATTTCACTCAGCATATCACCCTCCAGTTCCATCCACGTCGTTGCAAATGGCAAGATCTCATTCCTTTTGATGGCTGCATAATATTCCATTGTGTATATATACCACCTCTTCTTTATCCATTCATCTGTCGATGGACATCTTGGCTCTTTCCACAATTTGACTATTGTGGACATTGCTGCTATAAACAATGGAGTGCATGTACCCCTTCGGATCCCTACATTTGTATTTTGTGGTAAATACCCAGTAGTGCAATTGCTGGATCGTATGGTAGCTCTATTTTCAACTGTTTGAGGAACCTCCATACTGTTTTCCAGAGTGGCTGCACCAGGTGGCATTCCCACCAACAGTGTAGGAGGGTTCCCCTTTCTCCACATCCCCGCCAACATCTGTCGTTTCCTGACTTGTTAATTTTAGCCATTGTGACTGGTGTGAGGTGGTATCTCATTGAGGTTTTTATTTGGATTTCTCTGATGCCGAGCGATGTTGAGCACTTTTTCATGTGTCTGTTGGCCATTTGGATGTCTTCTTTGGAAAAATGTCTGTTCATGTCTTCTGCCCATTTCTTGATTGGATCATTTGTTCTTTGGGTGTTGAGTTTGATAAGTTCTTTTTAGATTTTGGATACTAGTCCTTTATCTGATCTGTCATTTGCAAGTATTTTCTCCCATTTTGTCGGTTGTCTTTTGGTTTTGTGGACTGTTTCTTTGCTGTGCAAAAGCTTTTTATCTTGATGAAATCCCAATAGTTCATTTTTGCCCTTGCTTCCCTTGCCTTTGGCGATGTTTCTAGGAAGAAGTTGCTGCAGCTGAGGTCGAAGAGGTTGCTACCTGTGTTCTCCTTTAGGATTTTGACGGACTCCTGTCTCACGTTTAGGTCTTTCAACCATTTGGAGTCTATTTTTGTGTGTGGTGTAAGGAAATGGTCCAGTTTCATTCTTCTGCATGTGGCTGTCCAATTTTCCCAACACCATTTGTCGAAGAGACTGTCGTTTTTCATTGGACATTCTTTCCTGCTTTGTCGAAGATGAGTTGACCATAGAGTTGAGGGTCCATTTCTGGGCTCTCTATTCTGTTCCATGGATCTATGTGTCTGTTTTTGTGCCAGGACCATACTGTCTTGATGATGACAGCTTTGTAATAGAGCTGGAAGTCCGGAATTGTGATGCTGCCAGCTTTGGTTTTCTTTTTCAATATTCCTCTGGGTATTAGGGGTCTCTTCTGGTTCCGTACAAATTTTAGGATTATTTGTTCCATTTCTTTGAAAAAAGTGGTTGGTATTTTGATGGGGATTGCATTGAATGTGTCGATTGCCCTAGGTAGCATTGACATCTTCACAATGCTTTTTGTTCCAATCCATGAGCATGGAACGTTTTTCCACTTCTTTGTGTCTTCTTCAATTTCTTTCATGAGTATTTTATAGTTTTCTGAGTACAGATCCTTTGCCTCTTTGGTTAAATTTATTCCTAGGTATCTTATGGTTTTGGGTGCAATTGTAAATGGGATTGACTCCTTGATTTGTCTCTCTTCTGTCTTGTTGTTGGTGTATAGGAATGCCACTGATTTCTGTGCATTGATTTTATATCCTGCTAGTTTACTGAATTCCTATATGAGTTCTAGCAGTTTTGGGGGGGAGTCTTTTGGGTTTTCTACATACAGTATCATATCATCTGCAAAGAGTGAGAGTTTGACTTCCTCTTTGCCGATTTGGATGCCTTTGATTTCTTTTTGTTGTCTGATTGTTGTGGCTAGGACTTCTAATACTATGTTGAATAGCAGTGGTGATAGTGGACATCCCTGCCGCGTTCCTGACCGTAGGGGGAAAGCTCTCAGTTTTTCCCCATTGAGAATGATATTGGCTGTGGGTTTTTCATAGATGGCTTTTATGATATTGAGGTATGTACCCTCTATCCCTATGCTCTGAAGAGTTTTGATCAAGAAAGAATGCTGTACTTTGTCAAATGCTTTTTCTGCATCTATTGAGAGGATCATATGGTTCTTGTTCTTTCTTTTGTTAATGTATTGTATCACGTTGATTGATTTGCGGATGTTGAACCAGCCTTGCAGCCCAGGGTTAAATCCCACTTGGTCATGGTGAATAATCCTTTTAATGTACTGTTGGATCCTATTGGCTAGTATTTTGGTGAGAATTTTTGCATCCATGTTCATCAAGGATATTAGTCTGTAATTCTCCTTTTTGATGGGGTCTTTGTCTGGTTTTGGGATCAAGGTAATGGTGGCCTCATAAAATGAGTTTGGAAGTTTTCCTTCCATTTCTATTTTTTGGAACAGTTTTAGGAGAATAGGTATTAATTCTTCTTTAAATGTCTGGTAGAATTCCCCTGGGAAGCCATCTGGCCCTGGGCTTTTGTTTCTTGGGAGATTTTTGATGACTGCTTCAATTTCCTTAGTGGTTATAGGTCTGTTCCGGTTTTCTATTTCTTCCTGGTTCAATATTGGTAGTTGATACATCTCTAGGAATGCACCCATTTCTTCCAGGTTATCTAATTTGCTGGCATAGACTTGCTCATAATATGTTCTTATAATTGTTTGTATTTCTTTGGTGTTGGTTGTGATCTCTCCTCTTTCATTCATGATTTTGTTGATTTGGGTCATTTCTCTTTTCTTTTTGATAAGTCTGGACAGGGGTTTATCAATCTTGTTAATTCTTTCAAAGAACCAGCTCCTCGTTTTGTTGATCTGTTCTACTCTTCTTTTGGTTTCTATTTCAAGGATTTCTGCTCTGATCTTTATTATTTCTCTTCTCCTGCTGGGTTTAGGCTTGATTTGCTGTTCTTTCTCCAGCTCCTTTAGATGTAGGGTTAGGTTGTGTATTTGAGACCTTTCTTGTTTCTTGAGAAAGGCTTGTATTGCTATATACTTTCCTCTAAGCACTGTCTTTGCTGTATCCCAAAGATTTTGAACAGTTGTGTTTTCATTTTCATTGGTTTCCATGAATTTTCTTAATTCTTCTTTAATTTCCTGGTTGACCCATTCATTCTTTAGTAGGATGCTCTTTAGCCTCCATGTATTTGAGTTCTTTCTGACTTTCCTCTTGTGATTGAGTTCTAGTTTCAAAGCATTGTGGTCTGAAAATATGCAGGGAATAATCCGAATCTTTTGGTACTGGTTGAAACCTGATTTGTGACCTAGGATTTGATCAATTCTGGAGAATGTTCCATGGGCACTAGAGAAGAATGTGTATTCTGTTGCTCTGGGTTGGAATGTTTTGAATATGTCTGTGAAATCCATTTGGTCCAGTGTGTCATTTAAAATCTTTATTTCCTTGTTGATCATTTGCTTAGATGATCTGTCCATTTCAGTGAGGGGCGTGTTAAATTCCCCCACTATTATTGCATTGTTGTCAATGTGTTTCTTTGCTTTTGTTATTAATTGCCTTATATAATTGGCTGCTCCCATGTTAGGGACATAGATATTTACAATTGTTAGATCTTCTTGTTGGATAGACCCTTTAAGTAGGATATAGTGTCCTTCCTCATCTCTTCTTACAGTCTTTGGTTTAAAATCTAATTTTTCTGATATAAGGAATGCCACGCCAGCTTTCATTTGGTGTCCATTAGCATGGTAAATGGTTTTCCACCCCCTCACTTTCAATCTGGGGGTGTCTTTTGGTCTAAAATGAGTCTCTTGCAGGCAGCATATTGATGGGTCTTGTTTTTTTATCCAATCTGATAGCCTGTGTCTTTTGATTGGGGGATTTAGCCCATTTACAATCAGGGTAACTATTGAAAGGTATGAATTTAGTGCCATTGTATTGCCTGTAATGTGACTGTTACTGTATATTGTCTCTGTTCCTTTTTGATCTGTGCTGCTTTTAGGCTCTCTCTTTGCTTAGAGGACCCCTTTCAATATTTCTTGGAGGGCTGGTTTCGTGTTTGCAAATTCCTTTAGTTTTTGTTTGTCCTGGAAGCTTTTCATCTCTCCTTCAATTTTCAGTGAGAGCCTAGCTGGATATAGTATTCTTGGCTGCATATTTTTCTCGTTTTCTGCTCTGAAGCTATCATGCCAGTCCTTTCTGGCCTGCCGGGTCTCTGTGGATAGGTCTGTTGCCAATCTAATATTTCTACCATTGTAGGTTACCTATCTCTTCTCCCGAGCTGCTTTCAGAATTTTCTCTTTGTCTCTGAGACTCGTAAGTTTTACTATTAGATGTCGGGGTGTTGCCCTATTTTTATTGATTTTGAGAGGGGTTCTCTGTGCCTCCTGGATTTTGATGCCTGTTTCCTTCCTCACATTAGGGAAGTTCTCTGCTATTATTTGCTCCAATATACCTTCTGCCCCTCTCTCTCTTTCTTCTTCTTCTGGGATCCCAATTATTCTAATGTTGTTTCATCTTATCATATCGCTTATATCTTGAATTCTGCCCTCGTGATCCTGTAGTTGTTTCTGTCTCTTTTTCTCAGCCTCTTTATTTTCCATCATTTGGTCTTCTATATCGCTGATTCTCTCTTCTGCCTCATTTATCCTAGCAGTTAGTGCCCCCATTTTTGATTCTACCTCATTAATAGCCTTTTTGATTTCGACTTGGTTAGATTTTAGTTCTTTTATTTCTCCAGAACAGGTTTCTCTAATAACTTCCACACTTTTTTCAAGCCCAGCTAGTATCTTTAATGTCATGATTCTGAACTCTAGGTCCGACATCATACTAATGTCCATATTGAGTAGGTCCCTGACTGACGGTACTATCTCTTGTTCTTTTTGCTGAGGTGATTTTTTTCTTCTTGTCATTTTCTCCAGAAGAGAATAGAGGAATGAGAGAACAAAATGCTAACAGGTTAACAACGTCCCCAGCAAATATGCTCTATACAAATCAGAAAAGACCTGAAACCAGGGGAAAAGAAAGGGAAAGAAAGAAAAAAGAAAGAGAAAAGAAAGAAAGAAAAAAAAAACAAAAAGAAAATGATAAAAACAAAAACAGAACAATACAAAAAAAACCAAATATGATCAAATATGATCAGGCTATTGCATAGATCAGTGCCACACACTAGATTTTGGGCGTATTTTGGTCTGTTAGAAAAAAAATTGCCTCCTAAAATTTTAAAGGAAGAAAGACTTATATATGTACAAAATAAGGGTTGATATAATGAAGGGATGGAAAATGAGTGTAAAGATGAAAATTATAAAAGATTGTATAAAAGGAATTGATACAATAAGAAGTTTTTTGAAAAAAGAAAGGAGAAGATTTAAAAAAAAAAGGGAGAGAATGTGATCAGGCAGGAGACTAGAACAAAGCCATACAGTAGTGATTTAGGGTATATTTGGATCTGTTAGAAGAAAGTGTATCTCAAAATTTTAAAGAGAGAACAACTTATATATATATATATATATATATATGCCAAAAATAAGGGTAACTACTATGAAGGGATAAAATATGACTCTAAAAATGAAAAATAAAAAATGTTTTTTTAAAAAAAGCGATTGATAAGATGTTGGTTGAAAAAGGGAAAAAGAAAAATAAAAAAAAAAACAGTTAAAAAAATTAACTTTGAAAAACTAATGAATCATGGTAAAAAAAAAGCCATGAATTCTATGTGCAGTATTCCCCTAGCGCTGGAGTTCTCCCGTTCTCCTTGATTGGTAAACTTGGTCTTGGCTTGCTAACTTTTCGTGCTGATCTTCTGGGGGAGGGGCCTGTTGCCGTGGTTCCCAAATGTCTTTGCCGGAGGCGGAATTTCCCCACCCTTGTGGGTCCGGGCTAAGCAAGCTGCTCCCGTTTGCTCTCAGGAGCTTTTGTTCCCTGCAAGCTCTGGTACAGCTTTGGAGGACCAGGGTGAAAATGGTGGCCTCCCAATCTCCACTCAGAGGAGCTGAGAATTCGGGGCCCCGCTCCTCAGTGCGCCCCCAGAGAAAAGCAGTCACCCCCGTTTCCCTGGTCTCCGGCCGCACTGCGTGTGCACCCGGCCTTTGACCGAGCGTTTCTATCTCTGGCACTTGACCCCGTGTGGAGTCTCCAAACCCAGCAGATCCCTGCGGTGCGCTTCCGCACCGCTCCTCCCGGGGGAGGGAGGGGAGTCTCCCCGGCTCTGCCGCTTGTTGGGTCCCTGCTAGAGGAGCAGTGGCCCGACTGGGCCGCAGATCACAGTTTATGGCAACCCCGAGCTGAGAGCCCGCGCCTCCGCTCCGTCTCTGCAGCCGGCTTCCCCGCTCCGATACCTGGGAGCTCTGCTGCACTCAGGCACCCCCGTATTTCTGTGACCCCCGAGGGTCCGGAGACCACACTGTCCCACGAGGGTTCCACCCCCGCTTAGCCACTGGAGCGACGTCCCTCAGCGGAGCAGGCTTCTAAAAGTTCCGATTTTGTGCTCTGCAGCTCTATTACTTGCCAGAAGCGGCCGAGGGAGGCCCCCTCCCCCGCCGTCTATCCTCCCGAATATCGCCTCGGATTCACTTCTCCGCACGTCCTACCTTCCAGTAAGTGGTCGCTTCTCTGTTCAGAGAGTTGTTGCTACTCTCTTCGGTCTCCTGTTGAGTTCGTAGGTGTTCAGAATGGTTTGATCCCTATTCAGCTGAATTCCTGAGACCAGACAAAATCCAGGTCTCCTACTCCTCCGCCATCTTGCTCCACCCTATAAAGAACTTCTTAAACTCAACACCCAAATAACAAATGATCCAATCAAGAAATGGGCAGAAGACAT
The DNA here is from genome assembly GCF_037043125.1 of Eumetopias jubatus. Lineage (NCBI taxonomy): Eukaryota > Metazoa > Chordata > Mammalia > Carnivora > Otariidae > Eumetopias > Eumetopias jubatus. Next base: position 72,834,261 of record NW_028274817.1, read on the forward strand.
GAAGAGACATTTTTCCAGAGAAGACATCCAAATGGCCAACAGACACATGAAAATGTTCTCAACATCACCCGGCATCAGGGAAATCCAAATCAAAACCTCAATGAGATACCACCTCACACCAGTTACAATGGCTAAAATTAACAAATCAGGAAATGACAGATGTTGGCGGGGATGTGGAGAAAGGGGAACCCTCCTACATTTTTGGTGGGAATGCAAGCTGGTGCAGCCACTCTGGAAAACAGTATGGAGTTTCCACAAAAAGTTGAAAATAGAGCTACCATATGATCCAGCAATTGCACTACTGGGTATTTACCCCAAAGATACAAGTGTAGGTATCTGAAGGGGTACGTGCCCCCTGATGTTTATAGCAGCAATGTCCACAATAGCCAAACTATGGAAAGAGCCTAGATGTCCATCGACAGATGAATGGATAATGAAGAGGTGGTATATATATACAAGGGAATATTATGCAGCCATCAAAAGGAATGAAATCTTGCCATTTGCAACAACGTGGATGGAACTGGAGGGTATTATATACCAAATAGGTCAATAGGTCAATCAGTGAAAGACATGTATCATATGATCTCACTGGTATGAGCAATTCTTAATCTCAGGAAACAAACTGAGCGTTGCTGGAGTGGTGGGGAGTGCGAGGGATGGGGTGGCTGGGTGATAGACATTGGGGAGGGTATGTGCTATGGTGAGCTTGTGAATTGTGTAAGACTGCTGAATCACAGACCTGTTCCTCTGAAACAAATAATACAGTATATGTTAAAAAAAATAGAAGAAGATAGCAGGAAGGGAAAAATGAAGGGGGGGAAATCAGAGGGGGAGATGAAACATGAGAGACTATGGACTCTGAGAAACAAACTGAGGGTTCTAGAGGGGAAGGCGTGGGGGCGTGGGTTAGCCTGGTGATGGGTATTAAAGTGGGTGCGTACTGAATGGAGCACCAGGTGTTATATGCAAACAATGACTCATGGGACACTACATCAAAAACTAATGATGTAATGTATGGTGATTAACATAACATCATAATTAAAATAATGTATCCTTTTTTTATTCTCTGTTTCTTGGACTCTAATGATAGAAATGTTGGATCTTTTGGTATTGTCCCACAGGTGTCCAATGCTCTGTTAATTTTTCTTGTAGATTATTTTCTTTCTGTTTTTCATATGGTGTGAATTCTATTGTTTTGTCCTCAAGTTTACTCATTCTGTCCTCTGTCATCTGCACTGTACTACTAAGCTCAACTAATGATTTTTTCTTTCTTGTTATTGTATTTTTTAATAAAAAACAGTTAGTGTTTTTATAGCTTATTTTTCTTTGCTGAGATTTTCTAATTTTTCATTTGATCCAAGGGAAACTTAATTGATTATTGAAACATTTTCTGATGGCCACTTTAAAATCCTTGTTAGATAATTCCAACATCTGAGTCATCTCCACTTTGTTGTTATCTGATTGTTTTTCTCATTCAATTGTGATTTTTCTTGCTCAGTATGGTATGTGACTTTTAATGGATTCTGGATGTTTGGGGTATTATATGACGATATTCTGAGTCCTGTTTAAATATTTTACTTCATTTCACCTTTTTTTTTTCAAGTGGGCACTCCCTTCATTGAGATATACTACAAGGACAAAGAGGGTATGTATGTTCAGCTTCTCCCTGGGTCCTGCCGACACCACCTCTGCAAAAGTGATGGACTGACTCATATTGCTTCATTGCTGATGGATGGAGTAGATGTTTACCTCTTCGATACCTTCCCAGTGAAAGCAGAGCAAACTAGTGTTGCCTTCTAATGAAGTGTAACATCAACCCCCAACTGGTTCACTAACCCCATAGAAGGCTGATTCAAATTTCTCTATTGCTACATGATGGAAGTGGAAGCTCAGTTCCTACTAGAACCTGTTGACACAGAGGAGGTGCAAGAATGGGGCAGGAGTGCAACCCAATTCTATACTTTTCCCTGTTTCTTTAAGAGTGATTGCTGCTAGGTGTGTGTGGAGGCTCAGTCTCAGCCCTATTGAGACTATTCTATTTTGGCAGAACCAGAATTATGTCTTTTTAAACAGTTTTATCACCTACATATACATCCATTAAAATATAGCTAGATTTCCCTTTGGACAAATTATATGAACAGAATCATACGGTGTATATTTTCTTCTTTGGTTTCTTTCACTCAACATGCTTGTGAGATCAAAACATGTTGTTGCATATAACTATAGTTTTTTTTGTTTCCATTACCATATAATATTGCATTATACAAACACACTACAATCTATCTGTTCTACTCTACATCAATGTTTAGATTGGTTCAAAATTAGTTATTGTTTATTATGAAAAATACTATCATGACCATATATGTATCATGGTATATGTATCATGGTATATGTTTATGTCTCATGGTGCACAGAAACATTAGTTTTCAAGTCATACCAGTTGTGGAATATCTGGGACATAGACTATGCATATATCCATCCTTAGTAAATAATTAAAAACATTTTCACAAAGTGGTTGTAGCCATTTACACTACCACCAACAATATATGAGAGCTCCCATTACTCTTATAATCACCATGACTTGTTATTGTCAGGCTTCTAAATCTTTTCCTATCTGATGGGGATATCAGATGTATGCTTCTTTAAAAAGATTTCCCCATACTGTTTTGATTACTACTGTTGCCAAGAATGAGATGGAAAAGGAAAGAAGCCTCGGTTCTTTTTGCCACCACTGTAAAGAATTACAGGACAGCAAAATCAAAGTACAGCAAAACAAAGATTTATTACAGTATACTCCAAGGGAGGAGTGGGCCAGTCAAGAGAGACAAAGGCCCTAGAAACTCCAGGGTGTGGTCTTAAATCAATTTTTTCCTTTAGGTGGGTTCTAAGATTGCAACATTTGAGCGACAGTTCTGAATTATATAATAATTAGTCAACTCTCCATGTCCTTTCCAAAGATGTATTCAAAATATCTGCTCGGGGTAGGAAACCAACATTATTTCTATTCTAGAGACATAGGTCAAATAAGGACAAGTGGTTGCTTTCTGCCTGAGTGCAACAAGCAGAACAAACTTAACTCTTCCTCTGCTGGGGTGTTGTAACCATAGACAGACTGCTAGATGGGTGCAATGGGGTGGTCCCTTGGTGATCTTCGGTTGGGACTTTCCATCAGGAGGTCTAAGGTCCATCCTCCTATTGCTAATGCCTAGCTTCCTGCCTAACACTATTACTTTGTAGTATATCATGAAATCTGGGATTGTGATACCTCCGGCTTTGTTCTTGCTCAAGACTGCTTTGGCTTTTTGAGATCTTTTGTGGTTCCACACAAATTTCAGCATTATTTGTTCTAGTTCTGTGAACAAATGTTGTTGGTATCGTGACAGGCATCGCATTAAGTCGGTAGATTGCTTTGGGTAGTATGGCCATTTTAACAATATTGGTTCTTCCAATCTATGAGCATGGAATATCTTTCCATTTGTTTGTTTCATCTTCAGTTTCTTTCATCAATGTCTCATAGTTTTCAGAGTACAGGTCTTTCACCTCCTTGGTTAAGTTTATTTCTAAGTATTTTATTATTTTGGTGTAATTGTAAATGGAATTTTTTTCTTAATTTCTCTTTCTGCTACTTCATTATTAGTGTAAAGAAATGCAACCAATTTCTTTTTTATTTTTTAAAAGATTTTATTTATTAATTTGAGAGAGAGAGAGAGAACATGAGCAGGGGGAGGGGCAGAGGGTGAAACAGACTCCCTACTGAGCAGGGAGCCTGATGCAGGGCTCAATCCCAGTACCCCGAGATCATGACCTGAGCCAAAGGCAGCTGCTTAACCAACTGAGCCACCCAGGTGCCCCAGAAATGCAACCAATTTCTATATATTAATTTTGTATCCTGTGACTTTACTGAATTCATTTATCAAGGAACCCTTGTGCACTGTTAATGGGAATGCAAATTGGGGCATCCACTGTAGAAACAAGATGGAGGTTTCTCAAAACCTTAAAAATAGAGTAACCATACGATCCAGTAATTCACTGTTGGAATATTTACCCAAAGAAAGCAAAAACACTAATTTAAAGAGATATATGCTTCGCTATGTTTATTGCAGCATTATTTACAATAGCAAAGATATGGAAGCAGCCCGTGTCCGATCATAAAGGAAAGGATAAAGAAGTTGTGTGTGTGTGTGTGTGTATGTATGTATGTGTGTGTATATATATATATATATATAATGAAATATTAGCCTTCAAAAAAGAATGAACTCTTTTTTTGCAACAACATGGATGGACCTAGAGGGTATAATGCTAAGTGAAATAAGTCAGAGAAAGACAAATACTATATGATTTTACTCATATTTGGAATTTAAAAAACAAAACAAATGAACAAACAAAGAAAAAAAAAAGACAGACAAAAAAAAAAAAAACAAAAAACCGACCAGACTCGTAAATAGAAAGAACCACCTGGTGGTTGCCAGAAGAAGGTGGAGGGGGCATGGTGAAATAGATAAAGGGGTTCAAGAGTGCACTTATCCTGATGAACACTGAGTAATGTATAGAGTTGTTGAATTATTATATAGCATATTGAAAACTAATAAAGCACTGTATATTATTAATTATACTTCAATAAAAATAAATAAATAAATAAAAGGCACAAAAAGAAAAAAAAAGATCTTCCCAGGGACAAAGTTAAGCATGCATTGGAAGGAGTAAGTAGAACATATTTTCAATGGCAATTTTATGGATGATATAGACATACCCATCTTATTTTAGATTGCTATTACAACAAAGGATGTGTTGGAGAAATACAACTAAGGAAAGACATTTCAGCAAGTGGAGGAGAAGGTGAAAGTTATGACTAAGAGTGTCCAGGAATTTGTGGCCCTGGGTTCCTAAATTATGCGCTCTGAAGTTCTTTAGCGTACATAGTAAATAGGGACAATGTGGCATATTTTAATTTTTTTGAGTGAAACATCAAGTAGTACTTGATATCTATCAGACATCCTGCAAGCTACTAGCTTCAGGTAGTTTACAGTTTCAACATTATATTGTGCTATATTCCTTTTGATGGTGATGATAAAAATCAAGTACTGTGTGAAAATCCATATGGAGGAGGAAATGAGGAAAGTGATGTCCAATCTGATTCAAAGATCTAAGAAGTTATGCACTGACTGAAGTGTGGCTATTTAAGATAAATTAAAATGATGTTTTACTGTTTATTAATATGTATATTAATATTTTTCTTTCTATTTATGTGTATTATTTTGTAATCAGATACTAAATTAAGTCTAATTAAGTCTAATTACTAATTATAAGTACTTACTGAGTTGTTTGAACTTAACAGCTTAGTAGATGGAACTGTTAGATATTTCTTTTGGCTCAGAGATGCTCTAAAAAATTAATAACTTTTTTCACTAAGCTAAGGATAACCAAGAAAGTTTGGGAACTTTTGGTATAATCTGACTAACCAAAAGAAGATATGGGAAGGTGACCTAAATGCTTTCTCTCTTGGCCATCTCCCTGTTCTATGATATAAGCTGCAAGACAGCCTAGAGCTTCATTCCACTTTCTCCTTCCCTGTATCAAACTCCTTACTGCTTGGGGGTGCGGGAGGAAGCTTGGACAAGCATTTCCATACCTGATCTATCTGCAGAAGAAATACTGCTTTTGACTGGAACTCCAAGAATGTATTATAGTTCTCAATTGGAGGTGAATTTTTCATGGACCATAATAAAGTAGCTTTATCTTCTCTATATTAGTGATAGTTTCTCGTTTGAAGATTTATTTATATGTTCCTATTACCAATGGACAAAATGAACTCATTAACTTACATTTTGAGCTCATTTTATAAGAAAAAAAAGGCCCACAAAAGAGAGATTACAATCAGAAGAGGAATTGCTATGTAGTTAATTGATCTTATTCTTCACTGGCATGGGGAATTCTAAATGCTATGCTTAACACAGACAGATAGGTAGGTAGGTAGATAAGCAGATACATAGGTAGGTACATAGATAAAGATAGAGATAAATATATATTTATAATTATGCCCAGATGAAAATATTAAACTTTTAAATATTCTCATTAAGAAGGGCAGAGAAAAACCTCAGAAGCTAGATAATAGACTGTTGGGGTGGTAGGCCATCTAGAGACCCTGTAGACACATTACAGATGGGAACACCAAAAAGTCAGATTCTGACAGAGTGGGCACAGCATCAGGGCCCAAGTCCTTGTTTGCTAAGGGAGGAAGCATATAACAAAAGTTTTAGAATTACCTTTCCTTTGTCACATGGTCTTGCTTTACATTGCTGTCTTTAAGATCTCTTTATCAAAGTCTTAGAAAACAAAATGTTAACATATTATCTATTTTTAAAAATTAGAAAGTTTCCACTTAAGGAGAATATGTTCAGGAGGGGTTGCTATGCTTCTGGGAGATTCTGAGACCAAGAGAGTAAAAAGACTTTTGCAGGACACACAGGACTAGAACCTATGACTCCTGACCGAAAGGCCAAAGCTTTGTCCAGTCAGTCTTAGAGTCCTGTCCTTATGTCCCAGCATGATGGGTCAGGAAAGCTATGATCTGAACTTGTTTTCTGAATTTCTGTAGGCTGGGGAACTCCTTCAGTTGGGGCAGTTTGGCTCCTGCATCTGGTTTCAGGCCCAATGCCGAGCTTGCTGTGCTGGGAAACTTCCCAGACCTGTCCTCCGTGCTTGGTTTCCCTACCTAAGAGCTCAAGGGAAGGGACGAGTGAATCCCTTGGGGTGGCTGAGATTTGCAGCCCATCTGAGAGGCCTGTTGGAATGCTTGCTCCTAGCTGACCCTGGAAGGAAATAAGAAAGGAAAGAAGAAGAAATGGGGGAGGGAGGTAAAGAGGCAGAGAGGCAAGGAGGTGGTTTCTCCAAATATCCCTCCCAGCAGGCACTGGCCAGGACCATTAGGCCCAGCGCTTGTGGCCTCAAGGAGGCAGGAATTTGAGGATTGTTTGCTGGCTGGGTTTTCTCCCCCCCCTTCCCCCTCCTTCTGCTCCTTGGGTTATGGTGACCCGAAATGTGTCTCACAGTGAATTCTGAGGCGGCAGTGTCTGAGAATAGCTCACAGAGCTGCAGCAGTCTCCCCAACCCTCTGAAAAGACAAGCAGGAGGAAAACTGTAGCACATTCTGCCTGCCCCGCCCCTAAGTGATTTGGGGGGCTGAGCACTGGAGGTTGGGGGAATCATGACCTTGTGTTCCTTGATGTTATTTGATGTTGGTTTTGGCTGCATTCAGAGAATTAAAAAGCACATAAAAATGAAGCTAATAAAACTGCAGGAGTAGGGAATGGGCCAGGCACAGGTTGTGGGCTCCCAGAGCAGCTGTGGCCAAGCTTTCAGGCCTGGCCGGCTCACCATCTTTTCAAGGTGCAGACTTGGGCCAGGCCACAGCCAAATAGCAGAGATTAGTCGACTCTGGTGGCCTATCTTATTAAAAATCCTGATTAACTTTATACAGGGAAAATAATGAGGCGTATAAGATGTGCATCTTTAGGCTCACTTTCTGGCATCCATGGGTACAGGACCAAGGTTGCTTTCCTTCCAGGCAGCATTTACTCTGTCCAGGCTGGAACAATCAGGGTGCTTCTGCCAGTTTTCCTACCAGAAGACTCTAGGCTAAGAATAAGGGTAAGAGCTGGTTTTACCAGGGAGTAGTGGCATCAGGTTGTGAATAAGAAAGAGGGGTCTGGTCTAGGCCAGGAAGGTACTGTATTCAGGAAGATGCTGAGAGGCTGAGAGAGCCATAGAGTGGCAATGAAAACAGGAGTCATCAGTACTTTTTCCCTGATTACCTGGTATGAGGCATGATAACCAAAAGAATGCCTAGTATGAGTGTGAGTGGAGGTCACTTACACATGTTTCCTCATCTCTACTCTACATGGTGGCCTACATATATATAAAACAAGAAGAGGAATATTTGCCACATAGACTTGATTGAGGTGAAAGCAGAGGTTTAGGCTTTCCTAGAGATGCTCATAGCTGCAAGGGCATTGGATTTGGAGACAGAAAGCCAAAGTCCTAACTCTGTTGCTTCTTAACTACATGATTTTGCATGAGTATATATATAACCTTCCTTTTGGCCTTAGTTTTCTCATCTGTAAAGTGGTTATAAGACCTTTGCACTGAGTAAATGAGATAACAGATGTATTTGGCAGTGTATCTAGCATATGCTTAGCACTCAAAAAATTTTAGTCCCTGCTGCCCCCCTTCATTTACTAAAGTCTAGAATAGAAAGACAAGTGAGGAGGTTTGAAGCTATATATCCTCCCTAACATAATCATAAATGTTGGTACAAAGAATGGAAAGCTGGAAGCCTGGCAGAGCCCCACAGAGGATTGTTCCCATAGCTATTCCAATGGGTGGGAGTAGAAGCAGGGAAGTGGAAGGGAGGGAGAAAGGAACAGTGGAGGGATTTGAGCCAAGTGTTAGGAAACATAAATGATTCAGAGAGGGACAACTCTCACCTGATTGAGATCAAGGACACTTTCTACTTCAGTGTAGGAAATTGTAAAGATGGGGAGTTGGTAATAGGTGACCTCTCAGCTGCATTGGGCATTCCTTTTTTTTTAAGATTTTATTTATTTATTTGAGAGAGAGAGAGAGTGAGAGAGAGAGAGCCCAAGAGGGGGTAGGGTCAGAGGGAGAAGCAGACTCCCTGCTGAGCAGGGAGCCCAATGTGGGACTCGATCCCAGGACTCCAGAATCATGACCTGAGCCAAAGGCAGTCGCTTAACCAACTGAGCCACCCAGGCACCCTGCATTGGGCATTCTTGTAGCTGCCATCTCCTCTCCGCTTCCACTTAAGAATAGTCTACCTTTGATCATTTTCCCATTACGCTGTCATCCATCTTATCCTCAAACTGGCAAGGGTCACCAGACCCTTGCACCACTTGTCTAATGGAAGAGCCAGCTGGCCCATGGCCCAGACCACCCAGCAGCAAAGGGTAAGTGGTGCTATAATCTTGAGATTTACTGTGTTTGCCCTCTCATGGCCAGCAGGAGAGTCAGAGCGGCATTAAATTCACTTAGCACTTACTGAGAAACCTCAAGGATAACATAGTGAAATTATGTTCAGTTTCCAGAAGGGGAAACTGAGGATCATAGAGATAAGGTGACACATCCATAGTCATCTGGTGATAATTCGGGCATGTCCGATTATGATGCAAATTCCTAGGGGAGTCTTAAAATAGAAGGCTCCATATGGAGATAAAAGGTGAGAAAATCTTCCCCATCCCTTTTCTCTCCTTCCCAAAGCCCTTATTCATAAATTCCCCTTTGACCAGAGTTTTGGTAAATAAAGTCAGGGCCTCTTGTACCAAGAAGGACAAATTCTTGGTGGGGGGCGTGCCTGGGTGGCTCAGTCAGTAAAGCATCCAACTCTTGATTTCTGCTCAGGTCATGATCTCAGAGTTGTGAGATCAAGCCCCGTGGTGGGCTCCACACTGGACATGGAGCCTGCTAAAATTCTCTGCTCCTCCTCCCCTCTCTCCCTCTCAAAAACAAAAGGCCAGATTCTCTCCTTGTGGTGACCCACATGTATTCACTCTGGAAGAGAATTCAAACCAAACTTTTGGCTATGAAGACACTAAAGTCTGCTTTCTCATTTCCTCTGTCTTTAGTTCATTGTTGAGGACAGCTCACTCTTCCCCTTTCATCTTCAAAGAAACATGCTTCCTTCTGGGATGTTTGGATGCCAGCACTGGAGTTCTGAGTACAACTGCCCCCACCCCCCCTCCAAGGCAGCTCTTCCACCTCTGATTTGTATGCTATTCTCTCTAGTCCCCATGACCAGTGTTTCTCCCAATTCATGTCTTTCCCAGACACCTGCCCCACTCTATTTCATATTCTGTTCTCATCTCACTTCTGCTTTAACCAACATCGTCTTTCCCCCTAAGTTCACTTTTCAGCCTTTCTCACCAGAGTTCTCTGTCCAGTTTCCCTCTTGGGATCCCCAGTTTTCTACTCTCAGTTCTGTTGGTGTCAAAACATGTGTGCCCCTCTGCTTGTTGATTTCTCTTCCTTCTTTTCCTTCTAAGCAACATTTACTCCTTATAGGCTGGTATGATCAGGGGGCTTCTGCCAGCCAGCCCAGCAGGGGACTCTTGGCTAGTATTAAGGCTCAATAGCTTCATTATATTTGTAAGACACTTCTGTGTTTGCACTGAATATACTGAAATACTAAACTTGCATCCAAAAGGTCTCATTATGCAAACCATCATGGGGGAAGAGGAAGCCTACTTCTGCTGTCCTGGGAAACTGAAAACAGACATAAGCAAGGGAGCTGGGTCCTGTGACTGACTCTCAGATCATGATGTAAGTGGGTGGGTGGCAATTACTGCAGTAAGAGGTGTGTGTTGGAATTATTATGCTTCAAAATGAAATATTTGTATGACATTTTTCTCTCATTTCCAATAAAATTAAGAGCTTTGGGGTCTAAATGCTATAACCTTCAAAAGATACAGTCTGAGCACTTCAGTGTTTGTCTATGCACCAGAATAAAGCTTATAAATTAGAATCTGTCAGTCAGAGTTCCCCATGGAAAGGTTATGCTGTACCTGAAAAATGTGTACTACCTAATTAATTCCAGTCTGGATTGTGGCTGTAGGAGCAAGATAATGTGATGGGGGGGGGGGGGCGGGAAGACCAGGCTCAGGCTTTCATTTTAAAGCTAAACTCTGATTTCTTCATTACTCACTTACAAGAATTCCAGGGGCCCTAAGACCTTGGTGACATGGGCCTAGTGGAGAGAAAATACTCTGAGAGAAGACTATCCTGACTGCAATGTTAAGGCCCAGTAGATATAGGTAGCCCATCCAAGGCAGGACAAGGCAGGGAAGAATTGCAGCTACTTTACCACTCACTTGGTTAGTGATGTGAGATTTGGTTATGGGAGGAGTGAGAGGCACAAGAGTGGAACCTGCCCTTAGAGGAGAAAAGCTGAAGTGGGAGGTGGCTATGAGCCCCAGGACTAGAGCTACATGAAACAGGATAACCAGGCAGGAAACCAAGCTTATGCACTGGGCAAGCATGAGGTAAGGGAGCAGAATACTGAAGCTTAAGGGCTACATAGATGTTTATGTCTCACTCCTAACTCACCAAGTGTCATTCATTTAGCAGCAAAGAAGACTGGGGAAGCAGTAGACACAATATAGTAACCCAATGCCAGGTGCCAGGTACCAGGTCTGAGGAGTGTAACTTCTTTCCAGACTGCACTGACTGAAAGGTATAAAAATTCTAAGATTCTCTCCAACTTGATCAAGACAGGCTCAGGATCTGTGGCAGGAAGAGGTCTGAGAAAGAGGTCAAGAGTGTGGCAAATTTGGGTTGGAAAATTGGGCAAGGGGAAAGCTAGAACTTATAACCACCTGGATATTTTTCTCCCTTCCAACTCCTTATCAAACCTACCCTCCACTTCTACTCTCAGTTGCAAGCTCTAGAGATAGGTGTTAATCATTCCCAGCCTGGTACAGTGATAATAGCATGGACTTTGGAACCAGAAAAAAACCTTAATTCTACATCTTCCTAGTAAGCAATTTTAGTCCTGCCTTCTTTTCTTCCCTGAACCTCAATTTTCTGTTCAATTTCCTCATCTGTAAAATGGGAATAACAGCCCCTTCTTTCTTTGCAAAGTTGTTGTGAAGAGTCAATAAAATTATGCATAATGAAATCAAGCATAATGTCAGATACAATTGGTTGCTATATAAATACTTGTCGAATTGGAATACTTGAGGCAAATTTTGGATCTATTTGATGTACACATTGGCCTTAATACAATTCAAAACTAACTGCATTCTTTGACTGACTTATTTCACTTAACATTATACTCTCTAGTTCCATCCATGTTTTTGTAAATGGCAAGATTTCTTCTTTTTTTTTAATTTTTTTATTGTTATGTTAATCACCATATATTACATCATTAGTTTTTGATGCAGTGTTCCATGATTCATTGTTTGTTCATAACACCCAGTGCTCCATGCAGAACGTGCCCTCTTTAATACCCATCACCAGGCTAACCCATCCCCCCACCCTCCTCCCCTCTAGAACCCTCAGTTTGTTTTTCAGAGTCCATCATCTCTCATGGTTCGTCTCCCCCTCTGACATACTCCCCTTTTCTTCCTCTCCTGTTATCTTCTTCTTTTTCTTTTTTCTTAAAATATGTTGCGTTATTTGTTTCAGAAGTACAGATCTGTGATTCAACAGTCTTGCACAATTCACAGCGCTCACCGTAGCACATACCCTCCCCAATGTCTATCACCCAGCCACCCCATCCCTCCCACCCCAACCGCTCCAGTAACACTCAGTTTGTTTCCTGAGATTAAGAATTCCTCATATCAGTGAGGTCATGTGATACATGTCTTTCTCTGATTGACTTATTTCACTCAGCATAACACCCTCCAGTTCCATCCACATCGTTGCAAATGGCAAGATCTCATTCCTTTTGATGGCTGCATAATATTCCATTGTGTATATATACCACCTCTTCTTTATCCATTCATCTGTCGATGGGCATCTTGGCTCTTTCCACAGTTTGGCTATTGTGGACATTGCTGCTATAAACATTGGGGTACACGTACCCCTTCGGGTCCCTACATTTGTATCTTTTTGGTAAATACCCAGTAGTGCAATTGCTGGATCGAACGGTAGCTCAAATTTCAACTGTTTGAGGAACCTCCATACTGTTTTCCAGAGTGGTTGCACCAGCTTGCATTCCCACCAACAGTGTAGGAGGGTTCCCCTTTCTCCACATCCCTGCCAACATCTGTCGTTCCCTGACTTGTTAATTTTAGCCATTCTGACGGGTGTGAGGTGGTATCTCATTGAGGTTTTGATTTGGATTTCCCTGATGCCGAGCGATGTTGAGCACTTTTTCATGTGCCTGTTGGCCATTTGGATGTCTTCTTTGGAAAAATGTCTGTTCATGTCTTCTGCCCATTTCTTGATTGGATTATTTGTTCTTTGGGTGTTGAGTTTGATAAGTTCTTTATAGATTTTGGATACTAGCCCTTTATCTGATATGTCATTTGCAAATATTTTCTCCCATTCTGTCGGTTGTCTTTTGGTTTTGTGGACTGTTTCTTTTGCTGTGCAAAAGCTTTTTATCTTGATGAAATCCCAATAGTTCATTTTTGCCCTGGCTTCCCGTGCCTTTGGCGATGTTTCTAGGAAGAAGTTGCTGCGGCTAAGGTCGAAGAGGTTGCTACCTGTGTTCTCCTTTAGGATTTGGATGGACTCCTGTCTCACGTTTAGGTCTTTCAACCATTTGGAGTCTATTTTTGTGTGTGGTGTAAGGAAATGGTCCAGTTTCATTCTTCTGCATGTGGCTGTCCAATTTTCCCAACACCATTTGTTGAAGAGACTGTCTTTTTCCACTGGACATTCTTTCCTGCTTTGTCAAAAATAAGTTGACCATAGAGTTGAGGGTCCATTTCTGGGCTCTCGATTCTGTTCCATTGATCTATGTGTCTGTTTTTGTGCCAGTACCATACTGTCTTGATGATGACAGCTTTGTAATAGAGCTGGAAGTCCGGAATTGTGATGCCGCCAGCTTTGCTTTTCTTTTTCAGTATTCCTCTGGGTATTAGGGGTCTCTTCTGGTTCCGTACAAATTTTAGGATTATTTGTTCCATTTCTTTGAAAAAAGTGGATGTTATTTTGATGGGGATTGCATTGAATGTGTAGATTGCTCTAGGTAGCATTGACATCTTCACAATGTTGATTCTCCCAATCCATGAGCATGGAACGTTTTTCCATTTCTTTGTGTCTTCTTCAATTTCTTTCATGAGTATTTTATAGTTTTCTGAGTACAGATCCTTTGCCTCTTTGGTTAGATTTATTCCTAGGTATCTAATGGTTTTGGGTGCAATTGTAAATGGGATAGACTCCTTGATTTGTCTCTCTTCGGTCTTGTTGTTGGTGTATAGGAATGCCACTGATTTCTGTGCATTGATTTTATATCCTGCTACTTTACTGAATTCCTGTATGAGTTCTAGCAGTTTTGGGGTGGAGTCTTTTGGGTTTTCCACATACAGTATCATATCATCTGCAAAGAGTGAGAGTTTGACTTCCTCTTTGCCGATTTGGATGCCTTTGATTTCTTTTTGTTGTCTGATTGCTGTGGCTAGGACTTCTAATACTATGTTGAATAGCAGTGGTGAGAGTGGACATCCCTGCCGCGTTCCTGACCTTAGGGGAAAAGCTCTCAGCCTTTCCCCATTGAGAATGATATTTGCTGTAGGTTTTTCATAGATGGCTTTTATGATATTGAGGTATGTACCCTCTATCCCTATACTCTGAAGAGTTTTGATCAAGAAAGGATGTTGTACTTTGTCAAATGCTTTTTCTGCATCTATTGAGAGGATCATATGATTCTTGTTCTTTCTTTTGTTAATGTATTGTATCACGTTGATTGATTTGCGGATGTTGAACCAGCCTTGCAGCCCAGGAATAAATCCCACTTGGTCGTGGTGAATAATCCTTTTAATGTACTGTTGGATCCTATTGGCTAGTATTTTGGTGAGAATTTTTGCATCCATGTTCATCAAGGATATTGGTCTGTAATTCTCTTTTTTGATGGGGTCTTTGTCTGGTTTTGGGATCAAGGTAATGCTGGCCTCATAAAATGAGTTTGGAAGTTTCCCTTCCATTTCTATTTTTTGGAACAGTTTCAGGAGAATAGGTATTAATTCTTCTTGAAATGTCTGATAGAATTCCCCTGGGAAGCCATCTGGCCCTGGGGTTTTGTTTCTTGGGAGATTTTTGATGACTGTTTCAATTTCCTTAGTGGTTATAGGTCTGTTCAGGTTTTCTATTTCTTCCTGGTTCAATTTTGGTAGTTGATACATCTCTAGGAATGCTCCCATTTCTTCCAGGTTATCTAATTTGCTGGCATAGACTTGCTCATAATAGGTTCTTATAATTGTTTGTATTTCTTTGGTGTTGGTTGTGATCTCTCCTCTTTCATTCATGATTTTGTTGATTTGGGTCATTTCTCTTTTCTTTTTGATCAGTCTGGACAGGGGTTTATCAATCTTGTTAATTCTTTCAAAGAACCAGCTCCTAGTTTCGTTGATCTGTTCTACTGTTCTTTTGGTTTCTAGTTCATTGATTTCTGCTCTGATCTTTATGATTTCTCTTCTCCTGCTGGGTTTAGGCTTTATTTGCTGTTCTTTCTCCAGCTCCTTTAGGTGTAGGGTTAGGTTGTGTATTTGAGACCTTTCTTGTTTCTTGAGAAAGGCTTGTATTGCTATATACTTTCCTCTCAGGACTGCCTTTGCTGTATCCCAAAGATTTTGAACAGTTGTGTTTTCATTTTCATTGGTTTCCATGAATTTTTTTAATTCTTCTTTAATTTCCTGGTTGACCCATTCATTCTTTAGTAGGATGCTCTTTAGCCTCCATGTATTTGAGTTCTTTCCGACTTTCATCTTGTGGTTGAGCTCTAGTTTCAAAGCATTGTGGTCTGAAAATATGCAGGGAATGATCCCAATCTTTTGGTACCGATTGAGACCTGATTTGTGACCTAGGATGTGATCAATTCTGGAGAATGTTTCATGGGCACTAGAGAAGAATGTGTATTCCGTTGCTTTGGGATGGAATGTTCTGAATATGTCTGTGAAGTCCATTTGGTCCAGTGTGTCATTTAAAGTCTTTATTTCCTTGTTGATCTTTTGCTTAGATGATCTGTCCATTTCAGTCAGGGGGGTGTTAAAGTCCCCCACTATTATTGTATTGTTGTTGATGTGTTTCTTTGCTTTTGTTATTAATTGCCTTATATAATTGGCTGCTCCCATGTTCGGGGCATAGATATTTACAATTGTTAGATCTTCTTGTTGGATAGACCCTTTAAGTAGGATATAGTGTCCTTCCTCATCTCTTATTACAGTCTTTGTTTTAAAATCTAGTTTGTCTGATATAAGGATTGCCACCCCAGCTTTCTTTTGGTGTCCATTAGCATGGTAAATGGTTTTCCACCCCCTCACTTTCAATCTGGGGGTGTCTTTGGGTGTAAAATGAGTCTCTTGCAGACAGCATATGGATGGGTCTTGTTTTTTAATCCAATCTGATAGCCTGTGTCTTTTGATTGGGGCATTGAGCCCATTTACATTCAGGGTAACTATTGAAAGGTATGAATTTAGTGCCATTGTATTACCTGTAAGGTGACTGTTAACTGTCTGTTGTCTGTGTTCGTTTCTGCTCTTTGCTGCTTTTAGGTTCTCTCTTTGCTTAGAGGACCCCTCTCAATATTTCTTGGAGGGCTGGTTTCGTGTTTACAAATTCCTTTAGTTTTTGTTTGTTCTGGAAGCTTTTTATCTCTCCTTCTATTTTCAATGATAGCCTAGCTGGATATAGTATTCTTGGCTGCATATTTTTCTCGTTTAGTGCTCTGAAGCTATCATGCCGGTCCTTTCTGGCCTGCCAGGTCTCTGTGGATAGGTCTGTTGCCAATCTAATATTCCTACCATTGTAGGTTACATATCTCTTCTCCCGAGCTGCTTTCAGGATTTTCTCTTTGTCTCTGAGACTCGTAAGTTTTACTATTAGATGTCGGGGTGTTGACCTATTATTATTGATTTTGAGAGGGGTTCTCTGTGCCTCCTGGATTTTAATGCCTGTTTCCTTCCTCACATTAGGGAAGTTCTCCGCTATAATTTGCTCCAATATACCTTCTGCCCCTCTCTCTCTCTCTTCTTCTTCTGGGATCCCAATTATTCTAATGTTGTTTCGTCTTATCGTATCACTTATCTCTCGAATTCTGCCCTCGTGATCCTGTAGTTGTTTCTCTCTCTTTTTCTCAGCCTCTTTATTTTCCATCATTTGGTCTTCTATATCACTGATTCTCTCTTCTGCCTCATTTATCCTAGCATTTAGTGCCCCCGTTTTTGATTGCACCTCATCAATAGCCTTTTTGATTTCGATTTGGTTAGATTTTAGTTCTTTTATTTCTCCAGAAAGCGTTTCTCTAATAACTTCCACGCTTTTTTCAAGCCCAGCTAGTATCTTTAAAGTCATGATTCTGAACTCTAGGTCCGACATCGTACTAATGTCCGTATTGAGTAGGTCCCTGGCTGACGGTACTACCTCTTGTTCTTTTTGCTGAGGTGATTTCTTTTGTCTTGTCATTTTGTCCAGAGGAGAATAGATGAATGAGAGAACAAAATGCTAACAGGTTTACAATGTCCCCAGCAAATATACTGTATACAAATCAGAAAAGACCTGAGACCAGGGGAAAAGAAAGGGAAAGAAAGAAAAAAGAAAGAGAAAAAAAAGAAAAAAAGAGAAAAAAAGATAAAAACAAAAACAAAACAATACAAAAAAAGCAGAATATGATCAAATATGATCAGGCTAGTGCATAGATCAGTGCCACACACTAGATTTTGGGCGTATTTTCTTCTGTTAGAAAAAAGTGCCTCCTAAAATTTTAAGGGAAGAAAGACATATATGTACAAAATAAGGGTTGATACAGTGAAGGGATGGAAGATGACTGTAAAGATGAAAATTATAAAAGATTTTATAAAAGGAGTTGATAAGATAAGTTGTTTGAAAAAAGAAAGAAGATTTAAGAAAAAAAAAAAGGAAAAAGTGAGAGAATGTGATCAGGCAGGAGACTAGAACAAGGCCATACACTAGTGATTTAGGGTATATTTTGATCTGTTAGAAGAAACTGTATCTCAAAATTTTAAAGAGAGAACAACTTATATATATATGCCAAAAATAAGGGTAACTACTATGAAGGGATAAAATATGACTCTAAAAATGAAAAATAAAATTTTTTTTTTTAAAGAGGGATTGATAAGATGTTGGTTGAAAAAGGGAAAAAGAAAAATAAAAAAAAAACAGTCAACAAAAATTAACTTTGATGAAATAATGAATCATGGTAAAAAAAAAAAAAAAAAAAAAGCCATGAATCTATGTGCAGTATTCCCCTAGCACTGGAGTTCTCCCATTCTTCTTGATCGATCAACTTGGTCTTGGCTTGCTGGCTGTTTGTGCTGATCTTCTGGGGGAGGGGCCTGTTGCTGTGGTTTCCAAATGTCTTTGCCGGAGGCGGAATTGCCCCGCCCTGGTCGGTCCGGGCTAAGGAAGCTGCTCCGGTTTGCTCTCAGTAGCTTTTGTTCCCTACAAGCTCTCGGTACAGCTTTTGAGGACCAGGGCAGAAATGGTGGCCTCCCAATCTCCACCCGGAGGAGCTGAGAACTCTGGGCCCCGCTCCTCAGTGTGCCCCCAGAGAAAAGCAGTCACTTCCGTGTCCCCGGTCTCCGGCCACACTCTGCGCTCACCCGGCCTGTGACCGAGCGTTGCTATCTCTGGCACCCGACCCCGCACGGAATCTCCAAACCCAGCAGATCCCTGCAGTGTGTTCCCGCACCGCTCCTCCCCGGGAAGGAAGGGCAGTCTCCCCGGATCTGCTGCTTGTTGGGTCCCTGCTGGGGGAGCCGTGCCCCGACTGGGCCGCGGATCACAGTTTATGGCCACCCCGAGCTGAGAGCCCGCGACTCTGCTCCGTCTCTGCAGCCGGCTTCCCCGCTCTGATACCTGGGAGCTCTGGCGCACTCAGGCACCCCTGGTCTCTCTGTGACCACAAGGGTCCTGAGACCACACTATCCCGGGAGGATTCCATCCCCCGCTTAGCCACTGCAGCGACGTCCCTCCGCCGAGCCAACTTCTAAAAGGTCCGATTTTTGTGCTCCGCGGCTCTATCACTTGCCAGAAGCGGCCGGCGGAGGCCCCTCCCCCGCCGTCTATCCTCCCGAATATCGCCTCGGATTCACTTCTCCGCACGTCCTACCTTCCAGTAAGTGGTCGCTTCTCTGTTCAGAGAGTTGTTGCTCTCTCCTGTTCGATCTCCTTTTGAGTTCGTAGGTGTTCAGAATGGTTTGATCCCTATTCAGCTGAATTCCTGAGACCAGACGAAATCTAGGTCTCCTACTCCTCCGCCATCTTGCTCCGCCCCCCCAAGATTTCTTCTTTTTTATGGCTGAATAATATTCCATTGTGTATATGTACCACATCTTCTTTATTCATTCATCTGTCGATGGACACTTGGGCTGCTTCCATAATTTGGCTATTGTAAATAAGGCTGCTATATTATGGAAGTGTGGAATGATTATATGGTCCCCCTGAAAATACTATTACACTGTATGTTAACTAACTGGAATTTAATACAAACTTAAAAAATAAATAATGCTGCTATAAACATAGGAGTGCATGTATCCTTTTGATTTAGTGTTTTTGTATTTTGGGGGTAAATACCCAGTAGCAGGATTACTGGATTTTAGGGTAGTTCTGTTTCTAACTTTTTCTATAGGATATCATTCATATGTGGAATTTAAGAAATATAAAAAAGAAAACGAGCAAAGGGAAAAAAGAGAGAAAGAGAAACCAAGAAACAGACTCCTAGCTATAGAGAACAAACTGGTTACCAGAGTGGAGGTGGGCAGGGGGATGGGTAAAATAGGCAATGGGGATTAAGCAGGGCACATCATAATGGGCACTGGGTTGTTGAAGCACTATATTGTATCCCTGAAACTAATATCACACTGTATGTTAATTATACTGGGATTTAAAATAAAGTAAAATAATAAGAATAAAAAAACCTAACTGCATTCTTAGCACTGTTTTGCACTGGCACCTAGCAGAAATTAGCCAGGGCTTAAAAGACAGGACCTAGTCTCCTAGTCTTCTAGGTCCAGCTGGTCCTAACTCCAGCTCTGAGCTGAAGATTAGGGGAAGGGAGAGAGAGAAAGATTGAGATTTGAGAAAATGAAAGGAACTAAACTGGGAGAAAGGAATGGGGCAGTAGAAATGGGAAAGCACAAGAACATCAAGAGAAGGGAAAGCAATAGAGAGAGAAAGAAAAGATGGATAGAAAGAATAAAGGAAGAAAGAGGAGGGTATGAGGCAGAAAGAACAATGGAGAGAGGGGACAGAGATAGGAAGAAGAGAGAGACAAATAAAGAGAAAAAATGAGAAAGATAAAGAAAATGAATGAGGGCTTGGAATCAACCAAATTAAGTTACCATTTGGGCACAGTTGCCATGTGACTCAGAAATTCCACTCTGAGCTATCCACCCAAAAGAAATGAAAACAGATGTCCAGGCAAAATCTTGTGCATGAATGTTGATAGCAGTATTATTCATAATAGCTAAAACATATAAACAACCCAATTGTTCATCAACTGATGAATGGATAAACAAAATATAGTATGTCCATTGAATGGAATATTATTTAGCAATAAAAATAATGACATGCTGACACAGGCTACAACATGGATGAACCTTGAAGACAGTAGGCTAAGTGAAAGAAGTCAGTCACAAAGGACAAATATAATTCCGTTTATATGGAATGTCCAGAATAGGCAAATCTGTGAAGACAGAAAGTAAATTAATGGTTGCCTAGGGCTGGAAGAAGTACGTATGGAGAGATTGGAGGGTGATAGCTAAGAGGTATGGGGTTTCCTTTTGGAGTAATTAAAGTGTTTTATAGCTGACTATTAATGGATGCATAACTCAGTAAATACTATAAAAGCTACGGAATTATACTCTTTAAATGAATGAAATGTGTGGTATGTGAATTATATCTCAATAAAGCTATTTAAAAAGGAAAACCAAAATCAGGCAACAGGCTGGATTTTTCCCAAGGGCTATAATTTTTCTGGCCCCTGGCTTAGCACATGGACCATTTTCAAAAATGTTCAATATGTGCTTGAAAAGAATATGCATTCTCCAGTACTGGCATACAAAAATGTGTGTTTCTATATACTAGCAGTGAATTATATGAAAAAGAAATAAAGAAAATGATCCCGTTTACAATAGCATCAAAAACAATAAAATACTTAGCAAGAAATTTAACCAAGGAGGTGAAAGATCTCTACATTAAAAACTACAAGACATTAGTGGAAGAAATTTAAGAAGACACAAACGAATGGAAAAGTATCTCATGTTCATGGGTTGGGAGAATTAGTGTTGTTAAAATGTCCATACTACCGAAAGCCATCTATAGATTCAATTCAATGCAATCCCTATCAAGATTTCAATAGCATTTTTTTTACAGAAGTAGAAAAAACAATCCTAAAACTTATATGAAATCACAAAAGACCAAAAATAGCCAAAGCAATCCTGAGAAAGAAGAACAACGCACAATTCTTGATTTCAAGCTATATTATAAAGCTATAGTAATCAAAACAGGCAGTATTATACTGACATAAAAACAGACATATAGACCAATAGAACAGAATTGAGAGTGCAGAAATAAACCCATGCATATAAAGTCGGCTGATATTCGACAAAGGAGTCAAGAATACTTAATGGAGAAAAGACAGTCTCTTCAATAAATGGTGCTGGAATAATTAGATATTCACATGTAAAAGAATGAAACTAGACCACTATCTTACACCACTCACAAAAATTAACACGAAATGGATTAAAAACTTAAACATAAGACTAAAAACCATAAAACTCCTAGAAGAAAACATAAGCAAAAAGCTCCTTGACATTGTTTATGACAATGATATTTTAGATATGACACCTGAGGCACAAGCAACAAAATAAAAAATAAACAAATGGAACTATATCAAACTAAAAAGCTTTTGCACAGCAAAAGAAATGAGGAACAAAATGAAAAGGCAATTTATGGAATGAAAAAAATACTTTCAAACCATATATCTGATAAGGGGTTAGTATTCAAAATGTAAAAAGAACTCATACAACTCCATAGCACCAAATAAATGAACAAAAAACAACCAAAAAACCCCCAAATAATCCATTAAAAATGGGCAAATGACCTGAATAGATATTTTTTTTCCAAAGAAAATGTACAAATGTCCAACAGGTACATGAAAATGTGCTGAACTCCATTAATCATTAGTATTGTAAAAATAAATTCAAGTCAGAACCACAATGAGATTATCACCTCATTCTAACACTTGTTAGAATAGCCATCATCAAAGACAAGAGAAAACAAGTGTTGATAATAATGCAGAGATAAGGGAACCCTTGTGTATTGTTGGTGGTGTTGTAAATTGGTATAGCCACTATGGAAAACAGTATGGGGGTTCTTCAAAAATTCAAAATAGAATAACATATCATGATTGTACTACTGTAACTATATCTGAAGGAAACAAAAATGCTATGTTGAAGAGATATCTGCACCCCCATGTTCATAGCAGCATTATTTACAATACTTAAGACATGGAAACAACCTAAGTGTCCACTAACAGATTAATGGATAAAACGATGTTGTATACTTATGTGTCTGTATTAGAATATTACTCAGCCATAAAAAAGAAAGAGATCCTGCCATTTGTGACAAATGGATGGACCTTGAGGGCATTATGCTAAGTGAAATAAGTCAGACAAAGACAAATACTGTATGACCTCACTTATATGTGGAAACTAAAAACAAAACAAAAATCATAAAAAAAAATCAGATTTGTGGTTACCAGAGGTGGTGGGCAACAGGTGGGGGAATAAGATGGAGGCATTCAAAAGGTACAAAATTCCAATTATAAGATAAATAAGTACTGGGGATGTAACGTACAACATAATAATTCTAGTTACCACTGTGGTATGGTATGTTTGAGAGTTGTTGAGAGTAGACATTGAGTTCTCATCACAAAGAAGAAAGCATTTTTTTTCCTTTCTTTTTGTGATCTATACGAGATGATGGATATTAACTAAATTTACTGTGGAAATCATTTCACGGTATTTGAAAGTTGAGTCATTATGCTGTACATCGTAAACTTACACAACGCTGTATGCTGATTATATTTTAATAAAATGGGGAAAATAAAACAACTAGACAAAAATAAAGTTAATGAGCATCTTTATCTTCTCAACAACTTAAGGACTTTATTTTTTAACTCCAATGACCCTTTCTCAATATGTAAGCTGTTGTCAAATTCTTTCTTCTTATATTCCCACACATTAGACATTATTTTTAGTCAGTATAGTCAATGTATTTTTACATTTATTCACGTGTTTATCAATATCTTTGCTAATTATTGCCTCTTGCATCTCAGACCTTCCATCCAATGTCCTTTGCCATCTATCTGAACTGTATCACTTAGAATTTCCTTCATTGAGCATCTGCTTAAAAATATCTTTAACTTGAAAGATAGTTCTGCCAGGTAGAAAATTCTCTCAGTACATCAAGGTTAATATTTGACTGTCTTCTATGCCATTATTATTATAATTGGCTACCCTTATAGATGATCTGTTTTGTTCCTGTTTTCCCCTCCTCACTGTCTACTTTTATTATATATTTTTTTCTTTGGTGTTCTGAAAAATCACTATGATGTATCTAGATTGGATTTATTTGTCTAGCTTGGGACTTGTCAGGACTCTAGGTCTTAGAAACAAATGTTTTTGAAAAATGTTGAAAAGATTCTCAGCTATTGTGTTTTTGAATAATGCCTCTTCCTAGTGCTCTGGAAGTCTAGTTAGGTATGTATTAGATCTGTTCTAATTCCCTATTTATTTATTTGACAGAGAGAGACACAGCAAGAGAGGGAACACAAGCAGGAGGAGTGGGAGAGGGAGAAGCAGGCTTCCTGCCGAGCAGGGAGCCTGATGCGGGGCTTGATCCCAGGACCCTGGGATCATGACCTGAGCCAAAGGCAGACGCTTAACGACTGAGCCAGCCAGGTGCCCCACTGTTCTAATTTCCTATCTCTTAACCTCTCATATTCTCTATTTTATTGTCTTTCTGCTTTACATTATGGATAATTTGTTTGCCTATCTCTCGCTTTCCTAATTCTCTCTTCAGTTATATTTAATTCTACTATCTATGTTTTAGTTCTAGTGATTCTATTTTATTCTTTTTCACATTTTGAAAATTTTGGTTTGCTGGTTCTGTATAGTCTCTTGTTCCTTGCTTATATTTCAAGCATTTTATAAATTTCTTTAATCACTCTAAATAAAATTAACTTTATATTTTATGTGTGATGGTTTTACATTCTTTAGTTTGTGGGTCTGATTCTGATGCTTGTTGTTTCTGTGGGCTTTTACTCAGGGTATCTTGTTTTGTGTGTGTGTGTGTGTGTGTGTTTTGTAACTTTTGACTGTGAGATGCTCATTTTCTTTGGGCCATCATATATAGGAATTTTTGAGGCTTGGATGCATTCTTCCATAGAGGATTTGCCTTTGCCATCACCTGTGGGAACTACTGATCTGAGATCCCAGCTTTTAGTTTTTCAGACCTCATACATATGTTGAATTAGGACTACAAAAATCTATGAAGACCCTCTATGGCTATAAATTCTCATGAGAGATTTATTTTTCTCCTTCACCCAGTGCCAAGATCAAGCGAGGCAGGTTTTCTTGCTATGTCCTTCTGTGAGACAGATTAATTGTTTACTCTTACATTAAGCGTATAGCCCTTTAGAGTGCCAGCCTTATGTGGATGGCTGCATAATATTCCATTGTAAATACACCACATCTTCTTTATCCATTCATCTGTCGATGGACATCTAGGCTCTTTCCACAGTTTGGCTATTGTGGACATTGCTGCTATAAACATTGGGGTGCCCCTTCAGATGACTACATTTGTATCTTTGGGGTAAATACCCAGTAGTGCAATTGCTGTGTCATAGGGTAGCTCTATTTTCAACTTTTTGAGGAACCTCCATACTGTTTTCCAGAGTGGCTACACCAGCTTGCATTCCCACCAACAGTGTAGGAGGGTTCCCCTTTCTCTGCATCCTCGCCAACATCTGTCGTTTCCTGAATGTGTTAATTTTAACCATTCTGACTGGTGTGAGGTAGTATCTAATTGAGGTTTTGATTTGTATTTCCCTGATGCCGAGTGATGTTGAGCACTTTCCCTGTGTCTGTTGGCCATTTGGATGTCTTCTTTGCAGAAATGTCTATGCTCATAGATTCTCTGAACACTCAGTAAACTGCTGTAGCCCAGGTACCTCTAAGGAGAGATAGGGAGGGAGACCAAGAGACTTGGCAAGGCACTTGGGAGATGGTAGGGCTGGAGAAGATCATTTTCTCTCCCAACAGGATTGATCTGAAGTTCTGGGAGGAGGCAGTTGTTCTGTGGAAATCATGGGCTCATGTATACCAGAAATCACTGTCACTCTTGGAGTAGTTGCTTGTAAAGACAATTCCATTGTGATATAGTACCTTCTTTATTCCTATGTATAATGCTGCATGATTTGAGTTCTTTGAGCCTCTTTGCAAAGACCTAGAAAATAAACCAACCTTTCAAAAAAGAAGATATAGCGCAGAGATCAAAATCTTAGGCTTTGGCAACAAACATACTTTAGCTTGAGTTCAGGCTTTATTACTTAGAACTAACCTTGGCTCTGAGCCAGAAATAATGTTGGGTCAGAGCCTCAGGTTCTTCATCGATATAATGGGAGTAACTATGCTCAACTGATAGGGTTGATTTGAGGATTATGTAAGGCAAAGTATAAGAAGTTTAGCTTTAGCAATTCTTAGAGCATTTAGCAATTCTTAAGCAAATGCTTAGTACATTCTATTATTATTATTCCCTTGAGTCAATCTCTGTGTCACCCTCTATTGTATTCTTAAATAATGTTTTAGTATAGCTTCCATCTCCCAAAACTAATTATGTTACATTTTTGTTAAAAAAAGTCCTTAATTATGTCAAGTGGTGCTCTATAATCAGTTGTGAGTTGTGGCAAAAAAGAAATTGTTGATAATACCTTAAACATTAAAGTTGGTGGATTTTTTTTTAAATATACACTAGGAGGTTCACATTTTTCCTTTTAATACTGTCAGTCTTACCTGTATTTGCTTTTGTAATTGGGAGGGAAGGGCTGAGCAATAACTGTGTGTCAGCAATTGCATGGAATACTGGAAGCTCCCTTGAGGGTATGCCACATGCGGCCTTTAGCTTTTACATGTGGCAGCTGAGAATGACCGGCCTACAGAAAAATTCCACTTCTTAACAGAATACATGGGCTTCTCATAATGAGCTCTAGCCCAGACTCATCTCTAGCACTTACTCCCCACTAGTTGTCTTTTTTTTTTTAGATTTTATTTAAATTTAAGTTAGTTAACATATAGCGTATTATTAGTTTCAGGGGTAGAATTCATCAGTTGCATAGAACACCCAGTGCTCATTCCATCCAGTGCCTTCCTTCATGCCCATCACCCAGTTACCCCATCCCCCCACCTGCCTCCCTTCTGGCAACTCTCAGTTTGTTCCCTAGCATTAAGAGTCTCTTGTGGTTTGCCTCCCTCTCTGTATTTATCTTATTTTTCCTTACTAGTTCCTATTTGCTTTGTCAAAGCCATACTCTTTCCTGCCTCTTAGATATTTATCTATGCTCTTCCCTCTGCTTTGCTTGTCTGCTCAGCTACCTTTCCCTCCTGTGAAATTTCCTTTCACTGTTCAAGGCCTGAGTCTGGGCATATTATCTTCTCTAGAAATGTGGAATGTTGTCTCTTCTTCGGCATTTTTTTTCCGAATTCCTGTTTTGATCAATCAATGATGCCCCATGCCCACAGAACACCAAGTTTGCTGACTTCCTACAGCCTGCATTACTCTTTAAAACGCTGATGGTGCGCCTGGGTGGCTCAGTCGCTAAGCGTCTGCCTTCAGCTCAGGTCATGATCCCAGGGTCCTGGGATCGAGCCCTGCATCAGGCTCCCTGCTCAGTGGGAAGCCTGCTTCTCCCTCCCCCACTCCCCCTGCTTGTGTTCCCTCTCTCGCTGTGTCTCTCTCTGTCAAATAAACAAATTAAAAAAATAAATAAAATAAAATGCTGCTACCACTCTCTGGGATGCCCTGTCTGCTACATAGGAAACCCATGCCAGTGAGTGTCACCTCAGGAAGACAATGGTAGGTACAGGGAGGAGAGTAGACAGCACATACTGTCACCACACAGACATTGAGACACAATCTAAGAATTGCATCAGGTCCTGAAGTCTTTGATAGATTGGTCCGCTCTGAGAAGCCTGAGACTGGAAATCAGGAGATTCAGTTTTTTTCAGTTTATACTTTGGGCCCTTCATTATTCAGGAACAGCCTTGCCAATTATTTACCATATAGAGCCTCAGTTCCCTTATCTGCAAAATGGGTTTGATCTTTGACCTTCCTGCCTCCACTGGATGTTGTGAGATTCAGAAGAGATCATATGTTCTGGGAATTGAAATGCTGGCAAGGATTTCTACGGTTCCCCTTTAAACTTGGGGTAAAGGCACAAATTCTTTAGTTTGACACATAGGCCCTCATTGGCTTTGCTTGTACCTCCTCTCTCTACCCTCTTCTCTCACAGCCACACCCTTCTTCCAACTTTTCTGTTAGGCTAAACTATTCATAGTTTCCCTAACAAGGCTGCTGTCTCTTGACTGAGGAAGAACGCCTTTTTCTTTACCCTCAGCCCCATCTTCATTCAGCTTGGGCCACAACCTAGACTGCTCTAAGAAGGCTTCTGACTAGACCTTCCCACTACTCTATGAGAGGCATTCTTCTGTACCCCAACAGAACCTTGAACTTCCCTCACTGTAGTACCTATTACATTATATTACAATTGTCTGTGTTTTTTTCTGTCTCTCCCACTAGTACCGGAAGCTCCATGAGGACAGAGACCATGTCTGTCTTGTTCCTGTGTGGGGTACATAATGGTTGCCCAAGTAGTTTGTGAATAAATGAAAGAAGAAATGAATGAGGGAATAATTGGATATTGAACCCCTGTGAAGAATCCTTGCAGGCTTTAGAGGTGGTGGGGCTCTTTCACAAGTTTCATATCCACTCTTACCACTATGTATAAGCACCAAAAGGCCTTACTTCCTTTGGGGACAAGTGTCACTGCCCAGGTGGCAGGTGATGTGCCTCTCACAGTTATCTGCTGCTCTGCTGGCCTATTTTCTGATCTGAGATTTGAAGTACCCAGTGGTGATTGGGAGGGGTGGGGCTATTTGCAGAGTCTGGTTTAAGTCCGCTTTCTTGGCACAGTCTTCCTGGTTAGCAGCCAGTCCAAGTTCCCCAAATGGCCTTCTCCTTGCTAGAAGTACCCTGGGGAAGTAGTTGAGGGCAGAATGGAAGTTGTAGTCTGAAGAAATGGTGGCAGGAGAATCTGAGAATGTGAATCATCTGCATATGCCTGTTAACTAAGAAACCTACATTGTCATACTTCAGTGTGCTTTTAAATGTTTTTCATTGCTTCTGCAGTTACTTCTCTAGCTTTGCCAATAATTCTCTCCTCCTCTCACCCCACCCCCGGCAGTGGCATGAAGAAAACCTCTTGGGGAGTGGATGGTAGGCGAAGTACGTGCTGTGGTTGGAATAGAGATTCTTGAACTGTGTACATGGAAAAAACAGATGAGAAGCAGAGGCTCTCTCACCAGGGTTCTGAACCAGTGTGCAAAGGGATCGTAAAGATTCTCAGGTGCCCTGTCACCCAAGCATTTTGCCTGCAGGCATATGAAGGGACCATAAGCTGGGTGTTCTAGGGCTAGTCCCTTGCCACAAGTCCTAAATCACAATAACATTCTATATATGTATATATTGGCCTGGATTCCTGATGTGAAGAATGTTTGGGCTAGATGCTAAGACCCATTCTATCTCTAAAAGGCAGCAATTATCGATCAAAAGTTAGCCTAATCTTGTCTGAGGGATGGATGTAAGGAGGTTGGGGGTGGATTTGATAAAAAGTCCCAGACTGGCCTGGCCTGAGGCATTTAATAGGCTATAAACTCATGAAAGCATGGACCGTGGCTTACTTAACTCCTAAGTATCTCTGCTATTTATGAGATCATCCAAATGGTAAACAAATTATTTCACTTTTGAGCCCTTTCCCATCAATCAAGGGGTTGACGGCATCGATAACACAGGACTCAATTATTGCTTTGACCCTGTGCTCTCCAGGTATTCAGTAAATTTTTCTTGAGTACAAATAATGGGGATTTTAGTTCCAAAACTACGTGTTCTAGGGATAATGAAATGCCCATTCCTTTCCCCTTTTATGTCATGATTAAGAAAGGCATTACTGTAGTTTGCAATAAGCATGGTTTCCATACTGGAAGGGGCTTCCCATTTCATCTAGTCTTATTCCACATCTTCAGATACACTCATTTTATGGATGAGAAAACTAGGATCTAGAAAAGGGCAGAGAGCTGCCCAGGACCATATAGCAAGTGAATCAGCAGGTCAGAATCCTAGCTCTACACTAGCTGTATGACTATGAACAAGTCACACACTGGACTCCAGATTCCAGGCTCTTTTTAAAATCCAGCAGATGTCATGTCTCCCTGACCTCTGTGTTTTGCTACACCTTGGAAAATTTATGGCAGAAGCTAACTACCTTGTTACTTTAGGCAGGGACTGAGTGGTAAATAAAACCAAGTAGGGTGGCTGTTAGACCACTCTCTGTAGGTACAAGAGAGGAGAACTAAGCAATGGTGGCCAGAGGGGTCTTCTGGAGGCAGGTTCTGACACACATAACCCACAAATGTACATATTCTCTATTATTTAGACACACACATCCCCCAAATCTCTTTTCTTCTTCTCTCCGTCAAGCATTGTGTTCAGGAAAAATTTGAGAAATCCATCCACTCTGAGGAGGTCAATGACAAATACATCTCAACTTGGGGTCCTTCTCAGGGGTTCTCACATTTTAACAGGGAACAAAGCAAGAGCATTTGTCTCACCAGCTGGGTCACATACATTCTTATTGAATCTCTAGCCTGGCCCAGGAGAGAGGCATTGTGACAACCCCTGTTACAGGTGAGGACACTGAGGCATAGAGTGTTTTCATACTGTTCCTTAATGCATCTGTCACACCTCATTGATGGTCTGTATCTTTAGCTCAGAAATTCAACTTGGGATCTCATGTTGGTATCCAAACTGGGAAGAGACAGGAGGCCACTTTGCCTAAACCTTTAAAAACCTCAAAGAAAGCTGGTTCAGATTTTACTTGGGTGGCCAAGGATGATATGGCTCTTGAGAAACAGTGAGAATGTGAACATGCCCATTCCTTATCTGAAGCTTGGCAAGAACTGGGCAGTGAAGCTCCCAATCATTTTATGTTCCCATAAGGATGAAGTTGAGGGTAAACAGCTGGGTTTTGCGTGCCTTTCCCCTGTTTGACAAGCTCAGGGTTTTTGATGAGAAGTTGTAATGGGTCATCAGGGTCCATCTGTGCTTTCTTAGCCCAGACTCTTTGATATTTTGGTGGTCCCAGCTCAACCTATGCTAGGGCCAACACAGGGCAAATTTATAACCCCTGTGCAAAGATTTTTTAAAATATGTGAAAATCAACATAGCATAAAAGGCCACTGGGCATGATACCAACTCTTGACTTCAATAAAGACAGCCAATAAAAAAGAGCTAATTAAAAAAACTCTGATGACATTCCCCTGAAATTTTAGATGGTTTTATGTTTTAACAAATTAACAGTGGTGATAAGAGGACATTAGCAGCTTTTCTTGAATCTTTTTGTTAACAATAACTTGAGCCTGCAGCCACAACAGGGGCCGCGGCCAAGTTTTAACTGGCAGACCAGCAAGCCAGTATTTTACACAATGGATGACATTTCTGAAAGCAGAGACAGAGACAAACCCAGAGTCACACATGTATTCCAACAAACAAGTTTCTGCCATTTTTAATTGTATTTAGAGCAACAAAAGATTCCAAGATTACAAAAAACACAGCGCTAGCGCTTGGGGCTGGTCCTGCTACCCAGTGGAGGCCAAGTGCCGCTGTAAGAACTGAAGCCCCGTCAAAAGAACTTCCAAGCAAAATTAATGTTTCTTTAAAAAAAAAAATCTTTACATGATGCTTTCTTCTTTTTTCCCTCAACATTGAAAATTAAATCTTACATCTGGTTACATTGTCTGCTCCCTCTTGCTGCCAAATTAATCTCAAGGACAGCATAAGAATGTCACATCTGAGGTACTCCCTAATCAATGTTCCAGTTTAGGGGAAAGCAGAAAGGTGCCACTGAATGGTGAGGGGACTCGTTTTTTTTTTTTTTTTTTTGCTTGGGTTATCCCAATGGTGGCTACTCTCAGCACCTGAGTGGCTTATGGGATAGGACAATCCCACAGGCACTTCACTGCAGGACAGTTAGCACCAAGGGCTAAGGTTGGGAAAGGCTGCAGGCCTGGCCTGCCTGCAAGGCAGGGAACAGAGTCCCAAAATGTAAAGCAGAACCAGGGAGGGGGGCCACCGGAGAAGCAGCAACATTTTAGGAATTTCTTTCTGTTGGGGTACGTAATGTGTTTCAGTTTTTGGTGGCAGTGGAATCTGCAGCCATATGACAGACAGCCTCATGAATTAGTGCATGTGGAGACTGTTTTAGGCTACAGGGGCTACTCAGTCCATAGCTTCTCACTTAATTTCAAAGAAGGCTAAGAGACAGGTGAGGTAAGGAAAGGAATCAGCATCCCCACTATACTGAATTGGGGTTGGTAACCAATCAATGCATATTACTTTCTGGCTTAATCGAATGGGGATAAATCCAAACTGCATCAAAGGCCGTTTTTCCCTTTAAAAGTCTACCTGCTAAATTAAAATACTTATCACTAATTTCTGGGGGCAGGAACATTCCAAATTATTTGTTACCCCAGCCTAAGCATCTGAAGAGGAGGAGTGACTAATGTGGAATTTTCTGCCTTCACCTAGAAATGGTTTAAGGTTGGGAGGCTCTGGGCAGCAGACCCCAGTGTCAATTTCTTAACTGAAGAAAACCATCCCTACCCAAGGGCAGAGATGGACCTGCATCTACAGAGATACAACTTCTAGTACACTTACAATTTTTTGACAGATAAAAACACATTTTCATTGTCAAAATCTTTACAGAACATATCCAAAACCAAAATTAGAGCACACAAGACACCCAGTAGCAAGAGCACCTCAATCGTAGGTGAGTGGATTGTGTAAAAGATGGAGCACTTGCTCCAGGTTCCCAAGTGCAGGAAACTGCCCTTTTCTCACAAGGATGGTGAAGAACAAAGAATGTTTCTCTTTTTCCAACGCTCAGGTCCCATCAGGGGTCCATCGGTTAATCGTTTGGGTGGGCCTTTGGCTCCAAGTCTGGGCCTTCTCTATGGGAAATCCCAGTTGATTCCAATGAGTCCTCACCACCCTTTAAACATTCATCTGTCTTGGGCTAGTAAAGTGCAATACATCATGTACCCTATTCTTTTCCCCCTCTGCTCCTCTGTTAGGTCTGTGGGTAAGGCCCCAATAGAGGCAGAGATCTCTTAGTTATCTGATCAACCCAGGTATCTTTTCCATTCTGAGAGAGCTTCCAAAATGTAACTGTAGCCTCTCTCACAAGTACATGGTATCAGTTATGACCTGGAACCAAATATAAAGGTGCAGAGAAAGATAAAGCTATCAGAACACATTATATCTATACATATATAATTCAATTTTGAAACATGGATACAAATACTCATTTACAATATATTTCAACTTTCTGCCTTAAACCCAAGAGAACTTTTTGTGCCATCCAAAGTGGGCAGAAATGAGGATTTCTGCC
Organism: Eumetopias jubatus; assembly: GCF_037043125.1. Classification (NCBI taxonomy): domain Eukaryota; kingdom Metazoa; phylum Chordata; class Mammalia; order Carnivora; family Otariidae; genus Eumetopias; species Eumetopias jubatus. The sequence continues at coordinate 72,866,740 of NW_028274817.1, forward strand.
TGCTGTCCCTTTAGTGCAAAATCTAGTCCTTTAAATGCTCCCCTTCTCATCAAGGGCTTCACATCTTCAGATATGCTAACATGGGCACTAGCAAACACAGTGGCCAAGACAGCTCCATTTCCAACCATGCAACAATGGAGCTTTAAGAATTTGCTCAGCAACTACTAGAGAAAAAGAAAGCTAGTTCTGCTTATAAAATCACTTAGTGAAGGACCTATAAACCCAATTTTTTCAAAATTATCTTCCACTTTTCTAAGCATTTATATTGTTGGGGGAAAAACTCACAAAAGTTTTATAAGTCAGTCAACAACAAAGTCCTTTAGTCTGTCTTTGGATAGTTTACCAAAGAGGCACTAATGTTTGTTCCCTCCCTGCTCTTAAATTTTGGTATCTTAGCAGATACAGTGTAATCTTTGGTTACATAATGTGATGCTTTCATCTCTTTGTCTTTAAAAAAAAAAAAAAAACTACTTTCAAAGATTTTCAAAGAGATTAGTGGTGAGAAACAGACCTGCCTATAAAAGGCAGCAGGGGTAGAAACTTCCTTTTACAAGAAAATGCACATGCTAAATGGCTTATTTTGACCCTAAGTTTGGGATTGGATCCTGTGCTTAAGCATTCCTGGTTCCCATGACCCCTTACAGGGGGTTGAGCACAAAGGCCACTCTTTTGGCCCAGTGCCCTCTCACCTGGGCAACTGGCACAAGATAATTAGTAGTCAGCCTCTTCTCTCCCCAGAGCCATGCAGGGATAGTTACAGGGCTGTCTGGAGAGAGTCTCATGAAGTGCAACCCTGGCACAGGGATGGAATGGGGTAGACGGGAATGGCTTGGGCTTTTGAGCCCTGCAAGAATATCAAGAGAGAAAAGAGGGCAAGGCCATGTCTGTGCTGTGGCTAATGAAACAAACACTTAGAAGCTACTTGAAGCTCAAAGTTAGGTCATTTGTGTAGTGTTACTATCATGTGGATGACGAAACTACTTTCTCTTAAAGTGCAAATAGAATACTTCTTGCTATATAGGCCTATATGGATTTAGAAGTAGCGTATGGACAGAGAGGGACTCTAGCATCAGCACATTATTTCCCAACCTGGAATCACCTCAGCAACTATCCAAAGGACAGAGCAAAGCTTTTTTTTCCTTCTTTTTTAGTGCCAGTGAACATACATAAAAATATGTATATTACCGATTTTCTTTTTCAAAGATATATGACAGAATCCTTCAAAAAATTCCATTCTCATTAGAAAAATAATGAACTCTCCAAGAACAATGATACTGTCTGTGGCACAGAAAAGCTATGGAACAAAGAACCCCACCCCTGTTTCAGCTCAGAGGCCAGGCCTGGGAGAGCTGCTCAATGACCAAGAGCTGAAACTGCCACACGATTCTTTTTCTTTGACCACAGAGTCTGCGGCTCTGGCGGCTGTCTGCCGTGAAGCACAGATGGGGCCTTGTCCCTGGTGCTCCTTTGTTTTCTCTTCCTCACTCCATCCCCATCGAGCACCGCAAACTGCTTTGGAGACAGTTACCACGACTTGCCTGGTGAGTGATCCTCATCTTTCAGCTCACCAGGTGAGTGGATCGAGGTAGCTGAGCTTTCATGGGTGAGCCACAGTGTACCAACCACATCAACTGTTTGTATAGCAGAGCACATGCCAAATGAGTTTTCTGTCAGTTACACTGGCGAGAACATCAACGACCAAAAGAAAAAAAGAGAATCCCCCTTTTGTCTGTGGGAGAACAAAGCCAAGCTAAAATCTCCTTCACTCACTGAAACCCCAGTGCAAAAACACTAGGCCTAGAGCCTTGTTTAGGCCGTTTTTTCCCTAGTCTTGCCATTCAGAATTTCAGAGTAGTTTAGTTGTTGCTGTTTTTAATTTACACTGCTGTTTCACTGATTTTTGGCTTTCACAAATGCAAAACATATATATTCATAAAGACAAGAGTCACAATTGGGAAATCCATAAAGGTGAAAAATGCGGTAGTCAGAGAAATAAAAAGGAGAGCATCTAGTATTTACAAGGAGAGATATTAGAATGATATAATCAAATCCATATACCATAAAAGAGGAAAATAATTTTAAAACAGATGTAAAGGAGCTATTAAACTATAGCCTAGTATAACTGAAAAAAGTGATGGATTTTTTTTTCTGTTTAAAACAGCCAGAAGTAATCTCATGAACTTACATAAGCCAAATGATGTCCTAACGAAGAAAACCAGGATTTGTCTATCCTACCCCAGAAAGAGAACCTGTCAGTTTTAGTTTTGTTCAGCAGTCTTGGACTGGTATATCACCCATCTTAGATTCCCCTGTCCCTTGTTATTTAAAGAAGCTGTTTTGCAAGTTCATTTGGCTATTAATATCAGCACAGAAATCAGGGGAGGAAACCCATGTAGATAATAGCGTGTCACTCAGAAGAGGAAACCCATGTAGATAATAGCGTGTCACTCAGAAACTATCTTCTCAATAAGTAGAGTGAACCAACGGAAATGGGCAGCTTGGTAACTGGCCCCTGATTTCTTGAATTTAGCAGATCAATGTAAGAGCTAAGTGAGGAGGCAGTTGCCAAGATGAGAAAGTAGGCGGACATTCCCCCTGAACTCAGGATTGGGGGACAAAGTCAGCAAAAGAGAGGTATGCCAAAGGACCATATGAAACCAGTGTCCCAAGAGCACACCCTGAGTTTGGATGGCAGCCCATTGGAGCCACGCAAACCAGACCTTTCCAAAGGAGGTCATGGTTCTGTAGTATAAATGTTTCAGCCTCCCTCTGGCTGAGAGGCAGCAACAAAGGTGGAGGGTCTGAGTGAGTATGGCCGATGTCAGAGCCCAGAATCAGCAGCAGAGGAGGAGGATGAGTAAACCGACCAGATGGTGCCCATCTGGCTTTAGATTTTGCCTCTGAAGACTTTAATTTAGTAGTCAGTCTCCTCTTAGTTTCTTCTCTCTTCTTCCCATGACTTCTGCAGGTGGATATGCTGGGGGGCAAGGACAGCATTTACAGGGTTTCCGGTTCTAGTGCCTTCATTCTTCTCACCCTGGTAATTGAGTTTTCTCTTTAACCCTGACCCGCATAGCCCTGTTAGCTGCTCTGAAGGAAGAAGTAGGTATTTCTTCACTTGGTGGGAAGGTATCATCTCTAGGGGACAAGGGCAAGATGCCCGGCTTGTCCAGTCCCATCGATGCCTTCTTTCCAGTTTGTCTAAGGGCTCCAGAGATCTGATAGTTGATGAATGACATTTGGTAAGAAGTCTTTGAGCCTACTGGCATCAAGACTGCTGGCTTGCTAGCCTTCTTGGTGGTACCAGCTCTTAGCAGAGAGTCTGTGAACATGCCCAAATAAATGGACAAATCTCACCACCATGGCTGTAATACAGTATGGTGAAGTACAGGCCCACAAAACACTGAAGGGAGGGTAAGAGGGAGCTTGCAGCCACATGGAGTCAGGCAGAAAACACTGGAGTCTTTTAAAGGTAAAGGCAAAAGAGTGATCAAATCTTCAGTGTCCTAAGCAGGAAAACAACCAACCCATCGATTCTTTTTCCTCTGACTCCAGCCCCAGCCTCTTCCCTGACCCACAAATGGGAAAGCAGACCTGGCTCTGGATAGGGTCTTCCAAAGGGTCAGATCTCTCCTTTCTTTCTTACTGGTCTGACTCTTCAGTGGAAGTGGCCAAGTTTTGGCTAAAGAGAACATTCAGTCCAAAGCTCTTAGAAAAGCTTATGGAAAGTCAATTTGAGGGTGGAGGCACAGGGTAAGAGAGAAAAAGGATTGGCTAGAGGGGAGGCGTTCACATGAAGACACGTTTTCAAACAAGAAGCACATTTTCAGTACAATGAATTGCACTGCAGTTAAGCAGTCTAGCCGTCAGGGGCCAAGGCTGTGGGCAGATACTGGTGATCCATCTGTCCTCTTTGTCCTCTCTTAAATCTGCCTCCCCTCTCCTAACTCATCTCTGCGGTCATCCTGCCCTCTAATGGCAATAGCCATTGGCAGAAAATAAAGTCTCCCAGGGAGGCTGAACTTGGGAAAAAAAAAAAAAAAGCAGTGACTCCCCATGGGCTTGCAATTTTCACCTTATTTCTAGTCACTGTTGGCCTCGTTGGGGGAATTCTGTTTGTTTTTCTATTTTTTTAAGAGGAAAAAACCCTACAGGATTTTTGGTTTTAGGGGGGTTGTTTGTTTTGTTTTTGTTTTTCCAGATACTCAGCTCTCTAAACTTCCCGTGGCATTAGGTGAGTAAAAGTTTGTGTGGCTGGCACACAGTGCAGTGCTATAAACAAGCACAACTTGACACTGGGCCACATGAGGATCATCACAGATTTAAAGAAATACAACACCATTCAAAACACAGATAAGAGCCATGGCAGGGAGCAGAGTCTGAAAGTGCCATGGGAGGGTCAGATAGGAAGGGAAAAAAGAGAAAGGAGGAAAAGGGGGGGGGGAGGTGCAGCAAATAGAACTAAGGAACATCTTCATGACAGACTGTACATCAAAAGAGGAAATTCCCCAAGGCACTGCAGAGAAGTAGTTGAGAGTTATAACAGGCAGAAGATATCTGAAAAGGGGAGTGGAGTGGGGTGAGAAAATGGGGGCTTCCAAAGCTTCACTGCGTGTGGAAATAGATGGGCTTGACTTTCCCAGAAAGAATCTTGGGCACTTGCACAGAGATGATTTCTGCCATCATTTCTGGAAAGTCCACGCTCACCATGTGGGACTTGATTAGCAGGTCAAAAGTGAACTGATGTAGCTCTCGCGCAATCTGTAGGGGGAGCAATGAGAGGGAGAAAACAGGCTTGACCAGGAGTTGGCTTCCGTCAGGCTCTTACCCCCACCTTTGATTTCTTCCACCTTCCCTGCCCTTGGTCCTTCCTGTGGATGTGTGTATGTTCACACACATGTACACTAAATGGTCTCCAGGGAGTTACTGAAGGCTCCCAAGAGATCTCTTACACCATTGCAAGCTCTCTGACTCAGAACCTTGTGTTCCTCTTCCCCAGCACATGCACGCGAATGCATACACCCCCCCAACATACACACACACACATTCTCTTCCTGCCTCTTTCACACACACACACACACACGTGCGCACACACACACACACAGACATCATTGAAGGGAGAGGGGAAAAACATTCAGGCCTGTTTTGTCTGCCTGGAGAACTTATCTGCTCTAAGCCCTTTCCCTGAGTCCCAACTGCTCTGTTCTCAACTCCTCCACCTCTTTCACAGCATCCAGGGGCAATGTGACCTGTGTTTCTTTCTTCTCCATTGCATTTTTTTCCTGGACCACACTCAAAGCCAGAGGAGGATGGAAGCACCTCCCAACAGGTGGTGCCTGATCCTAGAGGAGCATATGATCACTTAGCTCTATCAAGTTGCTTCTCCCTGATGAAGCACCCTCCATCATTTGCTTACAGGTTGCACAGAGTCCAGGAGCTTAGTGAGCTGGTAGAAGCGCCTCGAGCAGGATGTGGGATTTTTTCTCTTGCAAGCAATGATACGATCAAGTTCCTTGATGTAGTTCATTCGAAGTTCATCAAAGAATTTTTGATTTTTCAGCCCATCCACTGGAACTGATGTGGGATGAAGACAGAATGGGGAGGGGAAGCATGCCCACAAAGGAGCATTAGACAAATCACCAAGTTTTCTGACCACAAACTTGACCCCCACCCCCACAGGGAGGGAACCATCTACTTGGTTTCCTGTCAGTTGAAGTCTGTATGCCTGGGTCCTTCAGTCTGCCAGGAAGTTCTAGACAGAAGGCTAGCTGGACCCAATCCGAAGGGCATCGAGTAAACCAAATTTACTGACCCTTTCCTTTTTCTAGTCTTCTCATCTGCACATTTCTTAGAACCTGTGGTTTTATGTTGTCACAGTCCAGCTCTGATTTAGACAATTAAAATATATAGCTTCGAATATCAAATTTGACCTCCTTTTTCCCTCACGGGGGCTAAGATAACATTCTGCTTAGAAGAGACATTAAAGAAAGATTACTTGGCTGCCTAATAAACCCTATCTGAGTTGCTCACACATACCTCCTATTATTGGCAGAAGAGGAAATTCCTTCCAGAGGCAATTCCTTCTGCTCTGCAATAAATATAAGGTAGTCTTTGCCTGTTTCTATGGTAGAAGCTATGGAAAAATTCAGAGACCTGCTATAGCCAGCTCCAAAAGCCTTGTCCAAAGAGAGACTGGAGGTAGCTGGGGATCTAACAGAGGTTGAGTTCTAGCAAAGAAAATAGTCTGAGCCATGAAATTCATACCTGGTAGAAAAAAAGGATGCTAAAGGGAGAGTGGAGGAGGGAGGGTGAACGAAGAAGGGAAATGCTTAGGGGTTGGCTTCTCCCTGATAAATCTTTAATGGAAAAAGTAGCTCCCCTCTGAGCCCCTATTGACCCCAGGGGCATTTTTGTCTTTCCAGGCACTTACTAATGCTGAATAGCAGCAGTGCCTTCATGCACAAAAATTCTTGGGGGGTGATCTGGAGCCATCCAAATTCTTGAGAGAGGTGCCTCATTCGGACACACTGGCTGTACATCCGGGACTTGTGCATACGGTACCTGCAGAGGAGACAGATGGAGAAAGGAAAGGAGTAAGGGAAGGCTTAAAAATAAGCTCAGAGAGAATGTCTTTGGTCGTCCTCCCCTCCCCAGGTTCTCTAAGAAGAGCTCGTTGTTTCTCTTGCTGGTGCTTCATTGACAAGGAACAAAGCTGTTCTTTTTTTTTCCCCCCAAATCCTGACATCCTGGTAACTACTCATCTTCCCTGGTCAGGATACAGGTTAGCACATGGAATTTCCAGGTCCCTGTGCCCCTCCTGTTTCCTGAGACAGAGACGGGAAAGCCTAACCAAATCAACACAATGGGCCAGGCACATGGTCTCCCTGACTACAGTTCTAATACCCCAGCTACAGCCAGAGTCAGAACCTGCCTCCCAGGCATCCCAACACGGGAGTATTTCTAGGAGATAAACTTTAGAAATCAACTCCTAACATAAAGACACCAGGATTTCCAAGTGACCACAGTAATTTATCCTGTCAATTCCCCTGTCTCTTGGCATAAATGCCATTTCTTTTGCTAGAAATTTTGTCACTTAAAAAAAAAATCTAGGGAAGAAGATTCCCCACTGTCCCTTCACAAAGTTTGTTCCAATACTTATCAAATCAGCCAGGAAGTGTTTCCAAATGTCCAATCTAAATGTACCTTGAAGGGGAGCCTACTCCCTCATATAATGGTGGTTCCTTACCACAGTTCGGGAGTTGTAAACACATGTGAGCTGTTTTTACTATAGTGATTTGTCAACAGATCATCACATTATCGCCTATAAATTATATAGGGAAGTGGCCAAGGCTTGAACAGTTTCTAAGGGGTGAACAACCTCTCTGTTTTATGAGTGGCCATGGCAAGCGCCAGCCTCTAGGAAGATGCATCATCTTCCTGCTAGTTGGTTTTCCTGGTTTTCAGTACTTCAAAAATCGTGTGTGTGTGTGTGTGTGTGTGTGTGGGGGTGGGTGAGAGAGAGAGAGAGAGAGAGAGAGAGAGAGAGAGAGAGAGAAACTCATTTTGTATCTTGTGGAGAAAGGAAAGAGAATTTAACACCCACTTAAGTGGTGAGGAAAAAGACCAAGATTAGGCTTGATGGTTGTGGTTTGACGTTTTGGTCCCCAAACCACTAGCCTTGTCCATGGGCTAAGCAAGCCTGGTACTGGTTGGGTGGAAGGCCAGCACCCTATCTCAGAGAGATCTTGGCTGCCCTGGAGAAAAAGGGAAGGGGGGCAGATGGTGTGTTCAATTCAGGCTGGAGACCAGCTAGAAAGAAGAAGTATTTAGACAGTATCACAAGTCAACTGACCAAAGCAGTGTTGCTCCAAGGTCTTTCACCCTAGGGAATTTTTGAGAAAGATCTGCTGACCCTTGGACGTGATCTGGCTCCAGGCTCTACTGTACTTCCAAGCCTCTGCTGATAACACTGCAGTCTTTTTACCATTTGAAATCATGGTCCTGATGTGGAGGATTGATGTAACACTGCTGCAAGTCCCAGGGACAGAGAAATGTGGGGAAAAGAAAGAAGAAAAAGGGAAAGGCAAGGGAAGGAATTCAGAGGGGAAGGGAACAAGAAGGAGAAAGGACAAAAAGAGTAGGGAGAGAGTTAATGGGAAGGAAAGGGAGAAGAGAGTGGAAGGCAGAAGACAAGGGGCAGGAATGGAATTCAGAAAGAGAGCAGAGATAGGTGAGAATTAAGAGAGAGTGGTAACAGAAGAGATGAAAATTGGAAAACACTGAGCACAGGGCTTGGCACATAGTAAGTGTTCAATAAATGATATGTAGGAAGGTGCCATTCTAATACTATTCACCATTCTACAGATGAGAAGACTGAGGTTCAGAGGAGTTAGGTAATTTAGTCAAGGTCACACAGCTGGGGTCCAAGCCCATTACCCTCACAACATGTGTTCTCCACAAAGAGGGGAGGAGGAGAGAAGAAAGCAGGGCTGATGACAGGACTTGGTGTCAGAGAGATCAGGAAATGGGTTGGCTCATAGTCCATCTCTCTCTTTTTGGGCTTCAGTCTCCATATTAGTATCTTGAGGAGGCTGGCAACAATTAGTGGCTGGTACTGGAGTGAACTACCTTCCTAGTGGATGCTAGATATATGTGGGGGAAGTGTGGCCTGTTACAGTGACAGAGATCCTACTGGTATTTAGTGGGCTGGTGCCAGACATGTTAAACATAAACATATTCCAATATGCAAGAATATCCTGCACAATGCAAAATTATTCCTCTGACAATGTCACCAGCATCCCTGTTGAGAAACATTGGTTTAGATGTTTCTAGGGACTGTAAGAGCTCTAACATGGTGGTTCCTACAAGAGGAAGGGGGGCATTGTTGTTTCAGGAGCACTGGGGCTTGATGGGTCTAGGACCCTGCCTGTGCTGGGAGTCCCATTGTGCCTTCTGAAGAGCTACATGGGAGTGGGCCAGAAAGCTGAGAAGGAGTGCCTCATTACTTCCACGGAGGCAGAAAAGGGAATGAGGATTTAGAAAACACCAATTATCATCTTGCAAAGATTCAAGGGTCCTAGGGCTCTGGATAGGGAGAGTGGTGCAGGTGCCCAGGGTGTTAATTCAATCACTGGAGGTCAGCAGGAAAGTAAGGGTGAGAGATACATAGGAAGAGGGCTTTTAAAGGCCTGTCCCAGAAGATGGCATGATAAGTAACTCTTTGGAGATCTGGAAACCATAAATCAGGTTGTGCCAAAAGCCCAATGGTTATTCTTAGCTCCTGGCTACCAGGGTTAGCTGGGTTGGAAGAGGGCAGCTGGGGATACTCATTTTCCCCCATATGGCCTTGCTGTACTGGAAGGAACCAGTAGCCTGTACATTTTATTTTAAGGCTCTTCTGGGTTAGAGGGCTGGAGGGGAAGGAAGGTCAACTCCTGCCCTAACCAAAAGGATTCTCTGTGGTGAGACTAGCTCAAGGTCCTTGGGTAGATTTTTTTGGCCAGCTCCAGTCACATGCTATCGGGGGACCTCAAACAACAGACAGAGAGAAGATTATCACTATTAGGGAAAGAGGATCAGAAAGGTCCTTCTTTTTTATTTCTTGCCTATCATGCGCCAGGCATTTCACATCCATTAGCTCCCATTTTAGTCATCATAACAAACCATTTAAGAAAGTTATATTTTATTAACAGACAGGGAAATTGAAGGTCACAGAAGTCAAGTCTTGCCCAAAGACAGTGATTCAGGAATTATAGAACAGAGATTTTAGTTGAGATAAGTGTAATTCCAAAGTCTGAGCCCTTGGCCAAATTCATGAAGGACAAATAGAGCTGGTGGGCAGGACAAGGATTAATTAAATCTGTTTTTAGTTTTTATTTTTATCATTTTTAAAAAATTTTATTTTATTTAAATGCAGTTAATTAACATATGGTGTAGTATTAGTTTCAAAGGTAGAGTTCAGTGATTCATCAGTTGCATATAACACCCAGTGCTCATTCCATCATGTGCCCTCCTTAATGCCCATCACCCAGTTACCCTCATCCCCTACCCCACTTTCCTCCAGCAACCCTCAGTTTGTTCCTATAGTTAAGAGTCTCTTATGGTTTGTCTTCCTCTCTGATTTTGTCTTATTTTATTTTTTCCTCCCTTCCCCATGATCCTCTGTTTTGTTTATTGAATTCCACGCATGAGTGAAATTATATGATAACTGTCTTTCTCAAATTGACTTATTTTGGTTAGCATAATACCTTTTAGTTCCATCCATGCACTACTTGCAAATGGTAAGATTTCATTCTTTTTGATGGCTGAGGAATATTCCATTACACATACACACACACATACCACATCTTCTTTATCCATTCATCTGTCAATAGACATATGGGCTATTTCTTTTAAGATGTATTATTTTTTTGAGAGAGAGACAGAGAGCACAAGTGGGGGGAGGGGCAGAGGGAGAGGGGAAGCAGACTCCTTGCTGAGTGTGGAGCCCGATGTGGGGCTGGCTAGGTCTCATGACCCTGAGATCATGACCTGAGCCAAAACCAAGAGTTGGACGCTTAACCAACTGAGCCACTCAAGTGCCACTTAAACCTGTTTTTAAAGAGAAGGGAAGTGGCTGGGCCAACGTCACATGGCCAGAGAGTGGTAGAACTGCTCCTCCCTGTCATTTACCACCATGAGGCAGTATAAGAGCTGAGAGTTATACAGACATACTTTGAATTCTGTCACCATCATGCCTTGGGTGAGCCACTTTATTTTGTTGAGCCTAATTTTACCCATCCATTAAAGAATATTATCTATAAAAAGGGGAAATCTCATTATCCTGAGGGCTCAATGAGAAAGGATTTAGGAAGTATCCAGTACAGTCCTAGCATAGCAGAGCTGCTCAACAAATGGTGACTGCAAGTAGCCCTCAGTGGTAGCAAGGGGACCACAGGAACTTCAGCTTTCACAGCTAGTCTTTTTGCCCATTCCCTGTGTTGCTCAGAGTGAAGGAGAGGGACCTTGACATGAAGTTGAGATAATCTACAGGACAGGTCAGAAACATGGCCAAAATACTAGGTCTCAGGTGGGAAAGGAATGGCTCTGCACCAACCACACACACACCCCACGCCCGCCACCACCATTGCTTTCCACCAGGTGGCCTTTCGGCAGGGCAAAGGCACCTCAGATTGGGGAGGCTGGCTAGAGCCTCTACTACCTCACCTACAGGTCAAATGGGCTACCCCCTCCCCCACTGTTACTCCCATTATCATCATCACCGCTGACCAGGTCTGGCCAGGATGTTATGTTTATGTGAGTTCTGGGCCCACGGGGACTTACTCATTGAAAACCAGGTCAGGGGCGAAGTAGAGCATCCTGGAGTTGACATTGGTGAAGGACCGCCAGCCCATGGCAAACACCATAAGTCCCATCCAGGAGTACTGAATGACTGCCATCTGGTCATCCACGTGCAAGTTGCGGAAGCCTGAAGATGGGGCAGAGGCAGTGGTCAGACTGAGCGTTGATGGGCTGAATGAAGTCCCAGCCCTCTACTGGGCCGAGAACCTCTGGCATTCAGGCAGCTCCTGAGGAGCCCCAGGGACCATTAATGCTGAGGAGCAGGGGAAGAACAAACTATATGGTGGGGATAATATTCCTTGCTCTCCCTACTTCACTAAGCTACTCAAATGAGATGATGATGGAGGCCAAAAATGGTACTGTCATTTGGAAGAGAATAATAATCTAACACTGGCTGCTTACAATGGATGAACTCTTGTATGTTACTTACATTAACTCATTTAATCTTCACAGCAATCCAATAAAGTAGGTACTACTAGTAAGCCCATTCCGTGAATTAGTAAAAGTGAATGACAGAAAGGTTAAAAACTTGTCCAAGATCATAAGGCTAGTAATTGGCAGACCACATTCCAAAGCCAAGCAGCCTGACTCCAAAGCATGTGCTCTTGCTTACTATGCTTTTCTGAAGATGCAGTGTAATAATCACTTCTCTTGTGTGAACAGCACTTTTCACTTTACAAAGATCTTTTCTAGCTATAATCTTAATTGTCCCTTCTAAGAACCCTGGGAAATGGATATTATTACATATCAGCATACGTTGGAATGCCTTTGATAACCACTGCCTTCTCTACACCAACTTCAGGCTCCCTCTCTTTTCTCTGATCCTCTTTTGGACTCTCACTTCCTGTCCATTATTTTCTACTCAGCAAGTAACCTGGCTCTGCTAGTTTCCTACTCTGCCATTCCTGCCCTATTGCCATTATTCTACACCAACAAGGGCTTTATGGCCTGCCTCCTTAGACTGATTTCTTGCTACTTCTCATAATTTAGGTTCCAGTTATTCTGAAATATTTAGTTTGCTGAACACACCATACTTTCTTATGCTTCTGCATCTCTGCTACCTCTGCACAGGCAGTTGCCTTTGCCTAGAATGCATTCCTCCCTCCCCAGGCTTTCCTTCTGATAATACCTACTCATCTTTCAAGTCTTCACTGAAAAGCTACTTCCTCTGTGAAGCCTTTTCCAACTCATCTAAGCAGAAGACTTAATGATTCTTCTTTTACCTTCTTACTGAACTTTGTGTAGCCCTACAAACTACAGCACTCATTACACAGTACTGGAATTTACTTATGTACCCTTACGTACACTTATGTACACATCTGTCTCCTCCACAAGACTTGTCGATTCCTGAAGACAGGAACCATCCCTTCTTTCATCTTTTCCTCCCTAGTACATAGCACAGTTCAGATATTTGAGTACACACCTTTGAAATAGTAATTTATTATATGTAATAATTTGATAGTAATTAAGTGGAATAAGGATCCCCATTTTTTTTTTCATTTTACAAATGAGAATTAGATGATCTCCAAATTATCTCCCTTAGTTTGAGAGAATGGAGGCTCCCCCTACTTCCACAATACCACACAGGTAGAACAGATGTAGCTATATTCTTCTGGAAGTTTTGAGACAGTTGGATGTTTAGAGAATCACCTCAGAGCTCATCTCCTACCAGTACCCTTTTTCTCTTTTCCCCAAAAGATCCAGAATTATCTGTTTGTTTTGCTATACCTCATTAGGAATGCTTCCATGAATTTAGATAAAGCTTCTAGCTTTCCTGTTGATCACCTAATTTAAGTCTCACAATAACCCTAGAGGGTAGACAATGTGGCACTCATTTTGCCAACAAAGAATCCAAGGGCCAGACAAGTTAACTGACTTCCCCAAGGTCGTACAGTCTTTATGTGGCTGAACTGGGACTAGAACTTAGGTGTTCTAATTCTCTACTTCAGTGCTTTTCCCACTCTACTGCTGAAGGACACAGCCCAAGAACTACCAAGCGTGAGTGTTTCTTAGCCATAGGCCCAGGTCTGAAGTCTACACTGTCTAGACACATTGTTCTGCTTGGTTGGTCCTTGCCCACACAAAAACCCCATTTCGCTTTTCTTTTCTTTTAGGTCCCAAGCCTACCAGACATCAGGGACTGTAGAGTCCCCATATCACCACCTCTGCAGCTCAATGGACTGGCTGCAATCTTAGCTCCCAGGCCTGTGCCTCCCATCTCACTGTAGTGATATGCTGACAGACTAGCTCAAGTCTCAGACCCCAGAATATTTCCTGCCAGAAGTCATTCTGTAGCACAGAACTCTTGGTACTGACTCTTCCTAGTAGGACACAAAAAGCAGGGACCAAGCATGGAACACCTCTTGGGGAAAGGGCCTGGGAGCTTGAACCCTGAACCTCTGCAGTGGAAGCAAGGAAAGACTTGGCTGCTTAGTTTGTGAATATGAGGGTGCCGGGGGGGGGGGAATGAGGATTAAACTATACAAGTACCAAGGAAGCCGTCAATACTGATGCTTTTTTCCTTCCTTGAGATGTCAGAGAACTAACAAAGAGAAAAAAGGCAAAGCTTAGTTTGGCTGTAGTACTAATTGTAATAATACTAATCGTCCTTAGTGAGACTTGCTCAATCCTAATTACTGTGTCCACATCAACAGCATAGCAGGCTAATTTTCCTATAGGTCTAATATGATCACAATACCTAACTCTGTTTTTTAATGCCCAGCCTTTGAAGTTGCCTGCTCAGCTAGCATGACTATTAAGTAAGGGATGACTTGAGGAAACAGTAGCTCCAGCCTACAGGTTTCCTTCAGCATACCTTCACTTAACACCTATTTGCTACTGTGTTAGGCTACTCTGGAGAAATAGAGAGGAGTCATTGTCAGGTTCTGAAACACACCAAACAGGTTAGGGAGCAGAGAAAGTTTCACTGAGATTCTGTTTTCTCAATAAAATTCAGTCAATTATAATTTCTTAGCAATCTGCAGTGGAAACCTATAGTCCCCTATCTAGTCTGGGAGGACGTGTCCAAAGAAAGCCAGCTGGGAAATATTTAGTCCTATAGTGCATCTGACAGCTAAGGTGTTCACATATGATAAAGCATCCTTGGGACCCAGGCATGAGCTTCTAGGCAAGGCTGGTGGCAGCTTAAATTGATTTTAGTGAAAGCAGTGGCTTGGCATTCCTGTCTCATGATAATGACCCATCATTTACACAGCATCTACTATGGTTTCAGCTACTGCGCTAGGTCATCTTTTGACATGATCTCAATGCTACTAACAATTAGCAAGTCAGTGATTGTTCTACCCCTGTACAAATGAGAAATCAGAAGCACATGCAAACATGTGATTTGCTCAAGATCACACAGCTAGTGTTTGGCTAAGATTCCAAACCAGAAGCATCTGATGATAAATGTACTTGTATACAATCTACTCACCCACCCTCAATTGATAGTTGTTATTTATTAATGTCCAGGTACTATACTACGTGATTTACATATGTCAGCACCATCACAGAAAACTTATAACAAAATTTATTGGAGTAGATGCCTAGCACAGTGGCTCGCACAGGACAGGAACTCAATCTGTTGAAGGAGCAAATAACTTGAACTAGCAGGTAATTATCGATGATATGAATAACAGTTCTTATGAGTGTGGCAACTGGCTTTCTTTTGAAGCTGCCACTTTAAATGACTCAGGGTTGGAAATCATCTCCTTGGATGAGCTAGATGGTGAACTGATACTGACTTGCAGACCTGTTAACGTAAAGAGAGGGTTTCCCATTCTGGAGGGTGAGCTGAGCAAAGCCAGTGACTGCCGGTCATAGAAATTCTGCCATAATGATTTGCACTAGGTTATTGTTAAGACCACCAAATTAGAAATCAGACAGTGTAAGCCCAAATTCTGGCTCCATTTGTTAAGTGACCAAATGGAACAAGTTAGTTAACCTCTCTGAGCCTTGTAATTTGAAATGGAAGTAATAACTCCTCTGATTAACAGGACTGCTGTGAGGATTAAGTGGAATCACATCTTTGAAAAGGTTCTCTATCCCATAAAATAGGATAATTTAAGTGGTTGGCAACAGCTAGGAAAGATTAAGCTGATTCTCTGTTATACATATGACATCAAGACATCCAGCTGAATAAGTAATAAGAATTCAAGCAACTTTCTCTTTTATTCTTTTTTGTAATTTTTTTTCCCTTTGTGAACCCTCTGTTTTGTCACAGTGCATACACAACCAGAGTCCTCAGGCCTTCTTCCCAGTGATCTTATTGGCTAGTCGACCTCAGCTTCTCAAACGAGGAAGGTGTTAGGATGGTCTGGTGGCTATGACTGGGCCTTGTGAGTTAGAAAGACAAAACAGAGGCTTGATAGCCAACATACAATGTCTTCGAAGGCAACAAGATCATATTATGACCCAAGTGGGCTTGGATGAGGTTTTGGCCCCCCACTGTAAATCCCAGGGCTCCAGAACTACAGGGGTACCACACAGACACATCCCACAGTAGAGTGGGATGAGGAGGGGATTTGGAATCAGGAGGGGACCTGGGCTCAAGTTCCGGCCCTGCTACTTTCAGACTGTGTAACTGTAGGCCAAGCACCTGACTTCTTAGAGCTTTAGTGGCTTTATCTGTTAAACAGGAAAAAGAATCCCTGCTTTATAGGACTGTTAGGAAGATGAAATCAGGTAATACAAAGGAAACTGCTCTGTTCACTATAAATTTCCTTCTGAATGGCAGTTATTCTTAGAAGGCAGGTTAATCTTTGACTCCATAACAAGTTTAGGTTGTTGATGTTTCAAAAGAATCTTTGAGTCATAGAACTTTAGGATTAAGACAACCCTTAAAGAATTTATGCTTCAATTGTTTCCAAACTGTGTTCCTTGGAGCCCTAAGATTCTGCAAGAGTGACCCAACGCTTCTCTCAGGGTGGTGAAGGAGAGGCACTGGCTTTAAATCAACCAGTTCCAATTGGATCTGTATACAATGCTTTTAAGAAGTAAACAGTAGGGCTGATAAAGGAAAGGTTGGGAATCCTTGGGTAGAGGAGCTCTGAGGCTTCTTCAACCTCTAATATATTAATAATCAGACCCGTTCAAACATCAGATGGCCTAGGGAGAGAGTGAGTTCCCCATCACTGGTGGTAACCAAGAAGAAGTTAGACAAACACTTTGTATTTCTTTCATTATCACCTAATATTACTGTCTACTATAATTCCTAAGGCAGTTTAAAGAACACTAAGAGTTCCTTGAAGCACAATTTGACAACCATCCATTTAGTCCAAACTACTCCTCACACAGCATAGATGAAGAAACTGAGACCCAGAAAGGGAAGGGATCACACAACGAGTTACCAGCAGAGCTAAGACTAGAACCTAAGTGTTCTGACGCCCAACCTTTTCTTTCTACCATACTGTATTATAAGAGTTCCCATGGTTTGCCTCCTGAGGGTAATACTGAAGAGAATATCAGTCAGGCTCAAGACAATCTCTGCAGGTAAGCTGGTGTGTGCGCATGTACAAGAGTATCTTAAGGCATATAAGGGTATGTCCATGTGATCTGTGATTGGGGGAAATTTGCTGACTATGTCTGTAGGTTGAACATGCAAACATGACTGCTGTGTGCTGATGTGAGGAACATGGGTACTCTACAATGCTGCTCTTCTCCTTGATTTAGGAGTTTCCTTATTTTTCAAGTGGGAATTATACCAATCTCTCCCCTCCGTAGAGCTATGATGAGGACTGCATGAGTTAAGACATGGTGCTGGCCCACAGGAGCAATTCACTAAATATGGTCTCCCTTATCCCAATCCCCCTCTTCCCATTTCCTTACCAGGCAAAGCCTTGGCCCACTTGACCACATGTACAAGCTGTCTTTCGCCCAATTCATTAAGGCTAGAGAGCAAGGCAGCAAAGGAGTCAGGCTGGTTGTTGTCATGTCCAGCACACACCACGCCTGGCTCGATGGCTTCAAGGACATTCAGAAAGATGGGCTGACACTCATAGCCTTCAATGTGTGACACCGTCAGCTTCTGGGTTGGCTCCTCAGTGGGGCTGGTGGCATTGGAAGCCTCCCCTTCCTCTTGTAGTTTCAGATTACCAAGTTTCTTCAGCTTCCGGGCTATAGGGAAGGAAAGGAAAACTTGGATTTATTATCGATGGCCAAACACACAACTCAGCTACCCCGTTAGAAAAGTTGCCTAAGCCAAGAAAATAGGGATATTCATTCTCCCTGGTCACAGAATCTAAACTCCTTAAGGACAAGTGCTCAGTTTAAACACTGGTTGAATGAATGAGTTATCATTTCAAATCCCTACTAAACCCATACTTTCATATCTTGCTTTCTCCTCAATCCCACTCTAGATTTAATAAATGGGAATTTTCTGGTGTTACAGCATTTTCTACTGAACACCACACAGCCTCAGATATTGTCAGACATTATGCCCATAGTTGAACATACACTGTAACACACATAGTGAGTTTTTTTTCTTTAGCAAAGGGCAGATTGAAAAGCTAAAGGGCTGAAATCCCCAATATTATTGAAGGAGTAACAGAATATCCCTGACTCTGTCTGTGAAATGGGACCCCTCCTGAGAGGCAGCCATTAGAAAGGATGATAGAAATAGCTTCTTTTAAAACAACAATAATCCCAAACTTGAACCTTAAGAACCATCGTCTTCCCCCCCCCTTGCACACACACAATTTAGAGGTACTTGTGCATCCTGATGTTTACTAGCGTTCATATTGGCAGAAATAGAAATAACTGGGGAGGTCATAACTTTGAGGCCTAGCAAAGGCAGTTGCACCGGGGAGAACCCTAAACCATTTTATCTCTAATCTCTTTAAAATAATAATAAATAAAAAATAAAGAGATAAGTTGATTGCTCAGTTTAAATGGATAAATGCAACAAAACCTGTTGCTGATATGTTTCTGGATCCTATAGAAAAAGATACTTCTCTGGAACTGACTTTCAGCTCTAATTAGAAAAATAAGTCCTGCAAACTCCAGTCATAGTGCAACTCAGTAAGTCAATGCAAGAATGGATCACATGTTTAGATCAACAACTAGGAGAGAGAAGGAGAAAATGGTGGGGTTGGTGGTGTAAGAGAAGCACAGAGTACTCAGAGTACTCCGGAAAATCAGCCCAGAGTGCAAGATGACATTGTCCAGCAGCCATTGCTGCAGGGCTTGGATAGTCAGTAATAAGGAGATATGCACACACATAGTCAACTCCCACCTCCCACCTTCCACCAAGGGCACAGGATGGAAGGTATGGGCCCATCTTCTCCCAGATTTAGAGGCCTGGACTCCAAAATGTCTTGCCATCTGGTGAACCCATGGCTGACATGGGTTCTTGTAGGCAGCTCCAGACTGGCCGTGCCTACTGGGTCTGTTCCTTCAGTACAGTTTCTAGAGGGAGACCCCATCTTTCTCATCACTAGCAGTTTCTGGCCTTGAGCTCAGGAGCTGACAGACCATGTAGTCCCCATTCCAACCTGAAAGAGGACAGATGTAATTAGCCCTCTGCCTGAGGGCTAAGAAAAATGAGGGTGACTATTTATTCAGGTTCTTCTAGTGCCTCAGTCTATGAACACATTACATCATTTAACTCCACAATGATTTTAGGAGATTAGGAATATTTCCTATCCCTGTTTTACAAGTGAATAAACTTAGGAAACACAGCTATCAAAGAAAGAGAACCCTGGGACTCCTGGGTGGCTCAGTCGGTTAAATATCTATCTGCCTTTGGCTCAGGTCATGATCCCAGGGTCCTGGGATCGAGCCCCACTTTTACTTCTCCCTCTGCTGGCCGCTCCCCCTGCTTGTGTTTTCTCTCGCTGTCAATAAATAAGATCTTTTTAAAAAAAAAAGAAAGAAGGAGAACCCACTAATCTGAACCTGGTCTGCTGACTACAAAGGCCATGTTCTTTCTACTATATATATCATGCTGCCTCCTCAAGGTCTCTGAAGCTCTGAACCCTACTTCTAGCCAAACAGCCGAGTTGAGGAGTGGGGCTGGGGTTATATCCTCCCAGATCTCCATCCTCACCCTTGACTCCAAACTTCAGTAACTAGCATCAAATCCAGAAGACAAGAGGCAGGAAACTATGAAAATACTCTAGTCACGTGCCCAAAGTAGAAGCAGGCTTGGAGCACTGTAGTGGCCTAAAAATTCACAGCATGACAAAGTAGGAAGGGCCTTTAGAAATCATCTCATCCAAGGGCCACAGATTCAATATACCTTCAGAGTCTACATAGGTAATTCAGTGGTGTGTGCGTGTGCGTGCACATGCGCGTGCATGCGTCTGTAAGGGGATGGGAGGAACTCTGGTGAACTGGAGTAAATGACTACTGGCCGTCCTGCCCTTGCCATGCGCATGCATGTGGACACCCACATACACACAACCCTAGAAGGCATTCATGTAATATTTAAAAAATTTTCCTGGAACTCATCTGTATTCCAAAGTTAAAATCAGTCCTTAGCTACCATTCTGGGACTTCTGACCTTAATCCAACCTTTCGAGTCAAAGCTAGGGAGGCTGAAGCCAGAACAAGTAAGGTCACCTAGTGGTAGAGCTAAGACTAAAACCAGGGCTTTTATTCCTAATCCAGAGTTCCCTGTGCCACATCAGCTTTTTGACTAACCCGTTTCTACTCTATCACAGCACTTACCTCTTTGAGCTCCTTCTAGGTATGCACTGTCCAACATAGTAGCGGCTAGCCACATGTGGCTACTTAAATTGAAATTAATTAAAATTAAAGAAAATGAAAATAGAATTCCTTAGTCTCACTAGCCACATTTCAAGTGCTCAACAATACAGACATAGAACATTTCCATCATCTCAGAAAGTTCTATGGAATAATGCTGTGAACCTAGACTGTTCTCTGGGGCAGCTGTCTCATTTGTCATGCCCTACTCATGCTATTGATAAAGAAGAAAAGAATCTAAATAAATTTTATACAGATGAATCCTTGGGCTTTTCTCAAAGGTACGGGGACAAAGCAATTGGTGCTGGTGCAATCAGTGAAGTACACTCTGTCACCTCAACTCTCCCACCAATGACTCAGATCTCAGTGGGGTGATGACTCGTGGACCTAAGCAAACTCATTATAGGCAAGATCAATATGTGCAGAGACTGTGGGGAGAGTCCATCAACATGAAATAATTCCCCTTTTCTGCACACCCACCTCCTCTAGACTTATATGGTATCTGCTTGAGGAAAAGAAGCTATATTCCCACTTGCGTCTAGGACCTGGGTGATGTGCTGTCCCTGCAGCCATAGTGGCCCAAGCTGCACCAGGTGTTCTGGCCTCTCTGCCTGAAGAGGGTGACTGTACTGGACGTAATTGAAATCAGATTCCATTCATTCTGCCAGGGGATCCTCTGTTCTCTTTCTGCAGCAGAGGCCAGCGTGTTGCTAGACGACTTGGAATGCTGGACAATGAGGCTTGCTAGTCTCAGCTGTTACTCAATGCCCAAGGCCTTGTTTTCTTCCATGAAGGCCACCCCCACAGCCCTCCTTCCTCCTGCACCTGAGCCCCAGAGTCAGCTCTAACTCTTTCATGTGAGGTACAGGCCTGCCAGCCCCCGCTATAGGAGAGACCCATTGGTTTACTTACATTGAGAAGCCAGGAGAAAAGGGACAGTAAAGGTGGATAATCTAACAGTGTTTGAGTTGCTTTGCATCTCTTCCCCGTCTTTCAGTCTCAGATCAGTGACAACAAAAGGCCACTGGCAAGTTACTTCCTTGTCCCTACCAGCTCTTTAAGGGATTGGAGCACCTGACACGATGTCTGGATCCTGCTGCCTGGATCCTTTGGAGAACTCACTTTTCAGCCTGGTGGCATTAGACCCCTGTGAGGGCTCTCTATAGCGCCAGAGACAGATTTTTCAATTCAGTTTCCATGGTCCATCCCCAAGGACCACTGTGACCTTTAGGTACTGTTCCAGCCTCATTCCTTGCCGCCTCAAGATAGAGGCCTTCTCATCCCTGAGCAGGGAAGAGGCAGGTGAGGTGAAGTTCCACAGGTTTTTAGAAAACTTGAATCCCTCTCCCTAAGGTCAAGGATATTTCTCTTCTCCATAAAATTTGGAGCACAAAAGAATCACTTTCTGTTGTAGGTGGACTTCTGAGATGGCACCCAAGAGTCCTAATCCCTGGTTGCTCACAATCTTCTTCCAGTTATTTAGTCGAACACTAATCTACCTGTGGTTGTGGAAGGGCTGGATAGATGTAATTAAGGTTATAATTCAACTGAATTTTAAGGCTGGTTATCCTCGATGGGCCTGGCCTAATCAGATGAACCCTTAAAAGGCACAGGGCTCTTTTTGGAAAGACATCTGTGGAGTCCGGGGGATTCAACATAAGGAAGGTTCTCTGTTGCTGGCTTTGAAGGTGGAGGGATCAACACGCCAAGGAATGAGAACAGCCTCTAGGAGCTAAGAGCAGCCTCTGGATGGCAGCCAGAAAGGAAATGGGAACCTTAATCCTACAACTGCAAGGAACTGAATCCTGTCATAATCACATGAACTTGGATGAGAACCCTGAGCTCCACATTAAAATGCAGGCTGGCCAACACCTTGATTTCATACTTGTGAAACCCTGAGCTGAGAAGCCAGTCAGGCTGTGTCAGACTTTTGACTTATAGAACTGTGAACTGATAAATAGGTACTGTTTGAAGTTGCTAAGTTTGTGGTAATTTGCTATGCAGCAATAAAAAAGTAATACACTTTCCTTACAGAAGTGTGGTATAGGGCAAGATAATAGGCTTCAGAGTCAGATGATCCTGAGTTCAAATCCCAGCTCTGGCAATTACTAGCTTTGTAAGTTTGAACTCCTTGCTCTCTCAGCTTTTCTGAGATTCAGTTTCCTCATTTGTAAAATGGGGGTACCACCACCTAGTTCTTAGGACACTTATGAGAACTGAATGAGAGAGAATGCCTGGCCCATAATGAGCCCTCCAAAATGACTCCTTTACTCTCCGTTCATTTCTAAAGAGTTGGGAGTGAATGGTCTGTGGGCGACCTAACTCAGGCATGGGGAAGAAGGAACACAGCAGGATTAAGAGAACCAGATACAGCTGAGAAGGGAAGAGTAACACATTATAAAATGAAAAAACAACAACTGAGTTTCTTCTGCACATAACTGCTTATAAAACTGAAGTCAGATCTTAAGTGTAATTCTAAATGCTAAGTAAACATGAAGACATGTTTGGTGCAGGGCTGCAAATTCTTTGTGAAAGCCAGACTGGGCCATACTTAAATGCGTGCATTTGAGTATGTGTGTGTGTATAACTGCTTTTATCTTACAGTGCTTAAATAAAGGGGTCATGAACTCAAATATCTTCACTAGTCAGGCAGATATGTAAATGAGTAAAATAGCCTAGTGCACAAAAATAAGGTAGGCTGGGGAAAGTGAAAGTAACTGATGCCCTGCCTAGGGGCGGTCTATGTCAATTTTCAAAACAAAGACTGTGCTGGGCAAACAGAATTTTTTAAGTGAGTATCGGCCTGGGGAAAGCCAGTGTGTGGCCTCTGGCTTACATCATGCCAGCCATCTTTTCATCCACTGGGACTGCAGTCTGAGGATCTCCCTGTACAACTTTAGGCTTAGAAGATCAGATGAATACTGGATTATGATTCAGGGGAGTTCAGTATATGACCGTGGGCACATCCTTTTCCTTCTTTTGCACTTGGTTTTCTCATATATGTATAAAAGGCAAGAGTTAAGAGCAGAGCATTTGGATCCAGACCATCTGTCGTAAGCCTGGCTCGACGCTTACTAGCTGTGTGACTTTCGACAAGACCTAGCCTTTCTGTACCTCAATTTCCTCATCTGTAAAGTGGGAGATATTATTAATACCTAAATAATAAAGTTTTTAATGAGGAATATGTAGTTACTGTGGTGGCACCTGTGAGTGGAGGGACGATTCTACACCACCAGAAGGACTCTCCAAGACTGAAGCATGATGAAAAAAAAAATACACTAAACTTAAGGAGGCACAATGCAATGATGACATCAAAGTTCTTAAAATGTTATTTGCAATAAAGGACTTTTTATTACTGTGGTGGTGAATTCAGAATCTTGTGGGATATGTGACCCTGAACATATCCCTTGACGTCTCCTGCACCTCCATTTTCTCATCTATATATTGGCTCCAATCTGACCTGACTACTGCATAGGACTATTATTAGGAGGAAATGAAACGATCTCAGTGAAAGTGCTCTGAATCTGGTAAAAGTGTATGCCAATGGGCAGGCTATGACGTTTTCCAATAATGGATCTTCAGTTAGAAAACATTCTGAAAAACTGCCTAGGGTGGCAATCTATAAGAAGCATAGCCTTCCACCTTGGGCATCTGGTCTCAGGCCAAAGGCTGAGGGCCAAACTGACAGGTTTCAGAATCCTAAGATAATAATAGAATTGTCTGACAGAGTTGTTGTAATTTTCCCTAAGAGAAAGCATGCTAAGACAAAGGTGCTTAGAACAGAGTAAATTTCGTGAGCCAATAAATTCTGCCTTTTACTTTTGCTGGCTGCTGGGCCCCACACTGCTCTGCTCCATCCTCTTTATCTTAAGCAGGTAAGCTTCTTTCTGAATAAGCTAACTGATGAACCATACAGAGTTTCCACGGGGACTGAAATCAATTAGGAGAAAGAATCGGAGTTATAAGAGCCCCAGACATCAAATCTACTACGATAGTAGAGCCTCAAGAGGTCTACAAGTTCCATTAAGGGCCTCTGAGAGGAGGCAAAGTGGGCCTGAGGATGTGGCTCCTTCCTTCAAACAGCAGTGCTTTATTCCGTATCTACATTTGGGACTCTTCGTCAGATTTTGTTTGAAGAAAAGGTCACATTGCCAAGAAGATGTTTGAATGTCCCAGATCTTGTCTACCCCTTCCTCTCCCATGCAAACCCATTCCTGTTTAAAAGATGAGTAGACTGAAGGCCAGAGCTGTTTTGCCCCCAGTCACACAGCTAGATAGTAACAGATCACAAAACAGACTCAGGTATCCTGACTTCTTGGGTGGTATTCTTTCCATTTCATCTGGTTGAATAGCATGTTAACGGGGAGGAGGGTCAGTTGGAGATGAGTGGGGAAGCAGGACAGGGACAAGAGGCAGGGAACAGAGCCAGTCCTTGGCAAGCATGGAATGAAAGATTAGTAAGGGGTGCATCCAAATGTAAGTGTACACTAATAAGTGTAGGCCAAATTTTCTCAGGCAAGAAACCTCCTTGGTCCTCTCCCCCATGCCGCCATTCTCCTCCCAGTCCCAATTCTGAGTCAGAGAAATAGTCTGCAAAAGGAATATCAAATTTTATCTTTCAAGGTTTATGTTGGACTATTTAGTCTAATGGTTTTTAGTTCATGGAGGAGTAAATGTAATTAATAATAGAATGATATGCAATGCTGCACAGCCTTGCCAAAGCACAGGATCTGGCAGAAACTATTTCCAAGTCTCTCTCTGACTAGTGAGCCAGAAGAAAGGGGGTCACTGTCCAGATGCCATCCTGGGTGAGGGGCACAGAGTCATTACCAAAAATCTGTTCATGTGAAATTGCAGAGCCTGAAAATGCTTTCACATACCAGGCTTTTCCACTGGAAAAAGTAACTACATGAATTTAGAGCATACATGCTTTTACAATTACATTTAAACTGACATTAAAAACAAATGTGAAACAGCCCAAGCTGAACAGGTCAACATGACCTGGAAAGCAAACCAGGGAGGAAAAAAAAAAAAAAAAAAAAAAAAGCAAAAGCAAAAAAGGCCCAAAGTTAACAGCATTAATTCTGTCAGTCTGTTGTAAATAAGAAAATACCACTGATATATTAATGGCTTTATTAAGGAAAATTCACTAGCAAAAATATGCAACGTTCAAACAAATAGAAAGCAGTTAAAAAATAAACTACATTAGCCTTTCAATCCACATTAGGGAACCTCTCCTTGGCCTGGAGATTAAAATTCTGTCCCAAAGAGCAGGAAACTCCCCTCCCTCCTAAAGTCCTTCCTTGGCTTTTCTCCAGAATGTTGCTGAGTCAGGGGAAGGAGAACGGCGTTGGGGGGCGTGGGGGGGGGTGGGGGGGTGGTATGTGCAGAGGGAGACAGGAGGTGGGGAGGGAGAGGGCAAGGGGAGAAGGAAGGATTGAGAGAGAGAGTGAGGAGGGAGGGAGAGAGGAGGGAGGAGCGAGAGGGGAGAGGGAGGGATTGAGAGAGAGAGAGAGAGAGAGAGAGGGGGTGTGTGTGTGTGTGTGTGTGTGTGTGTGTGTGTGTGTGTGTGTGTGTAGAATGGAGAATGAAGAGGGTGGAAAATGCAGGCCCCAGGCAAGGCAGAAAGAGTGCTCTCATACTTGTCTGTCCCTAGTCTCACAGACTCCACATCCACCGGAAGGAAACTGCTCTCAATATGGAGCTTCTGGGGCAGAGACAGAGAATAGCAAGATATTAAGTACCCTAAGTGCCTCTCCTCTTAGAATAATACAAAGTTGGAGGCTAGCTTGAGAAAAGAACAAGACCTCACACCTGACGGAGAGGCAAGTGGATGATGTGAATGAGTACTAGGGTATTGTTGGGGCACTAAGGCTAGAAGTAAGGGGTAGAGTTGGATCCACTTTCCTCCTTCATCAACAGGAAATAAGAGAAGTCGGCACTGGTTTTTAGATTTTTGCCTTCCTCCCTCTGTATAAAAGGGTTAAAAGTATGTGTTTCTGAAAACAGAATCGCCTTGACTTTGGGAATAAGGAGAAAATAACTGACTCTAGTCCCCTGATCTGTTTGGAGAGAGGGGCCAGCTGGCTTCTTATGGCTCCTCCAGGAGAAGCATAAATTTGGTCCTTGTTTACTAAACTTATGTAGATCAGCTACTGCCTTCAGCTCTGTGATGGGGCCTGAGGTTAAAAATCTTAAGTCCTTGGCAGTGGTCCAGCAGAATGGAGGTAAGGGGAAATTCATGAGTTGAATAATGACCAAGTAAAATGGCCACAGGAGCCTCAGATAGGCACAGTGGCTTCTTGTTCTAGGTAGCACCTTGAGTCCCCGGCAGCAAAACTTCTTCCTGGCAGCATGCTGTGGAAAGCTTCACTGTATCCATCCACCTGAGTGCTATCACATATGATCAAGAATAATCAAAAAGCACTCTGCTAATGCCAAGTCATATTACAGAAATCAACAATCATGATATTACTACATGAATGATAATTGATGCTACTTCTAGAGCTAGTCCTCACAACAGCCCTGTGAGGTAGGGAAACGATCAGTCCCATTGTGGGGAGTCATAAACCAAGGGAGTAGCCCCCAGTCCCAGTACTGGAGTCTGTATTGAGGAGCAAGGGCTTGAGGCCCTAAACTTCAGATTCCAGGTGTTTCCAAGTTATCAGTTAGAACCCTCTAGAACCCTCATTCTGAATGAAGCAGGTCAGCCTTTCTTCAGCGTCTGGTTGTTTTGAGATGCTTGCAAATGCCAACACGGAATTTTTCTATATGAAAATAGGGATGTTGAAAGTAGCAACTTAAAGATAGGCTTGCACCTAGCAGTCCCCATAATCAGATGCCTGAGACAGGTCCTCTAATTTAAGAGGCAGCATGCAAAATTGGGGAAACGGGGTGGCTAACATTTTGGACTGGGGTTCTTTTCTCTTTTCCTACCTACCTGTTAAGTCAGGCAAGGTGGAAAAAATGGGAAATTCTTTACTTAGATTTGTTTTCTCCCCCCTTTCTTTTATGCCTCATTGACAAATATACTAAGGAGCTTATATATATGCTTGTGTGTGCCTCTTTGTACACAGTGGGCAATAATTAGTCAGTGGGGGTGGAGGATCTGGAGGAAAAGAAGGAGGCAGAATTTAACAGTCTCATTACAGTTACTCAGAGCCCAACAAAGCCTCCCTATTTGGTCTTCTGAATTTCTTGCAGCAGCCAAACAATCCCATAATATTAAAAGCATTATTATTCAGCCTGGAGATGGGAATGCTTCGAAATTAATGTCTCTGTGCCTAACAGCTCACTAATCAAAGCTTCTATGCCTCATTTTCCACCCTGGGGAGAGTCCTCAGTCTCTTCCAGTTTCATTGTGGCCAACATGACACACCACCCTGTGCAGGCCTGGGCTGGTGACCTTTTTATCTTGGTCAAGATCCAGATTTTCTTCTTAATTCTAAATGCCAGTCCAAATTTTCTGCAGGTGATTTCTTCAGGATCTGTGCTTACATTTTTAAATTGCTGACTGCTAGAAGGCTGAAATGTCCCTCAACAATCAGTTTTCACTTCAGCCACAGAACCATTGGTCCAATGGAGTATTAAGCAGGGGAAAGAAACCCATTTCTATGCCTGGCTTAAGAGATCTAAAAAGTGTAGCCAGGATTTACTAGACCAAGGAAAGTAGAACTTGATTTTAGAAAAGGTGACCCAGAGTAGTGATGCTATTCTGTTTACTTCCTAGATACCTGTTGTCATGGAAATATTATCAATAAAAGACAATCTGAAGGCTCTACTGATTTCTGTATATACTTTTTCCCTTAGTTCTACTTCATACAAACATGATCCCAAAGGATGGGCAAAATTCTCCAAAAAAGCATCTTGCTCAGGTAAATTGTCTATGTATAAGTTCAGTTCAATAAGAAAATATTTTAAATGCTTTTGTAATCTTAAGGACTACATCCTACAATTTGTAAAAACAGGTGGCTATCTTTTTAAATCAAAAGTTAAATGTTTTTAAACAGTTATGTTATTTCAAATAATTTGTTTCTGAATTGTTATATTTAGAAAATACTTGCCTTTGTATATATGACCTATTGTGTTCTGTGTACTCCTAGCTTTCTGCCTACTGCCTTCGAAAAATGTTGTCTATGACATCATTTTACTCTCTCAAGAGCAACTGAGGGATTTTAGAGCACTTACAGCAAAAGTAAACAACAATAAAATCTTTCTGCTCCTATTACACTTTAAAAACTCAAGGATTTTAAGTGGAAATTTTACAAGTAAGATACTCATTCAAGTACCAGATATGGGGTATCATCAATTTTGATGACTTGAAAAAATTATTTACTTCTAACTGTAGTTCTCTAAAAGCAAAGACTCAAAGACAGACTACAACATGTATGTGCTGTCCCAGATAATTTGGTTTGAAGGAATTATGAGACACAGTCTCTGGTTTCTCCACATACAAGTTTGCCCTAAGAACTATAATTAGAAGTATACCTTTTTCCCTCCAATGTGTCACCAAATATGTATGCAATCAACTGGAGTATGGCGATCTAGACCATGGAGAACAGATTTCAAGAGTTGATTCAAATGTGATACAGAGACCAGTTCCATGTCATGGAACTAGTTTTCTCAGAACCCATGCCAGGAAACACTAGCCTAGACCAAGGGAAGGAGTCTGTATAAGGGAAGAACTTATGTACATGGTCAGTACTTGCAGGTATCAACCCAAATGGAGGAACTAAGACTGCAATCCTAGGTGTGAAGCAAAATTTGGTGCTAGACTTTTTTTTTCTTTTCTCTCTCTCTCCCTGGCCTACTATGTATTTTTCTAAAGTTGAGGTCCTCACCTATACCACACTCATGCTGCTAGTAATTGTCTTAAAAAACCAAATGTAGAAACAGACAAAATGATATGTGAATGTGTCTATCCCATGTCACAGATCTTCAGCTGCCTGAAATCCAAACCATTTAGCATAATAACTAAGTCCATTTTCAATGTGGTTTTACCTTACCTCCCCCATTTCCCCAGATCTGGTCATATTAAATGACTTGCTATTCCTCAAACCCTCAATACATTTTTTCTTATGTCTCTGAGCCTTTATTCAAACTGTGCCCTTTGCCTTGAATGCCCCTTCCCTTATATCTCATTCAACTTCTTCCCAGTCATTTCTTCTTCATCCTTTAAGGTTAAGATGTATTCATTATCACTGTCTGTTGCCTGTTTAACTCTCTGAGGTCAGGGATTTTATCTTAATCATCTCTGCTCCCCCAACATGCCTACCATAGGGTCTGGCACATCGTTCGCACTCAATAAATAAATATTTGCCAAATGGATAAATAGATGAGTGAACAGGTGGAAAAACAAAAGGACTAGCTAGTTGGCTGGCTGAAAGGATGAACAGATAAATAGATGGATGGATAAATGCTGTGAAATTTATCTCCTGAAGAACCATACTGTGAATAGTGTTTCAGTGTTGGAATCACTCTCTTGCATCTGGACATGTGTGGACATGTGATCCAGAAGTACCAATGCAGGGCTGCTTTCGAGCATGGAGAATGATGACAGAGCTGGCTTCAAGATGGTCTTCAACACTGGACACCACAAGGGTGTTCACAGCGTCCATGATGACGTCAGATCATGGCCATGGGTTCCCTGAGCCATCCTCCCAACTAGAGAATCCTGGAGGCTATTAAAACCTGCAGGTCTGTTAACAGTTTTGAGTCTCAGATGTAAAGTTCAGTCTTCTAGTAGGAAAGAGACTTCTCAAATGTGCTAAAGTAACCTCTGAAGAAAACGCTGAACACTTTAGATTCTCACATGTTCCAGGTTTCTTTTCCTCTTCTGGGGTTTGGCTGCTACATGAAATTCCTGAAAGGCCTACCATCTTCCAGGGTCCAGGAGAGGAAGGAATAAAAGCAGGGGCTAATGCCATTTATTAAAAGCTGAGAACTCAAGAGTTACAAAATGCAAAAAAAAAATGTTTGGGGAGGAAAAGGAAGGAAAGTAAGAAGGAGGAAAGGGTTCGGAGAGAAGATGGCAGGTCAGGGCAATTCTTTCTTTCTCATTACATTTTGGAAACTGGAAGTATATCCTTGGGAAGTACTGAGAAAAGTGAGAGAGGGCTGTGCACTTATTCTAATTATGGGCTGTGAAAAAGCCACAGTTAATTCACTAGAGGGAAGGTCCTTTTCTGGACAGTTATATTTCTAAGTATTTTCTTACATTAAAAGTAGGCAAGAGGTTTAGATTCTTGAAGCAGGGGCACCTGGGTGGCTCAGTTGTTAGGCATCTGCCTTCGGCTCAGGTCATGATCCTGGGGTCCTGGGCTCGAGCCCCACATCGGGCTCCCTGCTCTGCAGGAAGGCTGCTTCTCCCTCTCCCACTCCCCCTGCTTGTGTTCCCT
This sequence comes from Eumetopias jubatus, assembly GCF_037043125.1. Classification (NCBI taxonomy): domain Eukaryota; kingdom Metazoa; phylum Chordata; class Mammalia; order Carnivora; family Otariidae; genus Eumetopias; species Eumetopias jubatus. The sequence goes on from NW_028274817.1 coordinate 72,897,180, forward strand.
CTCTCACTGTGTTTCTCTCTGTCAGATAAATAAATAAAATCTTAAAAAGATTCTTGAAGCAATTAGCAATGTGTATCTTTTCAAAAGCAGCCAGAAATGAACAAGGTACAAAGAAAGGCCCATCCTTGTTGTGAATGGGCAGTTAATAGCCTGAAGGTAGTCTTTAAGGGACCCACCCAGAGAACCCAACCACCCTTGGAAAACACCAAGAAACACCAAGAGCTGCTAAGAAAAGAAGCAATGAACATGTAGATAAGCCTAGAGGGAGAAAGGAAAAAGCTATGTGTTTTAAATATCTCTGAGTTAAGGAGATCCCATCACCAAAGAGTAGATGGAACACTACAGAGAAAGCCTTGAGGCCTCAACACTAAGCAAACATCAGCTACAGAGTGCCAGCTTCTTTAAGATACAAGGTGATAACCCTTCTGCCCTCCACTCCCTCAATAATCTATACATCCAGTCTACTTTGAGAAACGTAATATATCTTACATAGGTGTAGCCTGAGGCAGCTAAAATTATCAGGCAAGTCAAAACACTCACCTCTAGACAGCCTATAATTCTGAGGGCAGTGGAGATGTAATCCAAAAAAAGACTGATTGATAGGCTTTTTCTGTGACTTTAGACCCAGAATCACAAAATGATTGTGCCATTGGTCAATCTCATTATCCCAATTTTATGATGGGAAAAACTGAGCCTCAGAGGGGAGAAGGGACTTGCTCAAGGCCACATTCCTCATTGCCGTTTTAGAATATATTATGCCATTTTGAGTTGAGTGATGGGAAGAATAAAACAAAGTTATATGAATTCTCCTTCAGTGTGATCAGAATGTCTATGCTAAACCCAAATCTTATGAAAAGGGAAGTCTATTGCTCAAGTATTTAGAAGGGCCACTCTACATTTATGTTTTCTTTCATTTTCCCATTGTTTTGAGTAAAGGTGTAGTGTACACTGAATTTGCAAGTTAACCATAAACTTGAGAAGGGTTTGCAGCAGAGAATCAGGGAACGTGAAGATAAGTTTATGAAGATGGAAAGGTTTGTTTTTCAAACAATGGTGTTTAAGTGGGTAAACACTTGGGATGTTACTGACATGGTACTTGAACATAATATATGACTCCCTTAACAACTAGAATCGGCTTCCAAACAGGATTTTGATGGTACTTTTAGTTTGAGGTGATCAAGCGTGATTTCTGCTGATGTTCTGCCTGTTGGAATTGTTACATATTATAGGGCATGCCAAGTAACTCAGGGTAAAAGCCAACTGGGAAGTGCTCACCATCTAAATTACTAGTGACCTCACTGTCATAGTAAGCCCTCACATTTGTCTAAGCACTTTGTCAATTACCAAGGATGTTCACGTTCATCACGTTCACGTCACAGAGTGATACCACTAGATTACAGATGAAGAAATTGAGGCTTAGAGGGGCACAGTAAATAACGGAGCTGGGCCTTTAGCTTAGGTCTGCCTGACTCCAAAGGCAAGACCACATACACAATATCAAAAATCATTGTATCTTGCAGACCTTTCTTCAAGTTGGCAGCCCGAGCTCTATTGCCTAGTATGGTGCCTTTGTATACAACTGACACTCAGTAACTATCACAGGAAAAGATCTGCAATGAAAGCCATTCACAGCACTTCTTACCTTCTTTTCCTTGTGTTGGGACCAAGCCCATTTCAAATTTGAGCACTCTAGCCAATAAATCAATTTGAAAACTTAGTGTACCGCTCTCTCCATGAAATGAATTCACAGATTTATGCCTCACTGATAGAGGGAGTAGTGAAATTACTCCTTTTCAAAAGGGGTTCACTATAATCATGTCAGGGACTGTTTTATAATGGAGGATGTTGGCTGAAACATGAACTAATTTTAAGATTTGGACCCAAACTTTAGGAGAACTTTTGTTACCATTAAACTTCACCTGTGTCAAAGCAAGCTTACAGTTCATAGCAGCAGATGAAAAACCAAGGGGTTCTCTACCTGGGAGCCCCCATCTCTTACACACCATTCACAGAGGGCTAAAAAATTGAGAGCTGAGTGTATCAGAACTCTCACCACAGGGTTGCAACATTCCTATGAAGAAAACTTCCTCTTATCACTCCCTTTGTCACCTTTCCTAGCTTTCCCTCCACACTTCTCCATCCCAGTCCTGCTTCTTCCTCCCCACTATAGACCACAATTGTAGGGTATCTCTGGAGTATACCAAGCAAATGAGAACAAGGTTGGTCTTTCTCTGGTATTTGAGTCTCATTTAATGCAGCTGCCTGGAAAACTCACACAGCATCTGCCTGCGATGTCTGGGAGTACTAGACACTACTTGAGATGGTTCTGTCGCAACTGTCTCAAATTGACCCTGAGTCAATTCATTTGTAGTACTTTGGTCTGTTTAAAGACTATTGTTGCCCTGTAAGAGGTGGGGGGATACAGTTATCAACATGAAGACCCACACACAGAAAACAAGTTGGTCTCTGTAAACACGTACATAGGCAGACAAGGTATTGAGCACCTTGCAGAAAGCCAGAGATGGACAAGGACTCTAAATGAGCCTTGAGAGGGGGAGGGAAAATGGGAGGAATCTAGGAACTTGGGTTTTCCAGGCTGATAATGAATAATCAGGTAGGAGGCTATAGTATCAGGCATTCGGAAAAGAGCTTGCTTTTCTTCAAGTTCCATTTACAAATCAAAGTAGACTAATGAGCCTGCTTTTTTTTTTTTTTCATGAAAGGTGCTTCTTTTTTGAAGCAGCAGGCAGCGGGGAGTACCCCCTGCCACTGAGCAGATGTAAACATGAAGAAATGAGGAATTTGGAGGACGAAAATAGAAGTGTAAGCCAAGCCTTTCTGGAATGGTGACAGGGCTCACAGTAGACACAGACTAGGGGACAGAAGCCTTATGATGCATGGCTGCACTTGAAAAAGCTGTATCTTCCTTCTGTCAAGCTACTGTGCTACGAGAAAATGCTTTTGGAAGTTATCAATAGATTTGCAAATAATGGGAAATGATTAAAAGGCCTGCTCCACCGTGGGAGATATGGGATAGGAAACTGGTTCTGCTTGGCAGCCTAGTCACAGGCTCCAAAGAGAAGCAGCTTTTCATTCCAGGTGGCCGACCTTACAATATAGGGATAGTTAACTGAGGATATTCCTGGGTGTTCAGGGCCAGCCTGTGCCTGGGTCATTCTGTACCTGTGATTATTCTGGATTCTGTAGTTCTCTCATCCTGCTCATCATGCAACAACATAGGGCCAGTATCACTGTGTCCCCTGGGGAATCCTTCATAATCACCTCCACACTCACTGACCCCCGATGGGTCCTGATCCCTGCCTCACTCCTCCTGCTCCTGTGCTGAGCCCCAGAGTGGGGTGTGACATGGTTAAGGATAAAGAAAGGCACCAACTGGCTGATGGCCATGTTGCAGATGAAGGCGTCAGTTTGTATCTAGAGTAGAGCTGGCCACCTCAGAAGGACCAAAGAGGGAAATCTGGTTTAAAGAGAGAATGAGAGAATGAGGGAGGGAGAGGAAGAAAAAGAAAAAGGAAGAAAAGTATCATACCTCCCAGAGTCATCCCTGCTTCATAGCATTTCCGGAGGCGACAAGATGGACAATTTTTCCTTCGGAATTTATCGATGGTGCAATCATTTCTGCTGGCACACAGGTACTTCTGTTTCCCTGGGAGAACAAAAAGAACAGTAGATGCCCCATTAATGCATTTCCAGAGTCTCTCTCCTTTAGTATTTCTAGGCAGAAAGGGCATAAGGATATATCTTGCCGGATGAGAGAAGTGGACAGAGAATGGCCCTAAACAATTTGATCACACAGAATCACACAGCCTCGTTTAATTCGATGCTATATTGTTTGGTTTTCATAGGTGTTTTTGTAGGGATGAACAACTGAGGTCCTGCTGATACTTCCTTTAAGACAAGGACTACTCACTGGTTTATAAAAATAATATGTTCTACCTTTACTAAAAGCTAAGAATGGGACACCTGGGAGGCTCAGTCAGTTAAGTGTCTGCCTTGGGCTCAGGTCATGATCTCAGGGTCCTGGGATCGAGCCCCACATCGGGCTCTCTGCTCAGCAGGGAGCCTGCTTCTCCCTCTGCCTGCTGCTCCCCCTGCTTGTGCTCTCTCCCTCCCTCTGTGACAAAAAAAATAAATCTTAAAAAAAAAAAGGTAAGAATGTCCATGGGAAAGTGATCAATGGCAGAAATTATCACTCCTTTAGCATGACACAGCAAAGACTTGGACTTAGGCAATGTTTCTACCTCCTGACCCCTGTAGTCATTCAAAGGATCATACTCAAGCTAATACAGTGCTTATTTTTCATAATAAAAATACAGGTAAAACTTCTATAAAAGAGAACTCCATGAGATTTCTAATTGTCTTTAAATTGATAGTGATCATATCCCCAATCCTGCAGGTTATAAAAATCAGAGATAAAGCTCACTCTTCGTGAAGTGAATCACAACAGGTGAGAGGAAGTCCTTTGAAGCCAGCAGAAGTAAAACACTTGCTGTTGTGCTCATCTGGAGTTGTCACAGATACAAAGAAACATGCTCACACACGTACACACATGCAGAGACCCAGAGAGCCTCAGGATCACAGCTGTTCCAAGAAAGACGTGGAAGGCCACTCAAAAGCTCATGTTTTACTCAATATTTTGCCTCCTTGCTGCTAACATAGGCCTGGCATACAGTAGGCCCTCAATAAACATCGAATTAATACACAAGTGGAACAGGGAGATCCACAGGCACGCAGAGTCACCAGCAGAAATAGACAGAGATACATACCCTGCTGCTCCGAAACATGCAGACCTTCTCATGCTTGGAGCCCTGGGACAGCCTGAGCTCGTGCATCCCCTCACTCCACCCCTTTCTTTATCCAATTCCCTTTTACTGCTGCGCTTTAGTTTATGGGAGAGACTGGGATTTTAGGGAGGCTTCTTTTGGCAGAGGAGACATGTTTGTGGTAAGGAAAAGGAAGAAAAATTGAAGAGCAATTGCTATTTGATAGCAGGGAGAAAAACACAAATTCAGCTATAGCTTGTCTCTTCTCTCCCTGTTCAACCTAAAATGTATGGATCAGGCACAGAAAACACATGTATTATAGTAGGTTATTTTATGTAGGAGATTCAGTAGTAGTCAGGTCAGCAAGACTTTTGTTTTTCTTCTTTCCTCCTTCCCTCTCTTCCTCCCTCCCTCCCCGCCCTCCCTTACTCCTTCCCCGCCCCTTTCCTCTCTTATTCCCTTCCCTTTGTCAAAAGATTCCAAAATGCTGGGCTTGAAGGGACTGTTAAAAACCACCCCAGTACAATCCTTTCATTCCAAGGATGAGTTCTGGGAAGGTGACTTGCCTGAAGAACACTCAATTGGAGGCCCATGAAGGAAGAATCTTAGTATTTAATAGGTACCTATTATGAACCAAGCCTGTGTTGGCAAGTTTACATATGCCATTTAAATGAATAACCTCAGCTGTGTTTTGAGGTAGATACTACCATTACTTTTACTTAACAGATGAGAAAACTAAGGCCTCTAAGCCAGTACTCTTTCTACCATACCACAGGATTTTATTTGTATAAACAGAACACATAATTTACTAACAGCCCCTTTTTTTTAAATAGGCTCCACACCCAGCATAGAGCCCAATGTGGGGCTCAAACTCATGACCCTGATATCAAGACCTGAGCTGAGATCAAGAGTTGGACACTTAACTAACTGAGCCACCCAGGTGCCCCACTAACAGCCTTGTCCTGCTGCAAACTGAGGATTGTTATATGCACGGAAAGGATGGCACTATGAGTGCCATTCAGTCTTTGAGTATCCACTCCTAGAAGGGAGGCCCTGTATCCAATTCCAGTGGGTTCACATCCAGTGCCATGGGTGTTCTAGAACAGGGACTTCCCCGCAGTTTTTGTGCTGCTGCAACCCTCAGAACTAGTTTTCACATTAATTAGTAAAATAGGGTCATTATGAATACTTCTTTGAAGAATCTCTTCTTCTACAGGAAAATACTAGCTCCTGAACCCAAGTTTGCAAAGGAATGAGTGCAGAGCCACTGGATTAGGGCTCTCAGAGGAGTTCTAGATTCCACTGCTAAAAGCAAACCACCCTCTGAATGAGGAAGATTACAGTGGAAATGAAAACATGTTTTTCAATTTGGACCATCTCCCTAGCTATAGTTCATACTTGGTCCCAGAGTGTCTCTTGGCCTGAAACAATGTGACCTAAAACACAGATATCCTTTACAATTAACCCAGGAATAAGTGCAAAGCCCACTGCAACCAATACCATTGTGCATTTATTTAACTTACTGAGCATTTATTATGGGCCGGACTTTGTACTAGCTGTTGAGGATACAGAGGAAAAATCTCTGCTGAAGAAAACTGTTTAAGTCCCAGATAACAGAGAGAGCACTAGGCTGGAAGTCACAAGACTTGAATCCTTGTTCAGTCTTATTACTAACTCACTATATGACCTTGGACAAGTCCTTTATCCTCTCTGGGCTCCATTGATAATATGTAATGCTTGAACTGGAAAAATCACTAAAATCTTTTCCAGCTCAAATAATTTTTATTTTACTACTTTATTTTAATTCCAGTATAGGTAACATACAGTACTCTATTAGTTTCAGCTGTACAATACAATTCAACAATTCCATATCCAACTCAAGGAGTCTTAAAGGATATCTGGATTTTATCTATATTTGTGAAGTCTTTCATATAAAGGTCACAAGTATTATCGATAAGCAAGACATTACCAAAATAATGGTCTTTGTCCCTCAACTCTCTCCTTTTAGGATAGCAACTTACTGTAACATTGCCTCTTATATCTGCAGTCATTCAGTCTTTTCTCTTTGTTTTCTAAAGTCCTTCAAAAAACCAAGGCACTTAACAGTATTAGAGGGGCAGTGTTATTGCAAGCCATATGCAACATATGTATAAATAACATGCTTATTCACATATGTGTACTCATGTATGTGTGAATGTACCTGTGTGTGGGTGTACACCCCTAATAGGGTTCCTGAATTATCTTTGTATATATGTGTATGTGTGAGCACATAAAGTATATAACATATCAAGTCACATAAATGCATACATATGACATGTGTCTTTCTTGGAAGCAGAAGAGTGACGTTAAAATTTTAAATGACACTTAATAGTGACAGAAGTGGTCGGGGGTCCCAAAGATGGATATGGAAGGAATCTCCTAAAAATGGAACTGTGACTCATCTGCACAGTTTGGATTAGGAACAAGAACAGGGGATGGAATACCCTCTCAAGGTTGCTTCCAATCCACTTCTCCTGCCTGAATTACCAACTTCCCCAAATGATGGCAGAGCCAATGTACAATCACTGGGTTGCTATTACTTCTCTTCTATTTATTCTAATTCTCCAATATGGCTGAAGTTATCAGGGTTCTTAATTATAACAATGAATTAAAATATAAAACACAGGGGCACCTGTGTGGCTCAGTTGGTTAAGCGACTGCCTTCAGCTCAGATCATGATCCTGGAGTTCCAGGATCGAGTCCCGCACTGGGCTCCCTGCTCAGCGGGGAGTCTGCTTCTCCCTCTGACCCTCCCCCTCTCATGCTCTCTCTCTCTCTCATTCTCTCTCTCAAATAAATAAAATCTTAAAAAAATAAAAAAATAAAAAATAATACATAATATATATTGTACATATTTATATTTATATAACTATAAAACATATAGTATATAGTAATAAATTAAAACATAATATAAAATACAATAACATAAGATTAAAAATGTCTCCCATTTGATTAGCTTACAAAAGTTAATATCAATCTTGTACAGAGTAGTATAATAGGGATTATTGTATACCCCATTATATAACTGAAGAAAATGATGCTAAGATGAAACTGACCTGCCCGGCATCACACTGTCAGTGTGCTCCAAATCACAGTCCATAAGGCTATGAATCTCACAGATTGGGAAGAATTTTAAACAGTATTTAGTCACAATACACCCACTCTTGTGTACAAGGCTTGAATCCCCTCTGTAACATCCCTATAAAGGGTTACCACACCTTTTGTGAATTGCAGCCCATTCCATTTCTGGACTCGGTTATAAGGCTATTCCTTCCAGGAAACTCAGTATTTGTCTCCTTGGAGCTCTGACCCATTGGGTCTAATTACAACTACATCATCTTTGGACTGTAAAGGGCATTAAAAGCCTTATAACAAAATGTCCCAATGTGATGCCTGACTCTTCATTTATGAAAATGGACATGAAGTATTGAAATGACATGTCCCTAGCCATAGGAAGTTGGTGATAGAGCTAGAGAAAAATCTGGCACCTTAATCCAATGGAGATGTAGTATGGGTGAGTGTAGCCTCAAGACAGAGAACTCTGTGGGTGTTAAGGATCTTTGTTCATTGTCTAGCAAGTATATGGTCCTGTGAATGCCTTCTCAGTGTTCAGCTGGAAGAAGTGTAAGTGTATAAGATATGTATATAAGTGTAAGTATAAGATCTGGGCCTGCCTGTTCCAAGGTGGTCTTAGAAAGTCCTCTATTGCCATGCAGTAGCCTAGGTGACTGAATAATTAACACAGACAACACAAACTCCTCTCCATCTCACCCTCCTCAGACTCTGCAAATATTATACCTAGCTCTTTGACACTGCTGACCTTCAATAGCAAGCTTATATCAACAACCTATAATCAGTCTCACAAAAAAATGTCATTGTGAAAATTTTGGCAAAATACAAAAATCCCCTTTCACGTTGAAGGAGGTAAGTCTACACTCTAGAATTGCAAACGGTTTGCACATTTAATGCTTGATAAATCTCCTATTAGAACAGACTGCAAACCCTTGACTACCATGAATGGTCACACAATGGTATAGAATGAGGTCCTCTGTATGCCAGCTGGCTCTGAAATCCTTGACTGCCTGATGGTGTTCTTCATGTTTCTTCATGGTCTTATTCTTCCCTCAGAAAGCGTAAGTATGATCCAAAACTCCAGCAGGAACAGAGGTCATGAAACCAACTTCAGATATTTTCTCCATAGACTTCCCATTTCATTTTTTTTTTGTCATCCCCATTGGTGCTGCCACACAAGTTGAGGCCAATGTTTGATTAGGCTTCCTTCAATATATTCATTCTGAAAAATCCTACTTAAAGCAGATCAGGTAAGGCAGGAGAGTTACCCACCACCTGCAGTATCATATCATGCAAATGAGAGGACTGAGTCATCATGTTCATCATGAAGCTATAGAAAAGACTGAAGAACATAGGACTTCTCATACTTTACAACTAGAGTGTGAATGCAAGACTTATATGAACGAAACTAAAAAAAAAAATACTGAGGAATGTAAGAGAAGACTTGAGTTCAATGGAAAGATGTGCAGTATTCCTGGACGGGAAGATATAATATTGTAAAAATGTTGGTTCCCTTCTCCCCAGTGAAATCTACAAATTTAAAACAACCCAAACAAATCTTGACAAAACAACCTCAAAGTTTACCTGAAGGAGTAAAATGTGTGATATTGCCAAGATATTTTTGAAAAAATTTCCTATCAAACATTTAAAGTATTATAATGCCATAATAATTACAGCAGTTTGATAATGGCTCCAGTATAGATTTGATCAGTGGAAGAGACCAGAAAAGACAGAAACAGAATCCATATATATACTATGTTATTCTAAATCAGTGAAGAAAGGATGGCTTATTCATTAAATGGTATCAGAACAACTGGTAAATCATTTGGGAAAGTGGAAAAACTTAAATTACTAGTTAAAACCAGAATAAACTCCACATGAATTAAAGATGTCAATGAGAAAAAAAAACAAACAAAATGAAAGGAAAGCATTAAAGTACTGTTAGGAAATATAGGGTTTTTAAAATTATTTTTAAAGGTAGAAAAAGGCTTTTTAAAGAATGGCAATACAGAAACATAAGTGAACATTTTGATAGACTTGACTAGAAAACATTTAAACTTTTTTATAAAACTTAAAGACAACCACAAACTAAGGAAAACACGTTGACATCAAGCATGTAAAAGCAGTGGTCAATTTCCTTGATACATAAAGATGAACTGTGCAATAGAAAAATGGACAAAAGACATGAAAAATAAATTAAAAGAAGAAATAGAAATGATCAATATATGAAAATTGTTGAACTTCAATTTCACTAGAAATCATAGAAATACAAATTAAATAAGACGTCTTTTTCATAAGTCAGATTGGCAAAGATTAAATACCAAATATTGGCAAAGAGGTATTACTCGTAGGAATATAAACTTTTAGAGAGCAATTTTGCAACATATCCAAAAAAATTAAATACACATAACCTTTAACCAGAAATTCCATTTCTTGGAATCTTTTTATAAGAAAACAATTATTTAAGCACAAAAAAGTTCAACATAGCACTATGTAAATAGGGAATATTGGAAAAATGTAAATGTCCAACATTAAGGGGATGGTTAAATTATTCCATTTTTATGCAATAGAATGCTGTACAGTAATTTTTTTTTTAACTTGGAAAGGTGTTCACAATATTCTGTTTTGTTAAAATGACAAAAATGAAGTTACCAAACAACATATTTTATTGAATCCCACCTTTAATACCTAAGGCTTTAGAGCACATTTATTCAAGTTTTTTTTTTCTATTGCAGTGAAACTTTTTTTATAAGTGAAATATTACATAGAGGCCCCATATATAGAAAACAGATGAAATTAAACCTAATCTGCCTGAAGTAGGCATAGAAAACTTAGAACTCGTCCTGCCACACCTCTCCCTTTCTCCCCTTCTCTGCAGCCTTAGCATTGTGGTATGCCTTAGAGAAACTCTGTAGGAGTCCCCAGGGTTTTGTGGAAAACTTAAGACCTACTGATTTAACCCAAACCCCATCCCTCCTATTTTATGGAATAAGAAACTGAGACTCAGAGAATGGGGGTGGGGGAGAACCTTGCTTAAGGCTATACAGCATGAGTCAATGTCAAAACAGGGACAAGAATCCAGGCCTTATTATTCATAATCCAGCAGTTTAGGGCTATTCTCATATGAGACAATACATGTGAAAATAACATAAAAAGCAGAAAGCATTATACAGATCTTATCTATTATTTATTTAAATAATAAACTCCTTGAATGTCAGAAAGGCAAGGGCCTCTGCAGAGATTATCTAGTCCAACGTTCTCATTTTACAGATGGGGAAACTGAGATCCAGAAAGCAGAATGGACAAGACTAAGATTAAATAATTGGTCAGTGACAGTGATGGGATTAAAAATCATCTCTTGCCTACTATGTTCTCTGCACATTTGCTTTATTATTTCAAAATAATTTTCATATTCATTATACTGCTGGAATTTCTGATGGGTGTCTCAGAGTTCTCCTGAGTGTGATTCAACGAGGTCTCTAAGGGCTTCCCCTGAAAAACAACACTACTCTATAGAAAAAAGGAGCTAAGTGCCTCTCCCCGAGTGTCCTACATAGACTGGAACAAGTCCAAGGCCTGTTTAGGGTCACGCATCCTATGGATGTAACTTTTTCTGGAGCCAAGACAACCTAGAACCTCTGGCCTAATTGTCCAAGGAGTTCTCTTCTTTGAAATGCAATTCCAAACACTGTTGATTCCTAGTAAATTTTCCCCCAAGATACTGCTTTTGGGCCTATGGAACAGGCTAGACAACACCAGGCACACAGTCTATACTCTGGCAAAAGGAAGTTCTTCTGTGAAAAGGACTTAAAAGGTAGCAGAGTCCCTTTGATTCCATGGAGGTGACCATTTCCCCACCTGTCCTACCCACCCAGAAACACAGGTATCAGTTAATCCAGTACCACGGATGGGCTCTCACCTAATGCTTTACTGGGAGGCTTTTTAAGAGTGTTTATAAATAATAAAAATAATTCTTATTTCTTTTGACCTAATGGTTAACTCTAGTGAGAGGGGACAGCGATCAAGTCCAGATCCATCTTCTTTGCTTTCAGTACCTTCCACAATCTGACCTAAGCTCCATAAAATGAAAATGTAAAGACCAGTGGACTGACAATTAGAAGAGCAGGTGTCAGGGCACCTGGGTGGCTTAGTTGGTTGAGCGTCCCACTCTTGATTTCAGCTCAGGTCATGATCTCAGGGTCCTGGGATTGAGCCCTGTGTAGGGCTCCATACTGAGCACTGAGTCTGCTGTCCCTCTCCCTCCTCCCTCTGCTCTCTCTCGCTCAAATAAATAAATAAATAAATAAATAAATAAATAAAATCTTAAAAAAAAAGACAGCAGGTGTCAAATCCCAGCTCCAATTGCCCTCATTAAGTCTGAGCCTTGATTTCTCATCTAAAAAATGAGGATAAACATAATGGCTTTGTCTACTTCATAAAGTTATACAAAACAAATGGTACAGAATATATGTGCAAGTGATCTGTAAAAGGAAGAACGTTAGAAGACTTAACAGGTAATGTTACTGAACTTATCTTGCCTTCTATTTCCCTCCATCAGCAACCATCTTCTGGCCATGCTGCTCTCTTCATTGGCCCCTGTGCTAGTCACAAACATTCCATCTTCTCCCTGTCTTAACACACACACACACACACACACACACACACACACTTCTCTGCTAAAATGAGCTCTTCAGTGTTCAGTTTCAAACCATCTTCCCTAGCTACTGCCATTCACATGGGTCCCCTGCTTCAAGAGGAGAGGAAGTAGAAGGTAAAGCTCACAAGTTAGATAGTGGCTCGATCATGAATAGCCCTGAATGCCATGCTTTGCAGCTTAAATTTTAACATAAAGAAGTTTTTTTAATTTATCCATTGCGTTCATCCATAGAAGGTGTTTAAGAACTATCCTATGATGATTTAATAATCTTTGAGTGTACACTTACTACGTTCCAGGCACTATTCTAGGCAACAACAGTGAATAAGTCAAAGGCCTTGCCTGCAACTTGGGTGATCTTTTGGTGAAAACCGACAAGTAATAAATAAGTGGTAAATAATAAATTAAATATTTTCAGATGGTGATACATACAATAAAGGAAGGGGTACTGTGATAGAATGGGGAAATGAATTGAGGTAGAGTGGGGAAAGATGCTATGAGGATGTGGCATTTGAGCTGACAGCTGAATGATAGGAGCCAGACATGCAAAGAGCCAGAGGAGGAACATTCTCAGCAGAAGGAATAGCAAATTCAAATGTAATAAATGTAATAAATGAATTTGGTGTGTTCTTGGAATAGCAAGGTGGCCAGTGGGGCTGGCATACGTTAAGGGGGGGGGGGATGTGGCAGGGAAAGTTGACTGGGTGGCAAAACCAGGTTGTACGGGGTAGTAATTCTCAACCTTGGGTACAAGTCAGAAACACCTGTAGAGATGTTACAAAGTACTGATGCCTGGTTTCACTCCCAGTAGTTCTAATTCAATTGATTGGGGGGTAAGGGTGGGCATTGTGATTTTTTAAGATGTCCCCCCACTGCTTCTAATGTGCAGCTAGGGGAGGAAACTTGCAAGTGACTTAATAGCTTATGGATTTTTTTTTAAGATGAGGGTCCAACGTTATTCTCTTTTTTAAATTTAAAATCAATTAATTAACATATAGTGTCTGATTAGTTTCAGAGGTAGAGTTTAGTGATCCATCAGTTGCATAGAACACCCAGTGTTCATTCCATCAAGTACCCTCCTTAATGCCCTCACCCACCTCCCCTCAGCAACCCTCAGTTTGTTTCCTAGAGTTAAGAGTCTCTTATGGTTTGTCTCCCTCTCTGATTTCATCTTGCTTTATTTTTCCCTCCCTTCCCCTATATTCATCTGTTTTGCTTCTTAAATTCCACATGAATGAAATCATATGATATTTGTCTTTCTCTGAATGACTTATTTTGCTTAGCATAATACCCTCTAGTTCCACCCACATCATTGCAAATGAAAAGATTCCATTTTTTGATGGCTGAGTAATATTCCGTTATATAAATATATATATATAATGTATACTATATATCCACCAGCAATGTCCACAATAGCCAAAATATGGCTTATGGATTTTTATAGCTGACACATGATTAATAACAGGACAAATGCTCGACACTGGAATAACATTTGACAGTTTACAAAGCCCCTTGCTGTTTTTGCTACTCTGAAGATTAGTGAGGTTCAGGCCACTCAGATAAGTACTTTGGGGAGCACCAAACAGATAATGTCCTTCAGATGGGATTTGGAAAGACCATCTGGGAGAAGTACAGGCTCCAAACTCACCAAGGAAAACACCATGAGGAATGGCCAGCTAACTTCTGCCAAGGTCATTTGACATTTGGTCAAACCGAAGTTTTATGTTCTCAAGCTGTCTTCCCTTGAGCTCTGTCCAGTGTTGTGCTGGAGTTGGCTTGTAGTGACTCATAAAAACCGATTCTGAGCATCACTTCCCAATTTCACATTCAGTGCTATAATATTGGTAGCTTAAATCAGTCCTGATAGGAATATCTACAGCATGGAAATTAGCAAACACTACAATATCAAGGGCTCCCCACTGACCCTTACCCCTTGCAGGCAGAAATCCAGTTTACTGGCACACAACTAGTTCTCCCCTAATAGTCATTTTACTTTCTTCTAATTGGGACTGGCCCCATTGTTCTTTTCTCCCTATACTTTCACCCGAGCACACCTCTGGGGTTTGGTAAGATAACTGGAACCACAGCTTGTATAGATTTATTTGCATTTCAGAGAAATTTTGCCATCTTCACAAGCTTTACCCAGTAGATGTGTTCCTGAACAGTAGTGTATAAATAACATTTCTTTAAACTGAGTTCATTTAAAGGTGAAGATTGAACATTTAAAGAAAACTCTGTATTGAATACTTCTATAAGGTCAATATAACTCTTGTAAAATGTACAGTCACCATTTCATTTAAATATTTTATCAGATTCAAATTTTGTATAACAATGATCTCACAACAATTGTGGAAGAAAATTTGGCAAAAGCCTTCAAAGTTAAAATATACACATGCTTTGACCCACCATATGTTTGCACATGTGTGACATGACATTTACACAGAAACATTCACTGCAACATTGTTTATAATAGCAGAAGACTGGAAACAAAGTAAATGCCCATCAATATAGTCATATAGTACAACCATTAAAAATGAAGCAATTATATATATATACTGATGTGGAACAATCTCCAAGATATACTGTAAAGTGAAAAAAAAAACAAAGATGAAAAACAATACAGAACACTAGTTCTGTGAGGAATACTGACATATTGATTGATATATTGATATACTTAACATATATATGTTTATAAGTACACATACTATGTCTACATGGGTACACAAGAAACTAATGAATAGTGGTTATCCCTCAGAAAGAGAACCACATGCATGAGGGACGGGGGCTCAGAATTATCTTCCATTCTTCAACCTTTTGTGATTTTAAAATTTTGTATCATGTACATGTATTGCCCATTCCAAATACACATTTAAAATCAGCACAGCTCTGTTATGAATTTTCCTATGACCTCGAGACAAATCATTTCCCCTATTTGGGCTTTAGTACCCCTATCTACACAATGGAATTATATTTTTCAGACAGAAAACCAAAAAGGGTTCCCAGCACCTTATACTTCCCTGTTTTAGAGTCATCATTCACAACAGGTACGTTGCCTGTTCACCACACTGTGTAATTAGAGAAGCTGAGCTTCTAATAGGGTCAAAGAAAGTACATTTGTTATGAACAACAACAACAACAAAATTGACCAGTTAACAAATGCCCACTGAAAACTCAATTGTTCAGCCCTGTGCTGAAATCTGTAGAGGAGAAAGAGAAATCATAGGTCCTGCCTTTTAGAAACTTGAAATAAATACGTAAATACACACTAAGCAGCAATAATACACAATATAAAGGAATTCCGGGATGGGGCAAGAAGATATAGGTCACGGCTTGATTTCAGTGACTCACTGTGTGTTGTTGGGCAAGTCATTGCTTTCCTTTGAACTTCAATTTCTTCATATATAAAATGATGGGGGAGCATGATCAGAATTCAATAATCTCTTGATAAATTAATTCAGCCCAGAGATTCAGAGACTATTAGGCATAAACTGTGAAGCTTCTATTACCTGTTCTTAGCTACTTGTTAAGTGGCAAAGAAGTATGGTGTTGTGGCAGGATCATGGACTTAGAGTCAGAAGGGCTGGGTTATGAATCCCAACAATGTCATTTAGTAGTTATAACAAATAGCATAATCTTGGGTAAATAGCATATCCTCTATTTATCTGCTTCCTCCTTTGTAAAATGGGGATCATATCATCCATTTTTGCAGAGCCATGAGAATTCAAAATAATATATGTGAAGCATCTGGCAAATTTTAGGTACTTGGTACACAAGAGCTGACTGAATGATGGGCATTCTCATGGAATCATGTGGGACACAGGAAGAAATGATTAAGGCTGAAGTTACTGCTGAAATCTTTATCGTGCAGCACTCAAGGATTGTACTTAATGTTATTTATTTATCAAGTGTTCCACAATAAAGAGCTTTAATCAGATTATTTATATTTCCTTCCTATATAGTTTTTTTTTAAGATTTTATTTATTTGAGAGAGAGAGAATGAGAGATAGAGAGCACGAGAGGGAAGAGGGTCAGAGGGAGAAGCAGACTCCCTGCCGAGCAGGGAGCCCGATGTGGGACTCGATCCCGGGACTCCAGGATCATGACCTGAGCCGAAGGCAGTCGCCTAACCAACTGAGCCACCCAGGCGCCCTTCCTATATAGTTTTTAAAAAAGGGGTCACCCAAGATCAAATTTGAAAACTGAAATATAATAATCTACAGCTCAGACACACATCTGTGTGCGAGCACTGCGCTCTCCTTCTGGGGGTTGTTCTGATTAGATGTCCTGACAGTTCAAAAGCTACATAGCAAGATGATTATAGTGTAGACCTTACCAAAACACTTACATGCTTCTTGACAAGATTAAGGATGAAAGAGAGAAAGAAGAAAAAGAAAAGAAGGAGGAGAGGAGGGGGGGTGGGGCTGAGAAGGAGAAAGGAAGGATGTGGTGAGGAGAAAAGATGAAAGGAAAAGAAAACAAAAAGAAAAAGGAAAAAGGAAAGGAAAAGGTATATAGAAAGAAAAACCCAAGCCTGGGCCCCATTAAGGACTAGCTGAACTGTGTGACAGCTTCAAGAAAATCTGGAGAACCTTTTAGTGCCTCCCCTAAGTGCTGCCTCACTGAGGTCAAGGTTGCCTGTGGTGTCACTGCCATCCCTAGTGAGGGCTGAAGTATTATTAATTGGAGGAGGGAAGATGTGAGCCTGCATCCCAATTATTTCATAGCCACCTTCTCCAAGTCTCTTCCAAGGACTGTTTTGAGTGACTTCCCCCTTAGGAGAGTCACACTGTGATGGACTCATAGCACTAAGAGCCAAAATTTCTTTCTGACTCTAGGGAAGCCCCACAAAGGTACTGAAGGTTTGAGGTGGGGTACTCAGAGGAATTAGTGGAAACCATAAAGAAAGGAGCCAGTATAGTACAGTAGGGGAAAAAATGGGGCATTGTAGTTGCACAGATTGCATTCAAGTCCTTGCTCTGCCTCTTACTAGCTGCAACTTGGGGCAAGTCACTTGACTTCTCTGGACCTCAATTTAGCTTTACTGTAAAATGGCAATGTAGAGCATTTCAGGCAGAGGAAAGGATACATTTGAAAAGGCACAGAGGTTGGAAAGAGCCAAGACTGATGAATTTAACAGGCTGTAAAACTGATGATTTGTTGGTCATCATAAACTCTAAAATAATGGGGCGCCTGGGTGGCTCAGTCATTAAGCGTCTGCCTTCGGCTCAGGTCATGACCCCAGGGTCCTGGGATCGAGCCCCGCGTCTGGCTCCCTGCTCAGTGGGAAGCCTGCTTCTCCCTCTCCCACTCCCCCTGCTTGTGTTCCCTCTCTCGCTGTGTCTCTCTCTGTCAAAAAATAAATAAATCTTTAAAAAAAAAAAACTCTAAAATACCACAAACACATTGATTCCACCCATTTTTCTCTCCCTTTGTACCAAAAACAACGGTTTTTCTTTTTACAGCTACCTTAAGACAGACAAACATGACTGTTCCTTCCCCCAACCTCTGCTTTGGCCTGCCTTTTCGTGATTACTATCTGAAAGATCAGTTACTGTAACTGACCAATAGACATGGCTAGGAAAATGACATCTGGAGGTTAGTGGGGTGGTAGAATGAACGGCTGGCACGCTGACTGCTTAGTCAAAGCACGCCTAGGCTTTACCTTCCAACCATCAGAGAATGAGGCAGGGAAACTGCATCCATTGAGAAAGGTCCATCCATACCCTCCATTTACCATAAAGATAATATATTTTCCTGTTATACATTTGAATTCCCCAAAAGAATTCTCACCAAAAATGTGAAAAAAAAAACCAACTGAATTATGAACAAAAATAACGGTTACTGACAAAATGAGAAGTCTATCATTAATCTTAAAATTCCTCTATAACGTAGAACCCAAAAAATGAATAAATTATTCCTTTCCATTTGTGACTAGGAAACTCAGGAGAACTCAAAGAGTACATGTTGCTAGGCTTTCCTTAATGAAAAACAAAACAAAACCAAAAAGAAAAAAAAAAAACCCACCCAGGCCAACTGGAGGAACATCAGCTGACAAACAGGTCTAACTTCATCTGTTCTTTTTTCACTGTCCCAAGGGCCTCTAGGTATTTGAGTGTCTATGCACTTTGGAGTACATTTTCAGCACTAAGGGCACAAGAAATTTTCCTAAAAACACAAGAGTCATCCTTGGCTCTAAAACATGTAAAACATCAATAATTATTAGTAATCCAGGACAAGGAGACTTGCAAAATTCCAGTTTTGAAAGAGGCCCACTCTGGAACATCAGGAATGTAAAATTATCTTCAACTAATGATAGGCAACCCCGATGTTATTCAGGCTTAGTCATTCTCATAGTGAGTGTACCCCTTCTTTGTTCCCTAAACATCCACCAGTAAGGATCAGTTCATATATATCCAGCATCTTCCCAAATCATAAACATTTATATAGCCTCCACCTTGCATTTGTAGGTAGCTTTACAACTTACAGATAGTGTTCCCATCCACTGTCTTCTCTGAACCTCACAACAATACAGGAGCTATTCAGGGCAATTATTATCATTTTACAAATGATAAAACTGAGGTTCAGAATGGTTAACAGAATCGTCCAAGCTCATGCAGTTAAGAGATGAAATCAGTGCCACAATCAAGTATTTTGACCCTTACTCCCATTCTTTTCTCCATAGTTTTCCAAATAGCAACAAAACAAGTTAATTATAGTCACTCTGCTATGTTTTGGAACGCAAGCTAACCATTTTACCTATTCCATTAAGATATATAAAAATATTAAAACCTAGACTTTCTGGAGATCAGTTATCTGGAAAAGTCCATTTAGGTGGGTGGAACATTCCATTTACCTGACAATACTGGATAAACGAAGGGTTGGAAATGGGGCATAACATTCATTATGTCATTCAACGAAAAATTATTAAACACCTATTAAGTGCCAGAATCTATACTAGGCACTGGTTTCTATTCCATAAAACAGATAAAATATTAAGAAAAATCTGGGCAGAATTACAAAATTAAGTAATTCAATACATATTTATTAAATATCTACTCTATGCCAGGCAGTGTTCTGGATGCTTAGAATATGTAAGTAAACAAATAATAAAAAAATCATTACCTTGAATAATATTCATTTTAATGTGTGTGAGGAGGCGCAGGAGGGAAGGAAGCTGACAATAAACATTAGACTCAATTAATTAAAAAATTAAGTAGTATGTTAGAAAGCAACAATTGCTATGGACAAAAAGCATGGTAAAGGGGAGGAGAGTGCTGGGACAGACTGATTTTAAATTGAGTGGTGGAAGAAGGCTTCATTGGGATGACATTTAGGAAAAAACTTGAAGCAAGTGAGGGAGTAAGCCACGCATATCTTAGGGAAGAGCATTCAAGGCAGAGGGAATAATTGATATAAAGGCCCCAATGTGGGAGAATGCCTATCATTTTTGGGGACTGGCAAAGAAGCCAGTGCGACTATATAGCAGGAGGAAAAGTGGTAGTATATGAGGTCTGAGAGGTAACAGCAGTACAGATCATTTGTGATCTTAAAGGCCAATAACTTTTAGGTCAAGGACTTTTATTCTGAGTGAGATGGAGAGAGACTGGAGGACTTGGAGTAGAGGGGGAAACACGGCCTGGCCTACATTTTTGTATGAATCACATGTGAAAAACGACAATTTTTCTTCTTGCTTGTCAAACAAACAAACAAACAAAAAAACAACATTGGGGTGAGTGACCCTAGGAATAGCTGAAGGATCCTGAAAATTCAATTAACTTTCAGGGTCATTTTTCCTGGACACTTTAGATGTTCATTTTTTTAAAGGTTGGGAAGTTCCCAATCAAAACATCTTAGACTGGAGTAATGTCAGAGAAAATGAAGAGGGAGGAACACCTAAAATTCTCTACTCCATAAAGGAAATTAGAAAACTGGCAAAAAAAGGGGGGGTCAGAATCAATATTTTAAGAACTCTAGAAATTAACCAAACACATGTAGCTAGGGAGAATTTATTCAAAACTTTGCAGTGTTTAAATTTACCCTATTCCCTGTCACTCCTTCCTCAGTAGTATAGTCACCATGAAAAATAGCCTGCAGTGATGGTGAAAACCAGTCATGGTAAAAACGAGCCTGATAACCAAAGGAGGAGACAAAATGGCGTTGGGACTCCTTCAAATACTCTTTCTTAGAGAACTGCCTTTATTTGACCTGTCTGGGGATTGTGAAACACTACTCTCAAGACTGTGTTTATTTAACCTGACTTATAGCCTGCTCAGTATAAACAGCTTTTTCCCTGGGGGAGTTTCTACAAAATAATCAGAGACAAATGCTGACTATCTGTCTGGCTAAGTTGGTAGATAGCAAGTGTGGCAATCAGTGAGCTAACTGAAATGCTTGAAAAAAGTGGGGAAATGATGGGGCTCCTGGCTGGCTCAGTTGGTGGAGCATGCAACTCTTGACCTCGGGGTTGTGGGTTCAAGCCCCATGTTGGGTGCAGAGATTACTTAAGAATAAAATCTTAAGGGGCTCCTAAGTGTCTCAGTCAATTAAGCGTCCGACTCTTGATCTCAGGGTCATGAGTTCAAGCCCCATATTAGGCTCCACGCTCCAATAAATAAATAAATAAATAAAATCTTTTTTAAAAAGTGGGGAAATGAAATGTTCACAGGAGACTTTGAAAAGCTTCAGTATATTCCCAGGGGGAATATACTAGAATTAGTTCCAAAGAGTCACTAAACAAACAAATAACAGAAACAACAACAAACACCAGCAACAACAAACCATGAGGTTTGGTAGGTGTAAATTCTACCTTATAATAAGGCACATGTTGTGATGAGCACTAGGTGTTATAGTTCAGCACTACATCAAAAACTAATGATGTACTATATGGTGGCTAACTGAACAGAATAAAAAAATAATTATGTTAAATGTAGTTGGAGTAAACACTGCCATTAAAAAACAGATTTGCAGAATGGATTGAAAAAACAAGATGCAACTATGCTGTTTATAGGAGGCACTTTAAATTCAGAGACAGAAATAGAGGCACCTGGGTGGCTCAGTTGGTTGAGTGTCCAACTCTTGATTTTGGCTCAGGTCTTGATCTCTGGGTCATGGGCTCCAGCCCCATATGGGGCTCCATGCTCAGCATGGAGTCTGTTTGTCTCTCTCCCTCTGCTCTTCCCCCCCACTCGTGCGCTCTCTCTCTCTCAAATAAATAAAATCTTTAAAAAAATAAATTCAGAGACAAAAATAGATTGAAAGCAAAGGGACTGAAAAATATATTCCATGCAAACAGTAACCAAAGGAGAGTTGGATTGGCTATATTAATATCAGATGAAATAAACATTAAGACAAAATATGTGACTAGAGACAAAGGTGGACATGTTATAATGGTAACATGTTGAATCCACTAGGAAGACATATAGTTGTAACCATATGCATCTAATAACAGAGCACCCCCCCAAACATAAAGTAAAAACTGGCAGAATTGAACGGAAAAATAGAGATTCAACAATAAAAGCTGGAGACTTAAATACCACACTTTCAATAAAGCATAGAACAAGTAAGAAGATAAGGAAAGGGAAGTCACGAACACCATAAACAAATTAGACCTAACAGGCATCTACACAACACTCCACCCTGAAACACCACAATACATATTCTTCTCAAGCGCACACGAAACATCCTCCAGGGAAGAACACATTCAAGGCCATAACATGAGTCTCAATAAATTTAAATTGATTGAAGTCATACCAAGAATGTTCTCCGATCAAAATAAAATTATAAACCTGTAACAAGAGAGCTTCAGAAATTCACAAATATATGAAAATTAAATAATGCAGTATAATGAGTCAAAGAAGAAAACATAAGGAAAGTAAGAAAATATAAAATGAATTGAAATGAAAAGACAACATGCCAAAATTTATGAAATTCAATGAAAGCAATGCTTAGAGGGAAATTTATAGCTATAAATGCCTACATTAAAAAGATGTAGTTCTCCCTACTAACGTCCCAAGAGAACTAGAAAAGGGAGAACTAACTAAAAGAAAGCAGGAGGAAAAAGTGATAAAGATTAGAATAGAAGGGGCGCCTGGGTGGCTCAGTCGGTTAAGCGTTTGCCTTCAGTTCAGGCCATGATCCCAGGGTCCTGGGATCCAACCCTGTGTTGGGCTCCCTGATCCGCAGGAGCCTGTTTCTCCCTCTGCTCTTCCTCCCATTTGTGTTCTCTCTTTCTCTCTCAAATAAATAAATTCTTTTTTCTTTAAAAAGATTAGAACAGGAATAAATGAAGTAGGGGTGTCTGGCTGGCTCAGCTGGAGGAGCATGTTACCCTTGAACTTGGGGTCATGAGTTTGAGCCCCACATTGGGTGTAGAGATTACTGAAAAAAGAAATAAATTAAAAAAAGAAGTAAATGAAGTAGAGAATATAAAACAAAAAAGAAAATGAACAAAACCAAATCTTGGTCCTTTGGAAAGATCAAAAAATGGATAAACCCTTTAATAAACTAACCAATATAAAAAAGAAAGAGAGCTCAAATTATGAAAATCAGGAATGAAAGACAATACTACTGAAATAAAGAATTTCTTGAATCATCTTACCTGAAATAAATCTTACTGAAATAAAGATTACTAGGGAATATTACAAACAATTATATGCCAACACTGATGAAATGAAGAAATTACTGGAAAGATGTAACCACCAAAACTGACTCAGAAGTAAAAAGAAAATCTGAATAGACCTATAACAAGATATTGAATTAGTAATGATAATAACTAATAATAATAACAATTATTATTATTTCCCACAAAGAAAAGCCCAGGAACACATGGCTCCACCAGGGAATTTTACCAAGTGTTTAAAGAACTAATACTTATTATTTACAAACACTTTCAAAAAAGAAAAAGATAAGGGAGCGCTTTCCAATTCCTTTTATGAAACTATTATTACCCTGATAACAAAACAAGAATAAGACAGTGCAAAAAGAAAACTAAAGACCACTATCTCTTATGAATATAAAGGTAAAATCTGAACAAAATAATTGCAAACCAAATCCAGCAATGTATAAAAAGGATTATACCCCATAATCAAGTGAGATTTATCCTAGGAATGTAACGTTGTTTCAATAAACAATAACCAATCAGTGTAATATTATAGTTTAATGAATAAAATACACAACCACATGGCGATCTGAATAGACACAGGAAAAGCATTTGACAAAGTACAACAAGTTTTCATGATAAAAATACTAGGACTACATAGAAACTTCCTCAACCTGATAATAGGTATCTGTGAAAAACACACAGCTGGTGGTGGAAGACTAGAAGCTTCCTTGGTTCCTCCCCAAGATCAGCAACAATGTCTGCTCTCACCACTACTATTCAACATGGTAGTAGATGTTTTAGTTGGGGCAATTAGACAAAAAAAGAAATAAAAGGCATACAGATCGAAAAGGAAGATGCTAAACTATTTCTTTTGACAGATGATATTATCTTATATGAAGAAAATTCTAAAAAATACACAAAATAAATATTAGAGCTTATAAATGAATTCAGTAAAGATGCAGTATAATAGATCACTATACAAATATTAATTGTATTTCTACAAGAGTAGCAATGAATAATCCAAAATGAAATTAAGAAAAAAAATATCTACAAAAGCATCAAAAAGAATAAAATAATTAGGGGTAAATTTGACAAAATAACTGTAACACTTAGACACTGAAAACTATAAAACATAGCTGAAATAAATTAAAGAACAATTAAATAAATAGAAAGCCATCTTGTGTTGATGAACTTAAAGACTTAATATTGTTAACATGACAATGCTACCCATATTGATCTACAGATTCAATATAATATGTATAAAAAACCCAGGTAGTGCTTTTCCTGAAATTGACAAAGTGATCCAAAAATGTATATGGAAATGCAAGTGTCCTAGAATAGCCAAAACTATCTTGAAAATGAAAGACATGTAGAAGACTCACACTTCCCAATTTCAAACCTTACTACAAAGCTACAGTAATCAAAATACTATGGTAGTTGCCTAAGGAGAGACATATAGTTCAGTAGAATATAACTAAGAGTCCAGATATAAGTTCATACATTTATGATTAATAGTTTTTCAACAAGGATAATAAGACAACTCTATGGAGAAAGATACTCTTTTCAACAAATGGTGCTAGGACAGCAAGATATCTACATGGGAAAGAATGAGGTTGGACCCCACCTCATACAAATAAAAAAGGAATAATACAATTAAAACATGGACAAATAATATGAATAGTCATTTATCTATAGAAGATATACAGACACCCAACAACCACTTGAAAAAATGTACATCATAAGCCATTAGCAAAATGCTAATTAAAACCCCAATGAAATACCATTTCATACTAACTAGGATGGGAATAATAACAATAATTAATAATAAAGTAACAGATAATATGGTACTAGCATGTATGTGGAGAAATTTGAGGCCTCATACACTGCTGATCAGAATGTACAACAGTGCAGTATCTATAAAAAAAAAAACACTTTGTCAGTTAAACATGGAGTTACCATACAACCCAGAAATTATTACTTAGCCAGAAAATTGAATGAAGTACTGATACATACTAAAACATGGATTAACCTTGAAAACACCATGCTAAATGAAAGGATCCAGATAAAAAGTCCACATATTGTGTTGTTCCTTTTATATAAAATGTCCAGAATTGATAAATCCACAGAGACAGAAAGTATTTTAGTGGTTACCTGAGTCTGAGAAGAGAGGAAATTGGGAGTACGTGCTAACAGGTACAGAGTATCTTTTCAAGATGATGAAAATTCTCTAGAATTAGATAGTAGTGATGCTTGCATGACTTCTTGAATATACTAAAAACCATTGAGTGGCACACTTACAAAGGGTAAATATTGTGGCATGTGAAATAAATATGATATTCATATGCCAGCGGCATATGAAATATGATAGATCATTATAAAATGAAATAATAGATATCTTCCTCATTAGATTGGGAGGGAGACAAGGAGAAAACTTACTCTTTTTTGTCATTCCAGACTGGAATGAAAAGAAAAATCTCCATATACATTAATTGAATGCATAAATGAATAAATGATTGATTTTTTTCATATTTTGTTGGCCAAGAGACTTCCCTATATTGTGCTTCTTAAGGAAGCAGTCCAGGTCCTGGAAGCTCATAAGGTTTTGATAGTTTCCTAAAGAAGAGTAATATTTTTCTGGAATGAAAAGAATCAACAAAGAGAGCACCATAATTTTACAAACTTTATGTCTCATTCCTTTTCTCTGTAATGACTGAAAACATGATTCCCCTTCAGTCTCAGTGAGTTTGGTGAGGCTCTCTGTGGAATGCTGGCTTAGAGCCCTCTGGGTGGTGGATGGAATGGGTCAAGGGAGACTAGAGGACAAAGCTCAGCTTACTGCCACCTCATTGTCAGCCCACCACAGCCACTACTGACCCTAGCAGTTTGGGCATCAAGAGGAAAACAAAACAAAACAAAGAAAAGGACCTTGGAATCAGTTTTGCAAGGTTTATGTGTTAGCCAGGCAAGAATGCCCAGCGCAAAGCAAGCATATTAAAGGCAGAGAAACAGCTCCACCGGGGAAAATGGATACAATTTTGAGGGTGATGGAATTGAAAAAGCCCATGTATTTATAACTTACAACAAATAAATTCATTCCAATAATATCACTTCTCTTCCCCAATTTGTGTGCAGCTTAGGACACTGCCCTATTGCCAAATGCCAGATCAAAGTCATGTCTGCTGGGAATTAAAAACATTAGGCAAAGAAACAAGGGCTTGCTCTTGGAGCAAGTTTTGGTTTTTCTATAAACCTTGCAACTTATCTGCACAGGATTTTTAGTAACCTTGCAACAAAAGCTGAAAGCTGAGCCCTGATGGGAAGGCACTCTTCATGGCCTTTCTTGGCCATCTTCTGGCCACTGCTCACTTGCTGGGAGATAGTATCTCCATAAATAAAATTATATATCTGCCTATCCCTGTATCATGCAAAAGTGGTTGGACATATTGTATATCAATTTGTACGTTATGTTTGTAATGGACTATTGGGGGGGTACTTTCACTTTGAGAAGCTCTGATTCAGAGGTAATCATTGTGATGTGACTGCAGATTGGAGGAGATACGCTTTATGTATTAATGATCTATGTGCATAAAAAACATGCAAGCCAAAAAAAAAAAAAAGACAAAGAAAATGTGCAAGCCATGAAGTGATTTGCCAGTAAAGCTGTTTCCTCTATAGGCAACTCTCCTTACAAAACGTTCCAGGGTGGTCAGAGGCAAGTATTTATTTAACAATAGCCATGATTGTCCTGAACAATGGTAAGGAGATCCCCTAGAAAATAGAAACCCATACTCATATGACACTTTGCAATTTATACAGTGATTTTATAAGCATCAATTCCTTTGGCTTTTCAGCCAACTGCGTTATCTCCATTTTATAGATGAAGAAATTGAGCTTAGAGAGATCAATGAATTTCCTAAGGTCTACTCTACGACATCTTAGCTGTTTTAATATCTCTGAAGCTAATCAGAGGAAGGCTTATCTGCAGGACCCATTGTCTGTACATATTCCCTGATGTGAGTCAGCAAACTCTGGATTATATTTCCTAGAACAGTGAGGGTCTCCTTGAAGCAATATATCAACCACATTCTGCTCCAAAAAGGGGTCAGGTCACTCACTAGTGTTCCTAGCAACATAGGTGTCAAATGCTCACAGCATTGTATAAGGGCTTGCTATTAGAAAGTGACCTTCCTTTTGCTGGATATGTGTTTAAGTTTTTGGCATTTCCCTAGGACACCCTAGGAGCATAGTGGATGGGTTAACAAACAAGGAAGAATGTTACCAAGTAAAGACTGGGCCAAGGTGACATGGCCAAAGGAGAGCCACCTTATGGGAAGACATCTAATGCCCAAAGAATGTTCTTTATTGTTTTATCTGGGATTCCAAGGAACAGATTCCTACCTTTATTTTCTATACGGGTATCCAGTTTGTTTTCCCTCAGTATTTACTAATATGCATTTTGATGAATAAGAGCTCATCTTTTTTGTTTTGTGGGAACCCAAAGAATGTGGTCTATACTTATGTTCAGGGTGAAGAGGCCAAGAACAGTGGGTGGTAGCACGAGAGGAACCAAAGTAAGAGAAACTGAGTCCCAAGGGGGACAAAAAGACAAAAAACAACCCTGGGGGATAGAGCTGGAAAATGCAGTTTGATTCTTACAGAGCCTCTCTATCCTCAAACACAGAGGGTTCCATGTTCTACTCTAACCTGGGGAGCCTGTTTGTTTTTTTTTTTTCTGTATAGAATTTATAGTTCTGTGATAGATTTTTCAGTCTCCACCAAAAAAGAAAACAAAAGTATCTGAAAGCCACAACCCCCGCACCACGTCAGTGAAGTCAGCTGATAGGTGACTATAGACAACTGCCTCCTTCCAATTCCTCAAAGGCACCTACCTTTTCTAAAAATTTTCCCAACACAAAAGGTAATGACAGCTGGCCTCCATGGTACACTAGTGGTTGTAATCCTGTGTGATGGCTGGTGTGAACTGATTTGTATGTACTAAGTCTGCTATGCTGCCCTAAGTTCTCCTGCCCTGCTGGTTTTCCGATGTCCGAAATCCTCATGGTTTTCTAATGTCTACAGAAGCTAATTTGGACCTGGATATCCCCTCAGGCCATCACCCCTACAGTTCTATCTAAAGTCAGCTATTGGCTGCTCAGAACTCAATCATCTCTCCCTAGCATAAAGTGATCTCACTGCTTCTGTTGTACCCACGAACCTAGCACAATTCCAAGTCCTGTTAAGTGAAACATATTTATCTCTCTCCACAGCCCTTGCTCTGCTTCTCTCTTCCCCTTCTGTTCTTTCATCCTACCAAATGCTCAATGCCTTCATTTGACCCTTGGCTCCTCAGAGCTTGCCACTTTGATGCTTTATCTAAGCCTTCCTATTCTAGATAAGAGATAACAGAACCTGTTCCAAATCTCCTATGCCTTTCAGAATTTATGAGATTGGTGTTTCATGCCTCCGGAGTCCTGCCAATGGATATACTGACAACCTAATTCCCGATAGTATTTCCTGATAATGGCTGAATGTGTCCCAGAAAGTAAAGTCTTCCAAAACAGTTCCACATATGGCAGGGTATCAGACACTGTGACAGATCATGCATAGCAAGATACTTTCAAGCAGGGGCCTTTCATAATTTCTTAACACATAACATATGATTTTGGCTGTCTCTATAGCCACCTGCCTCCCTCCAATTCCTCAAATGTGTCTACCATTCCTAAAGATTTGCCTATCACATGCTCCCACCCACAATCCCTGCTTTTGACCCAGTATTTCCACTGATAGAAATGGGTCCCAAGGAAATTATAAAAAGAAAAAAAATGTAATGCTCATGAATACAACCTAAGTACATGTAAACAATCTAAATATGTAACAGTAGATGCATAAGAAAAAAAACCTGTTCTATAAATTATGCATGCAGGAGGGCAAGGCCTAAAAGAATGAGATACATTTTAGTCAGTTGTTGTGTGAAGGTGGTGGGCATTTAAAAAAGCCATTAGCACAAAATATAAATCTTCGGATAGGGGATGTAATTTCACATGTTTAAGATTGAAGGCTGAAGCCCATGAGGCACAATACAACCCAAAAGAGGTTTCCAATGCATCTAGAATAAAATCATGGTTTCATCAAAATGAGCCTTCCACTAAAGAAATCACTCTAGCAGAGGGAAAAATATAGCTAATAACATTACTGAAAGGTAAAGCTAAAAGTGGTAAGAACCACAAGAGAGGGGCTCATGAAATGCTGTCGGAGTACAGACAAGAGTTTCGTGCCTTTTGATGGGGTGGAGGCTTCACGGAGGAGGAGGCATTTGAGTGAAGCTTTGAAGGAATGTAGGGCTTAAAGATATGGGGATGTGGAAAAAAAGCACTTGTAGCAGAGGGGGTAGCCCGAGTAAAGGTGATGAAGAAGAAAGTGTGGGCGTGCGATGGGATAACAGAAGAGTTTAACTACATTGTAAGTACAGACTCCTGCAGTAGTTTGTTATGCTTGGATGCAAAGCAAATACTGATCATCCATTTTAGGAAGAGAATGAAAAATGAAAAATGAAAGGAACACACGTGATCAAGCTGGAATAAAATTAGATTAACATTCTTTTTTTGGGGGGGGAGGCTTTGATTTAAATCAATTAGTTTCTCTATAATTTTTTTTTAAAGAATTATTTAGTCACGAGAGAGAGAGAGAGAGAGAGAGAGAGAGAGAGAGAGCCCACCTGAGTCAGGGTGAGGGGCAGAGGGAGAGGTAGAGAGAAACTCATGCAGGCCTTATGTCCAGCATGGAGCCCGACTCAGGGCTCCATCTCATGACCCTGAGATCATGACCTGAGCTCAAACCAAGAGTCAGATGCTCAACTGACTGAGCCACCCAGGGGCCCCTCTCCATAATTCTTTTTTTTTTTTTAAAGATTTTTTAATTTATTTATTTGACAGAGAGAGAGACAGCGAGAGTAGGAGTACAAGCAGGGGGAGTGGGAGAGGGAGAAGCAGGCCTCCCGCCGAGCAGGGAGCCCGACGCGGGGCTTGATCCCAGGACCCTGGGATCACGACGGGAGCTGAAGGCAGACGCTTAACGACTGAGCCACCCAGGCGCCCCTCTCCATAATTCTTAATAACATTGTTTCTTTTGGCTTTTGATTTAAAACAATCAATTGCTGCATAATCTATTCCATTTTTTTACTTAATCTCTCTTATGATACTTATCAGAGCAGTATTTAATTTTTGTGTGCACATTGATATCCCCCACTAAACTTTGAGATCTTTGAAAGGAGGACTGTGTCTCATTCATCACTGAGTTTCCAGTATCAAGCAGAAAGCCTGGAATATGCTTGCCTCACTGTGTGCTTATCTGTTGCTCCTGCTAGACTGAGATTTTTACTCATTTCTCTCTCCTTAGTTCTTAGCACAAGGCCTGATATATAATAGAGGTTGAATGTATGTTGAACTGAGATGGATTAATTTCCTTCCTGTTCTTAGTCCTCTGTACCTCAGTTTCCTCATTTGCAAGTGTCTACTACCTCATAGGGGTGTTGTGAAGATTAAGTAAGCACTTAGTGTAATGCCTAACACATAGAAAATGTTCAGTAAATATTAGCTGCTATGATTATCATCATCATTATTGTTTGTTGTTGATGATAAGGCTTCCAGACCTGCTGATAGGGATAGACCCCTCAAACTGTACTGGTTTTGGTCAGAGTTGTCTTAAAACTTAGCTGACCTTGCAGGGTATGTCCATTAGACTAGAAACTCCCTGACAACAGGGCCAACTCACACTCGTCTCTGGGCCCACACAGGGCCTGACACAATACATTCTTGTTGAAAAAAATGAATGAGTAAAAGCTATTCACCTCCAGCCCTTCTTCTCTGCCACTAGACCATGAGAATACAAACACCTAAAATCTAGTTCCCTCTAACTAGGAGACAGGGCCTAGGGAGCTCTGTGCTGCCCATGATTGCTCTAGGCAACTCCTTTTGGTTTTTTTGGTACTTAAGAATGTACACATCTGCCAAACTATTATATTCTGAATTGTGTCTGAAATATGCCATCTGTCTGAAAATAATTACTACCAAATTATCCATGTAAATAGCAACACATGAATTATTTAATTATTACTAGCATTTCTACAGTGAAATCATGGGACCCCTAAAAACATTCTATAATTTGATATGGGGCTGATTTTTCATTCATGTAGTAGGAGGCATTGTCCACGGTGTTCAGTTCACTTTATTTTTTAAAGTCTGGCACTATGCAAGGAAACTTCCAGTTGCCTTACTTCATGTAACTTTTTTTTAAAAATATTTATTTATGAGAGAGGGGGAGGAGGGAGAGAAAACCAAGCAGACTCCGCACTGCATGCAGAGCTGGATGCAGGGCTCGATCTCATGACCCTGAGAACATAACCTGAGCTGAAACCAAGAGTTGGATGCTCAGCCAACTGAGCCACTCAGGCACCCCACCCTCATGTAATTATTATAACTACTCTGGGGATGGTCATCATTATCCTCATTTTACAGGTGAGAAGAATAAAGCTCAGGGAGATGTCATTTTCCCAAGGTCACATAATTAACAAACATCAGACTTAAATCTTAAGTATTTTACCCCTATATCAATAGGGCTTCTAGGTAGAGAGTATTTTAGTATCTTCGTAGGGCTCTTAGGTAGATGAGAAGTTACTCCACATATCCAAATCCCTTTATTTTGTTTTCTACATCTATTTCTGCTCTCTTGTAATCATAATCTGAACCGAAATTTGCTAGCTAGTCCTCATCAATTTGCATAAAGGTCAAAGAAAAACGTTTTCTAAGTAACATGGGCTACAGAGGAGTTTCTGGGGAGTCATGGAGGCTACACAGGTGGGGTAGCAGAAGAGGCAGGGCAGTGGGAAGTAGGAGGCCTTTAGTCATAGTCAACACAAATAAAGGACAAACCCTGTCTGTATTTTGAAGCTGAGCAGAGCTAAGGAACCTCAAGAACTGGATACCCACCTACTGCTGGGCCCTGGGAGCCCCTGAGAGGGTACTAACGATCCCCCAAACACATAGGGTTTTAGATAAGATCTGAAGGTGATTCAGGTAAGAGTTAGAGATAAGCAGTATGCTACACATTGGTTTTGGTTGGATCGGTTTTAGAAGGATCAACATTGAAGAGTGCGTGGGGGTGGAGGGATGTACAGCTCATCTATGGGAAGCAGAATGAATTCCAGCATATCCCCAGTGTTCATTTTAAACACAGTAGAGTCATAGGTCATACCAAGACATTATCCTATTTTTGAAAGAAATGCCCCTTACCCCAAACAACAACAACCACCAAAATAATTAACACTACATCCAAACCAGATTCCTCCAAGAGGTCCAAGGTACCAATAATATAGAAGGCAGCACTCTACATAAAAGACAACCTGGCTTGGTTTCAAAAAATATCCATCTGGCTTCAGGAAAAGAGGCCTTAAAATTTTATTTACACAGGTGCTGGCTCAGGTTTCTATTGAATCTGGCCTCAACATACTTTAAAACATGCCTCTGGCTCAACAAGGGAAACCAATGGCTGAAGAACATGGAGGATAATTTATGACCTTTGTTAGCTTTTCTCCTGGCCTATGGCTGTGGACCTGCTTACCAGGGAGGTCAGACAAGTCTTGAGGATGAAGACACACAGAAAGCTCAGACACCTTCAAGTCTAAAGCCTGGAAGCCAGGAGATACAATGAAACATGTGCTTGCTTAGCTGTCTGGGGAATGTTACACACAGTGCCCTGGAAAGCAAAGAAGGAAGGAAGAGACTAACCTTTGCTATATTCTTATACAAATACTATTGGCCCTTCTGATCAGTAATTAAGTAACACTAGAGAGGTGTGTGTGTGCGTGTGTGCGTGTGTGCGTGTGTGTGTGTGTACATTAACCAGGGGACTACCACAAATACCATTTCCCATCTTTCCTTTCTGGTTACCCAGAGGACAACATAAGCGTATGTGTGCCAATGACTAAGGCTTCACTCTAGGAGAAGGAACCAAAATTTACTGGACACCAGGAGCTGTGTTACACATCATTTAGTTCTTACAATAGCCATGTGAGCTATTACTCTCCTCACAGAAACACAGAGAAGTTAAGTGACTTGGGATTGAACTCAGGTCTACCCATTTCCCATGGCTGATGCATAATAAAGTATACCGCTGACAAAAGGACACACCTGTAGTATCCATAAGATTTTAGAGATTTATTTTAAATATCTAGAATGTTATAGATTTACTGCTAAATTCTTCAAAACCATATAGTCCAACTACTCTATTATTCAGATGGAGGTTTTGTGATGCAAAGATGGAATGAGACATACCTAAGGCCACATGATAAATCAATGGCAGAACCAGAGCCCCTTTGGTGCTCTTGCATTGCTTCTTGTTCCACTACCTAGACAGCAGCCTACTTCCAAAAAGCTGAGATTAGAGTAGGACAGGAATGAACAGCTCGACATGGGGTGGGGCAGGCACAAAAGGCTGACTGAAGGCTGGTCAAGGGACCTGCTGCATGTGATAAGGGGAACTCAACCACCTCTGCATTGTATAATGTTTCCCAAATAAGCCTCTTGCTTTCATGTAGTCCTGTCTTTGGTTAGTCTGTTCCCTCTTCCTGAAGTTCCCTTCCTACCTTTTTGTACCTAGCAAATTATTATGCATCCCTCCAGACCTAAATCAATCCTTAACTTTTCTGTGGAGCTTTCTCAAACATTCCAGGTAAAACAACTCATGCTATGAAACTCTCCCTAAAAAAAAAAAAAAAAAAAAATCCATACACGTTTATACACATGAGACCTTGCAAGAATCTTCATACCATAAAATGTCTCATAGAGCCCTTCTACTGTAGACTAGCATTAGTACTCATTCCCCTGCTAAAGGGAAAAACCTATACTTACAAAGATGCTCTTACACGTGGTAGGAAGCAGAGAGGACTCACAGGAGCTGAGCACTTTCTGGGAGCCAAGGGCTGTTCTAAATGTTTATTATGCTGCCTCACATAATTCTTGGGGGTTTCAAGGTAACAATCTCTGTGACTCTACCAATTGGCTGCGAGGCCAGAGAGCCCCTCAGATAAGAAACAAGAAATCTCTAGGAAGCCCTAATTTCTGCCAGTTATATGTTCTGTGAACCTGGAAAAGCCATTTCCTCTCTCAGCCTCAGTTTCCTTGTCCATAAAATGGCTTGGCCAGATTTTTAGATTTCTAAGTTTCTTTTCTTCAAGTTTTAAAAGATTAGCATTTTAAGAGCCTGTGATGGCAAGCACTGCAAATCTTTTGTCTTTTCATCAAACAGCAATTTTAAAAGACAACAAGACTGTGACTTTCTACCTCTGTCCTAAAATATAGCATTTTTTGTTTTTGACATCCAAGGGGAGGAACATAAATTTCTCTTGTTCCTGGCCCCATGGAAAACATTCTGTGGTACATTCTGAGAAGGCTCAAAGCCAAGGGTCAAGGAGTCAGGCCTCTACCATTTGTATGCATATGCTCTGTCTCTGAGCTCTTCCCTTAGCTTGGTAATGAACAAAATTTTCTTGAGAAAAGGTGTTAAATTATGCTTTCTGTTCTGTGACCATGTGATGAGAGTGAATTTAAAGCCAGGAAGGCTGGTTGTATCAGAATCAGAATTTTCCTTCTGAAAAGTAGGAGGTGGTGAAAGCAGTATGGCTCGCATCTCCCTGGTCTTACCTAATGAAGAAACTGCTGATGAGCCACCAGCTCTTTTTAAGTATTTGGGGCTTTCTTCGGAAGACAAGCTCCTGTCAAATTAGTGCTACTCAGTGGCTCCTTGGTTTCTCCCCACAATACTTACGTCTTTCTGTCATTTCTGACTCTACTGTTCCTCTTCACTGTTGCTTTTCTTGCTTGCCTAAGCATAACCCTTTCTTTCTACTTTGGGTAAGTTTTTATATTTGAGGGGCAGCTGCGCTATAGCAGAGTGACTTTGGACTCAGAACGCCTGGAATCAAATTCCAGCTATTCCATTTACGATCTGTTGATTAACTGGCAATGCCTCAGTTTGTGCTTATGTGGACAACCACAAGGATGACTTTGCCTTCTGTCCCAGATGATTGTGAAGTTCAAATGAGCAGTGGATATTGTGGTCCTGCATTCATTGAAGAGATTTAAAGACATCCAGGATTGGGGCACCTGGGTGGCTCAGTCAATTAAGCATCTGACTCTTGATTTCGGCTCAGGTCATGATCTCAGGGTCACGAGATGGAGTCCCGGGTCAAGCTCTGGGCCAGGTGAAGAGCCTGCTTAAGATTCTCTCTCTCTCTCCATCCCTCCCCTCCACTTGCACATGCATGCTCTCTCTTTAAAAAAAAAAAAAAAAAGATGTCCAGGATTATGATCACTAAGCTCTTTGAGGAAAGCTCTATATCTTGAGTATGTGAGCCCAATACCCCACATGTAGTAAGCACCCAGTAAATGTTTACTGGCTGAATGCATGAGCAGATTACTACCAGGCCTGTTCTTATGAGGTATTCAGTAGAAGACAGGCCCTAGTCTAGCCAGGAGCTGAGGAGATTCCACTGTGGTGCCCCAGGAACTGCAACAAAGACTGGAAGAAAAGGGACTGAGAATTCTAATCTTTATTCCCTTTATAAAGATTCATTTACCTCCAAATCTCAGTTTCTTCTTTTGTATAGGAGGAAGTTTCCTCTTCTCTATACTCTTTTGGCAGGTACAAGCTCACCTGCCTACTTGAAATGCTGAGAGCAGTTGCCTAGCCATGAAAAGGAGTGTGGACACCTGAATAATAGGTTCCAGAAGTATGCACACATAGCTATTATAACTGAAGAGATTGTTTTTTGAAATAATGGCTCATCGCAGAGTTCGATCATTTTGAAGGATAGTGTGTTTCTTGCTATGGGACTAGAGGCCACAGAAGTAAGAAATAACTCCTACCTTTGGAGAAAAGGTGGTTCTAACATTTACCGTTTCAACGGAAGCCAAACTGCAAAGATCTACTACACACAGTTTCACAATTACCAAGAGATTCTGTGAAGGAGAGAAAAAAAGTCTTGGCTACAGTATATGGGCTTTAAAAATATAGCAGATTGGGGAATAGTAACACAGGGTGGAAAGCAGGCAATGGATTCAGAAGATCTTGCGAGTGACATAGCAACTTCTTGTTAATCATTACTTCATAAAATGTCCATGCTATAAACAGGCACAGAGCACTATATAGCAGTAATGGCAAATTCGTTTTTGAAATTTTATTTTTTTGAAGATTTTATTTATTTATTAGAGAGAGAGAGAGAGCACACAAGAGAGGGTAGAGTCAGAGGAAGAAGCAGACTCCCCGCTGAGCAGGGAGCCTGACGCGGGACTCAATCCTGGGACTCCGGGACCATGACCTGAGGCGTAGGCAGTCGCTTAACCGACTGAGCCACCCAGGCGCCCAGCAATGGCAAATTCTTGACATGGCTCCCAAACTGGGCACTAACAAGAGACTTCAGTGGATATCAACTTCAATGGGTTACAGAGCTAAATTATTTATTCTGAAGGCCTGTGGTCTAGTCTTGTTATGGGGACAACCAGAATTAAGCCAGCCAATGTGTAAAGACAAAGAATTATGGGGAAATATATGGCAGATCCATAACTCAGCTGACCACCCAGGCCCTGCTTTCTATCAGACAGAGAGTTTTTCCATACCACTTAGTATCAGATAGTCTCCAAAGTCCTTCCTCTTTACCATCTGGGTTTTATGTGGCATCGAGCAAAACTCATTCATATATATTTCATAGCTATCCACAAGCTTACAGTGCAAAAGTCTAGAAAACATACGAAATATTTTCAATTTCTGTGTATTGTAAAGGGGAATGAGCTACTAGATCATTAGAAAAAAATGTGTCCTCTTCTAGCATCCCTATGTTAATTTACATTTTTCTGGCTTACTAAAATAATGCTCAAGACCCAGAGGCCACCAGACCAGGCATTCTGAACAAACAAGACATGCAAACTTTGGCCATTCGGAAGAATGTTTAAAATTAGATAATCTAGAGAGTTACTAAAATACCAGAAGCTGGGAAAAAGTGAAATTTAC
Organism: Eumetopias jubatus; assembly: GCF_037043125.1. Lineage (NCBI taxonomy): Eukaryota > Metazoa > Chordata > Mammalia > Carnivora > Otariidae > Eumetopias > Eumetopias jubatus. Next base: position 72,934,390 of record NW_028274817.1, read on the forward strand.
TATGGAGATTTGCAAGCACAGGAGTGACCATCTAAAGCAGGAGTCAAAAACTACAGTCCACAAGCTAAACCAGTGTGCCACTTGTTTCTGTGTGGCTCAAGAGCTGAGAAGGATTTTTAGATTTTAAATGGCTGAAAAATATCAAATATATATATATATATATATATATATATATATATATATTTTGAATGGCATGTGAAAATTAAATGAAAGTCAAGTTTTATTGTAACACAGCCACACCCATTAGCTTACGTTATGTATTGTCTAGGGCTGCTTTCAGGCTACAAAGGGAGAGTTAAGTAGTTGAGTCAGAGACCATATGGCCCACAAAGCCTACAATATTTACTATCTGGTCCTTTACAGAAAAATTTGGCTGACACCCTGATCTAAAGTCTGGCTTTGACATTTAGAAAACCCTGAGACAGATAAAAGATAAGAGGAACTTTGTGAAAAGTTATCTAGGATCGGTGCAATCAGGATCAGTCAATTCCTTGGCCAAATATACCTGATCAAGGCTCTGTTGAAGCTGCAAGCAGATCTTCCTAACATAGTTCATTTGTCCCTGGGAAATGTTACTCAAAAAGCCAGGGAGTGAAGAGGACACTGAAAGACACGAAAAACTCTGCAAGACTCCAAACAAGAAGTAATATTCAATTCCACATGAGTTGAGGTGGGAAAGAGTGGATTTAAAGGACAGAGAGAGTTCAATGAGGGTTCACTTACATCTCTTCCCTCACAAAAACCTGGGGTGAGAGAGGGAATCAAAGCCATACTTATATAAAATTTGCCAAGAATACTAAATTGGGACATATTGTAAACATCAGTGACGATGGTGTAATTCTTTGAGTCCAGAATGTAAACTACAGTTTCAATTTTATGATGTGTACCAAACAGCACTCCATGTGTACAAAACAAATGGATGTACAATCTCCAATGTTTTACTAGAAAATGTCTGAAAAATAGTAAATTCTTGAGCACACAGAGCACATGATGAACTAATTAACCCTCTTTGAAACATGATGTGGTAGAGATGGGGATTTATGTCCTGACTGTCCAGATGAGAAAATGGAAAAGAAAGGAAGTTATCCAACTATGGTCACAATGCTGGGGGAAGGGGGAATCTCGGAGTGCTGAATTTTAACCTAGCCCCATCCACAGTGCACTTTCTCAGCTGGCTCTATCCTCATCTGAAAATTGATTTTTAAAAGAATGGGAGCTAAGGTTCACCAACTGTTAGGAAGGCAAAATCAAAAGTGCATATGGGTAGAAAGGCATGTTCATTTGCTGATGTAATAGTTTTGACAGTGATGATGTATGTAATTTGTAGAACCATCATCAAAAGTCAAAGCTGGAAAGGCATATTAAAAATATCTGGGGGCACCTGGGTGGCTCAGTCTATTAAGCATCCGGCTCCTGGTTTTGGCTCACTCAGGTCATGATCTCAGGGTCATGAAACGGAGCCCGGCATCAGGCTCCACACCGGGCGTGGAGCCTGCTTGGGATTGTCTCTCTCTTCTCCTCCCCCCCACTCAAGCTCACACTCTCTCTCTCTAAAAAAAAAAAAAAAAAAAAAAAAAAAATCTAGCTTAAGTCCCTTATTTTACAGACAGAGAAAACTGAAGTCTAAATAGGAAAATTAATTAATCAAAGCCAGACAACTAAAACCCCTCTGAGCCCGTACTTCTGTGTATGGGCATCACCTTCCTTTGATTTCCTGGCCTTTTAGATGCCATACAACATGCCTTCCCCTGTCACCTCCCTGCTCATCCCATCACCCCACCAACTCGCTGATTCTCCTCATGCCTATTTCTAGCCCACAGAACGTCCTCCAACTGCATGAGCATGTATGCACATATACACACACACGCACACAAACACACACTGAGTTTTCACCAACCAGATTTTAGTGATTTTACCCCCATGCCCTAGCATCATTATTTTTTTTTAATCTCAAAATATGCAGCTACCTCCCTGACTAGCCTAATCATCACCCCAAACTCCCAGAATCACTGACAATGAGAAAATGTGGGGCTCTCTCCTCTTCCTCCTCCTCAATAGGAAAACCTGGCTAGATTACAATTGATTCTGTGCTGAGCCTTGCACCAGTGACAGCATTAAAGCCTCATGCTTTATGAACTACCAAAGCTAGAAATGGATTTCTGTCTGACGTGCCAGGCTTTTAAGTCTTGTACCTGTGCCCAGTCCAGAGATTTCTGAAACCATGAATAAAGTGGTAATCAACACTCTGAATACTCAGTCTGACTTAACTGACAACAACAAACAAATGAGGAAAAGAAAGATTTGTGTTCCCACTCTCTCCAAGACAGGTGGAATTCCAAGTTTCAACAAGGCAGATTCTGAATCACTTTCATAAAGGCCATTGGGGTGATAAGGACACATTGTAAAAATGGGGGAAAAAACAAATCAATAAATGTTCTCTGTGGATAATAAGACAGCCCATTGCCTTCAAACGGAGATAATGACAGCAGTAAACTACAGCCAACAAGCTTTACAGGTGGGAGAAGAAAGAAAATGCCTTTTTTTTTTTTTGCTTTGCTTTGTTTTTCGTGTGTGTGTGTGTGTGTGTGTGTGTGTGTGTGTGTGTGTGTTTAACCACCTTCTATCCCTCAAAGGACTCAGGACTGGAATCTGGGGTTCATATTCCAAAGGAACCAAGGGGTTTGTAGCTTTTTAAGAAATCCATTTGTGACTTTTTGTATTTCAAGCAGTTGAGAGTATTTGGCCCCATGGGCTCAAAGAGGCTCATTTTCTCAAGGAAAAAAATTAGGAAGTTTCCCTAACTTAAGCGATTTGAGGGTCTAGAGCATTTTGAGACCTTGCTGGATTTCCCAGTATTCTGTAAGTTGAGTGAATACCCCTTTCCGCTTCCTTATTCTCAAATAGCCCAAGACCCACCTCTAGCCCAGCTCCTCCCAGGAAGCCCTGACAACTGCCATTCTGCCCTTCCTCCTTCAGCCCTAACTTCGGCAGAAAGCTCCCATGTGGGATATGTTATGACAGCAAAATAGTCCCTTTTACAATATGTTTGACCACTTTCCCGGTTTTCCAAAAATAACAATATTGTGACCCAGATCTGTAAAGCCCAGAGGCAGCATCAAATACAATCTAATCTATCTGACTATTGAGTTTGCTTGTTCAGTTGCATACTTGAACACTTTCCCCAACTGATAATGGCTGCTATTACTGTGGTGCCTGGGCTTACTGACATACTATCTCTAGATGAGTGCTCTGGTATATTCTCTGCTCTACAGGCAGGGCCTACTGGATGCTGGGGTCAGGGGAGGAAGCACATTCTCACTGGGGAAATTGGGGGGATCTGCTGTCTTTGGGCTGTTGCTTACTTTCTTTTCTGACAGCCATCCTTCTTACACTAGTATAAGCTAGTATACCTTATACTAGCTCAGCACAAGCAGTAGCAATAGGCCACTTGGGGGTATGGAAGGAACATGCAGCATGCTTTCAGTAATACTAAAAGCTAGCTGTCTCCTTGTTGCTTTGGGGACTGGAAGAAAACAAAATAACAATTTTCTGTTTTGTAAGTATTCCTGCCACCAGTCTAAAATGATGAAAAGGCAACCGTTCCAATTGGCTGTCAATGAGAAAACCAGTAAAGGACACCTGCTTTGCACCTTTTATCTAAATGCCAAGAACTCCCTGGAGCTTCTGTTGTCCTCTGGTGGACATTTCTGGTGAAAGGTGTGGCTTATATACCTGCCACTTTTAAGAGTGTCCTCAGGGTTTGTAGCCCTTAACTAAGGAAAGACTGTTTTTGTTCTGACTTGGAACTCAACACCTCTAGGCCAGTGAGAGAGAAGGAAAGGTTTTGGCAGGAAGTATTTCCTTTGTGGAAAGTGGAAATAGGAGTAGATACTGGTGTTTGGCAACTGGGTTTGCCCCCAGAGCAGAGCATGTCTGTCTAGGGGCTGCTTATCAGTGTCCCGTTGAGAAAAGAAGCCCTTAGTACAGGATGGGGAATGAAGAGGATGCGTAGGAGGTTTGAGCCCAGGTTGATTGGGAAGGAAGGAATCACTAGCATATATGGGAAGTCTGGAAATGGGAGTTCTTGCTGTAGCATGTAGGCTGAGCACCTCTAGGAGCTGATCAGACCTGAATTGTTCTAAGCTAAATAAGACTAAGAAGCCAGGGCTTGAGCCTACTTAGCCAAATATAAGATGCAACTTAGCATAAGGTGCTATACCAATGGATAGGCCCTGAGGAAAAGTCTATGGAGAGAATAAAGGAGTTTTTATCACTCGGGCTCCCTATTTACCTAGGGGCCATTGATGCAAAGAAGTCCCAATGAGACAGCAGCAGGAGGGAGCAGGCGCACAGACTGATGGTCTGCTGAACAGCAAGAACACTTCCTTTCTGGGGCTAAGGCCAAGGAGACTTTGTGAAGGAACAGTCCCACATACACTATAGAGAATGGGTGGGGACTCAGTTGGGGTTTCTCCACTTCTAACTTCTCTAATCAAGACATTTTCCCCCCTCACTCCACAGCAGAGTGAAACACAAGCAGGGAAGGAGTTAAAACTTCTCGAATCATTAATTTTCTTCCATTCCTAGGATTGCCCCAAGCTCTAAGCACCAGATAGGATCACCGTCATTGACTACGTGTTGCCTGCTGTACTACCAAGGTTACCAAAACCAGGGGACCAGCGAATAAAAACAAAAAAACCCCCCAAAACCCCCAAAAAACAGAAAAAACAAACAACAACAACAACAACAACACCTTCTTCTTTAGGTTCTTAGGTTCTTTGAGAGGGTCCCACCAGTGACCTTGTCTCTGGGATGATAAAATCCTGGGCTCTGGAAGATTGGTGTCTCTCAATAGAAGAAAAAGGAGAGGGAAAAAGAAGTGAGTGTGCAAGACTCTTTACCTTCAGCGGCTCTTTTAAAGAAGACTTTGCAGCTTCCACAAGTGAGAGCTCCATAGTGACAGCCAGAAGCTTCATCACCGCAGATCAGGCAGGTCTTCTGGGGTGGAAAGTAATAGTCAATGGGTAGAACATGGTCCCTGGCAGTCTCCAAACTGAAAAGACACATGAGAAACAATGAAATAAATGGCAGTGGCTGGCAGAGATAAGAGCACAGAAGTCTGAGGTCTTCAGGAGCAAACTTATATGTGTAAATTATTAATTTTTATGAAATAAAATTATTCCTTACTTAATTGAGTCAGTGTGAAGCTGATTTTTTTCCGGTACTTCTAGGGATGACGTTTATAGGGTTTCCTGTCATGTAGACAGAGCCTTTTTGCATCCTGCTAAGGAATTCGAGAAGTTCTCTGGGATCAGCCAAGTCTCATGGGCTAAGTTTACATGAAGGAAGGATGAAGACAGAAACCTGAGGTTAAGGTATTTAACTTAAGGTGGTTCTGGCAAAAATTTCAGAGCAGTTAAATGGTTATGAACCCAGCTCTATGGCCTTTCCTTATGCAAAGGGAGATCTAAGGCAAAAACGTCTTAACAAAACAGTTTGGTATTGCTTTGCTCTAAGCCTCACTCTCACCTGTCAATAATATTGCCCAACCTACTGAGCTACTGTTCTGAGTGGCAGTTTAAATTGTATAAAAGGATAAAAATCCTTTAAAATGAATACACAAGTGAGGGATCATGATTCATGTTATCATACCAGTCTGATTTGGTCTTCTCCTGCCCCCCATTCCTTCACTTTCCTTAGCCATCTCTTGTAGATCACGTGAACATCCCCTCGCCATTCTACAACACAAAGTAGCAGAATCCTTATTTTTTTTAAAGATTTTATTTATTTATTTATTTATTTGACAGAGAGAGACACAGTGAGAGAGGGAACACAAGCAGGGGGAGTGGGAGAGGGAGAAGCAGGCTTCCCGCTGAGCAGGGAGCCTGATGCAGGGCTCGTTGATCCCAGGACCCTGAGATCATGACCAGACACTTAATGACTGAGCCACCCAGGGGCCCCTGGCAGAATCCTTGTGCCTGAGGCTCTTGTTGGGAAATGATACACAGGGATGTTGGAAATTTCTCACGCTACCATCTCAACACTTGGCCATTAAAATACTCATAGGGTCCTTAGGCTAGGATGGAGCTTCAGGGGTCACCTAGTCTAAACTTCCTATCTCTAAGAAGATCTGTGGTCTGAGTCCTTTCAGATGGATGTGAAGGAGAGGGTCAGAAAGCCAATCCTGAAACCCTAAAAGAAGTGCAATTCTGAGTCTCCCATAGTAATTAATTCAATATTAAACAAATGAAACACGGTTCTTCTAAGCACAGGTCACATTTTTTTTCTCTCCGATGCTCTAAGCATCGAACAAAACTCGAGGGGGGCACCTGGGTGGCTCAGTCCTTAAGCGTCTGCCTTCGGCTTGGGTCATGATCCCAGGGTCCTGGAATTGAGCCCCACATCGGGCTCCCTGCTCAGCGGGGAGTCAGCTTCTCCCTCTCCCACTCCCCCTGCTTGTGTTCCCTCTCACACTGTGTCTCTGTCAAATAAAAAAATAAATAAATAAAATCTTAAAAAAAAAAACAAACCTCGAGGGACCTCCTGGGTTAATCTGCCTAAGGTAGATGACAATTGCCCATATTCTCATCTACAGGAATACAGCCATATTTTTTTATGAGCACTTCTTCCTTACTAAGGAAGGAAGGAAGGAAGGAAAATAAGCCTTAATGACAGCCTACTTGCTGTGTTGGGTGATTTCTACACTTCAAAACAACTCTGAGAAACATTTTTTTTCTCATTATATCATATGAAGAAAGATTCAGAGAGGTGAAACCCAAAATGATTTGACAGCAAGCCCAGGATATCTGGCTCCGAATCCAATACAGTTTTCATTATCCTATCATCTTCCTGCCACTCTCTCACTTTCTACACATGGCTCTTTGATTATCATGCTCAGCATAGTCATCAGAATCCAAAAAAAAAAAAAAAAAAAAGAATCCAAAAAAGCATGAAATGTTATCCACCCCTCAATAACCATGGATCAGCCCTGGCAGGGCAAGGGCAAAGAAAATTTTAGCTTAAGCTATAGTTGACAAGCACTTTACCTCTAAGACACAAATATTAGCCTTTATTCAAGTCTCAAGTACAACAGAAAGCACTCAAAAAGTTTGGCTGATATGCAAACCCAGCAGCTGGCTACGATTGCCTATCTTTTCCCCCAACAAGCTCTCCTTTTCCTAATTTGACTTTGGAAAGCTAGCAGGAGTTTGTCCACCAAACCAAGACTAGCAGGACCACAAGTTCCACAGGAAAATAGCTCACTTCCCATATATAAATGGGCCAAATGTTAAGAGCATTATTCCTTTGGCTAAAAATGTCATTTCCTTAGGTAAAAAATGTATCCCCATCCTCATTCATGAAACAAGGAGAAGCAGAAGTTTTTTGTTTTTATTTTTTGCAAGTGTCTTCATCCTCTTCCCTCTTTTTTTGACTTCTGGAACTAATGCTAGCCATTCAAATAAAGTAAAAAAAACAAACAAACAAACACAGAACATGTATTTAGGCACTTTATGTGCCTGGCCATTTCATATATATCATCTCACTTAATCTCCCCCCAAAACCCTGCCAGGTAGCTCCATATCATCTCTATATTATAGGAGAGCAAGCTGATGTTCAGGAAAATTGAACATGTTCAAGACCACTCATCTCATAAGTGGGAATGCCAGATTCCATCCTAGTTAAGTCTGACTCCAAAGTGCCGATTCATAACCCATGACTAACCATGTTGTAAAATTGAAGGTTGAAATTAGATTGACTCAACTCCTAGCACCTAGCCCTATGAACCAAGCAAAGGGCTAGGTGCTGGGGATATTGTGACAATCAATATATTATTCTTGCCTCTAAGAAACCTACTATCTAGTAGAGAAGACAGACAGGAAGCAAGAAACTGTAAAATAACATAGTAGATGATATAAAAAAGCAGAGTACAGATTGCTGTAGATGAGGAAGCACTTTAAAGACATGAATGTTTTTTCGAAGGTATAAAGGTATATAGGGGTAAAGGAGATGATGATGATAATGATAGTAATTTTTATCATATGATTGGAAAATAAATATTAGATATACAATATGGAAACCTGAACAAATAAGAGGTCTTTTTGAAAAGAGCCTTTAAGGAACAGAAATTTTCATCCATTTTAAAATACAGTTCAAATTGTTCAAAATAATCTAATTAATCAAATTTATAATCAATGCTTAAAGACTGAAGAAAGTCATCAATATTTTATTAGATATAAGTTTAATAAAATGCACTATTTACAAAAATAACTATAAAAAGGAGGAAGAAGAAGGGAAATAATAAAGACAATTTTAGAATCTGAACTTTTCCTAATTACAACCCATTTTGACTACAGGATATCTGTTAAACTCTCCAGGCTGGTGTCTGCCTACCTATCCCTCCTTTTTTCTGGCAAAATATTTTGGATAGCACTCTCACTGACCCTGGCCTAGGGTGGACAAAAGGCAAATTTCAGTTCTGCCTCATGGGCTGAACTTTGGGTATTGGAAATGAAAATTGCAACCAGAGTCTCTATCCCAGGTTTATATCCTAGAGAAACTCATGCACATTTGTACCAGGAAGCATGTGTGGGAATGGTCATAGCAGCTTTATTACCAAAAGCAGAAATGATAAACATCCACTAAGAGGGGGCGCCTGGGTGGCTCAGTTGTTAAGCGTCTGCCTTCGGCTCTGGTCATGATCCCAGGGTCCTGGGATCGGGCTCCCTGCTCATCAGGGAGCCTGCTTCTCCCTCTCCCCACTCTCCCCTCCCCGCTCCCCCCTCCCCGCTCGTGCTCTCTCTCTCTCTCTCTCTCTCTCGCCATCTCTCTCTCAAATAAATAAATAAAAATCTAAAAAAAATCCACTAAGAGGAGAAAGGATAAATTACAGCATGCTCATTCAATAAACCACAATTCAGCAATGACAAGGAAGAGAATACAGGTACACATAGGTAAATCTCACAAGCTAATGTTGCATAAAAGACATAAATCACAATAGCCTACATATTATATGATTCCATTACATACAGTTCCAAAAAAAGGCAAAAGTAATACACACACACACACACACACACACACACACACACACACACACACATATATATATAAAATAACATATACACTCAAGGGAATAATAAACCCCAAATATAGGATAGTGGTTATTTCTAAGGGGAGACTGTGGTTAATGATATAAGGAAGGGGGATACAAGCTGATTTATGCATTCATTTAAAAATATTAAGTGTCTATCACATACGAGGCACCATACCAGGTCCTGGAGTTAGAGGAGTAAACAAACAAAAACTGGTTTTAATGTTCTTATTCTTTAATCAGGGCCCATGAGTGTTTATTATTATGCTGTATAACTAACTTATATGATACCCGCATGCTTTGTATGGCTATAACAGCACATAGTGAAAGAAAAAATAACAACCTGAGAAGTTTCTAACATCATCCTAAATAACAGCCTAAGTGCAAGAACAGCAGAGGTTTGCTTTGAGAACAAGTAAGTTCAGAATTTGCATGCAGCATTTGTATTTCTTCTTGCCTCTCCTGGGTTCCATGCTCACTTATTATACCTATGCAGGACATTCAGCTTTATAAGTCTGAAGGAAAAGTGCTGCCATAAAAAATGGAAGCTTCCCAAACCAGAATACCACTTGCTTTTCCTCAACAGTTTCACAATTAATTAAAAGTGGATTACTAGAAGCTATAGGACTACAAATGCCAGCTCAACTATGGGGAAGTTGGGCTCAGAAATCTTCAGCACCGAGCTATCATCTCAGTCTGTCTCTCAGACTTGAAAATATATTAAAGGGTCTGACTACTTTAAGCAAGTTCCCCAAGGATTGTGGAACCAAGGTGAAATGCAAAAGTCACAGACTAGTTTTCCTTGTTTGGAAGATGAATGTCAACTCAGCAGGGCTTTGGAGCCTGGCAGAGGTGGGCTGGAATCCTGCATCCACCACTGAACCTTGGTCCCAGTCATTAAGGCTCTCTGAACTCTATTTGTCTCATCTGGAGATTGGGGATACTTTTTAACCTAAAGGGCTTTTGTGAGAATTACATTAAATAGTACATGTTAAGCCCTTCCTCCTGTGCCTGGCACACGGTAGCTGCATTGTAAGTACAGGTTGCCTTCATCTTTTGCCTTACCATAAAAAAGGGGGAGAAATGTCTAATAACCTTAAAATAAAAAAAGATCATCTTTCTTGGTTATACAGTGCATTTGGGGAAAGGTAAATACAAGTGGAAAGTAAAGGAAGAAAGCCTAGATATGTAAAAGTGTATCTTTTTCACACTTATCTCTGTACTTTTTAAACAAGAAGAAATTTAGAAAACCACTAAACATCTTTATAAAAGCATCTTATCTTTCCTGATGTTTAGTAACTTGAAATATTTTTTGTTAATCACATCGTGGAATATGATGACTTTACATGAGTATTTAAGATAAAAATTCATAAAAAATTATTCTCCCCTCATAAATCTCTTGTGTTTATTTCCTTATGGGCACAAGGGTTATTTCAGTGGAGAAACTGACAAAGTAACAGTGTAAGACTGGGAGCTTCTTTTCCCCCTGTAAGCCTGAGATTTGAAATTTGATGACTGTCTGTCCAAGAGGACAGTCGGGTTTTCTTTCTTTTTTTAAAGATTTTATCTGTGTGTGTGTGAGAGAGAGAGAGTTAGAGAGAGAGAGAAAGACTGAGAGCATGAGCAGGGGGGTAGATTTAGAGGGAGAGGGAGAAGCAGGCTCACCTCTGACTGGGGAGCCCAATGCAGGGCTCGATCCCAGGACCGTAGGATCATGACCTGAACCTAAGGCAGATGCTTAACCGACTGAGCCACCCAGGCGGCCCCAGTCATGTTTTCTTTTTTAAAAGTACTACCTGAATGCTAGAACTAATACATAAATTCAGCAAAGGTACAGGATATAAAATCAATGTGCAGAAATCTGTTGCATTTCTATACACCAATTAATGAAGCAGTAGGAAAAAGAAATCAAGGAATCAATCCCATTTGCAATTGCACCAAAAACAATAAGATACCTAGGAATAAACCTAATTAAAGAGGTATAATATTTGTACTCTGAAAACTATAGAACACTTATGAAAGAAATTGAAGAGGACACAAAGAAATGGAAAAGCATTCCATGCTCATGGATTGGAAGAGCAAATATTATTAAAATGTCTGTTATCCAAAGCTATCTACACATTCAATGCAATCCCTATAAAAATAACAACAGTACTTTTCAGAGCTAGAACAGTACTAAAATGTATATGGCACCAGAAAAGACCCTGAATAGCCGAAGGAATGTTGAAAAAGAAAACCAAAGCTGGAAGCATCACAATTCTGGACTTTAAGCTGTATTACAAAGCTGTAATCATCAAGACAGTATGGTACTGGGAAAAGAGCAGACACATAGATCAATGGAAAAGAATAGAGAACCCAGAAATGGACCTACAACTATATGGTCCACTAATCTTCAACGTAGCAGGAAAGAATATCCAGTGGAAAAAAGACAGTCTCAACAAATGGTGATGGGAAAATTGGACAGCCACATGCAGAAGAATGAAACTGGACCCCTTTCTTACACCATGCACAAAAATAAACTCAAAATGGATGAAAGACCTAAATGTGAGACAGGAAAGCATCAAAATTCTAGAGGAGAACACAAGCAGAAACCTCTTTGACCTTGGTCATAACAACTTCTTACTAGACATATCTCCAGAGGCAAGGGAAATAAAAGCAAAAATGAACCACTGGGGCTTCAAGATAAAAAGCTTCTGCACAGCAAAGGAAACAGTCAACAAAACTGAAGGCAGCCTACAAAATGGGAGAAGATATTTGCAAATGTCTATCAAAAAAAGAGGCTAGTATCCAAAATCTATAAAGAACTTCTCAAACTCAACACCCCAGAAACAAATAATCCAGTTAAGAAATGGGCAGAAGACAGGAATAGACACTTTTCCATAGAGGACATCCAGATGGCTACCAGACACATGAAAAATGCTAAACATCACTCAACATCAGAGAAATCCAAATCAAAACTACAATGAGATACCATCTCACAACTGTCAGAATGGCTAAAATTACCAACACAAGAAACAACAGGTGTTGACAAGGGTGTGGAGAAAAGGGAATCCTTTTGCACTGTTGGTGGGAATGCAAACTGGAGAACAGTATGGCTGTTCCTTAAAAAGTTAAAAATACAACTACCCTATGACCTACATAAAGGATACAAGGATATGGATTCAAAGGGGCACATGAACCCCGATGTTTGTAGCAGCATATTCAACAATAACCAGTTTATGGAAAGAGCCCAAATGTCCATGGACTGATGAACGGGTAAAGAAAATGTGGTAAATATATACAATGGAATATAAATATAAATATATATTTACATATAAATTATAAATATATACTCAACCATCAAAAAAATGAAATCTTGCCATTTGCAATGACATGGATGGAGCTAGAGAGTATTATGCTAAGTGAAATAAGTCAGTCAGAGAAAGACAAATACCATACGATTTCATTCAAATGTGGAATTTAAAAAAGAAAACAGGTGAACATATGGGAAGGGGGAAAAGAAAAAAAGGAGAGAGGAAAACAAGTCATTAAGAGGCTCTTAATGATAGAGAACAAACTGAGGGTGGATGAAGGGAGGTGGGTGGGGGATGGCCTAGATGAGTAATGGGTATTAAAGAGGGCATTTGTTGTGATGCACACTGAGTGTTATATGTAAGTGATGAATCACTGAATTCTACTCCAAGAACCAATACTGCATTGTATGCTAAAATTTAAATTAAAAAAAATTAAAATAAAAAAGTTACTACATGACTTTACTTCACAGTTCTCCAATTCTCTTTAGTAATGCCTTGTTGAAGTGGAAAGATACATAGATAGAAGGTCTGTTTTTCATGCCCATCTTTGCCACTTTCTAACAGAATGACCTGGAACAGGTCATTTGGCTTCAACTTCTTCATGTGTAAAATGGATATAGAAATACAGAACTCACAAGACTGCTATGAGGATTCAATGAGATTTTGGAGGTTAAGCAGTCCACACTCTTGCTGGCACAGTGCTAAGCAAATGGCCATTATTATAATAATCTCACAGGAAAGTGGTAGGAAGGAGACATGGGAGAAGAGAAGAATTGTGTTCTAAAAAGCCAGCTGTGAGGTAGGTATCATTACTCTTTGAAGATAATGCAAACTGGAACTTAGATAAAGTAAATAACTTATGAGGTCATATGGCTAGTAAGTGGCAAAGCCAGAATTCATACCTGGGATTATTTCTGCCCAAATCCATATTCTCCTACTATCCTAAATTGTCAATGTCATAGGATACTTACATATAACCTAGGCTTAATTTAGTTAGGTTTTTAATAAGTTTATTGATATATAATTCACATACCATAAAATTCACCTATTTTAGCATATTTACATCTATTACCACAAACTAATTTTATAATATTTTCATCACCCCAAAAAGAAACTCCATACTCATTAGCAGTCACTTCCCATTCCCCATTCCTTCCTTCTCTCAGACCCTAATTTACTTTGTCTCTAAAGATTTGCCCTTCATGGGCTTTTAATATAAATGGAGTTATACAATACAATCTTTTGTGACTTGCTTCTTTCATTTAGCATAATTTTTTTATTTTCAATTAGCCAACAAAGAGTACATCATTAGTTTTTGATGTAGTGTTCAGCGATTCATTGTTGTGTATTACACCCAGTGCTCATCACAACACGGGTAGCATGTTTTTAAGATTCATCCACATTGTAGCATGTATCATTGCTTCGTTTGTTATTTCTGTGTAATATTCCATTGCATGGATATACCACATTTTGTTTATCCATTCATCAGTTGGGGGACATTTGAGTTGCTTTCAGTCTGGCTATTATGAATAATGCTGCAATGAATATTGATATACAAGTCATATATATATATGTATACACACACACACACACACACACACACACACACATATATATATATACATATATATATATGAGGCCAAGTGGTAACACTTCCAGAAACTTCCAGGCTAGTTCCCAAAGTGGCTGCACCATTTCACATTTTTACCACCAGTTTCATAATGGCTCTGATTTCTCCACATCCAAGCTATTTGTCTTTTTTACTAGTCATCTCAGTGGGTGTGAAGTGATATATTTGGTCTTGATTTGCATTTCTCTAATGAGTAATGGTGTTGAGCATTTTTCATTTGTACATCCTCTTTGGAGAAATGTCTACTCAAAATTTTTGCATGTTTTAAAATTGGGTTATTTGCCTTTTTATCATTGAATTGTAAAAAAAAGAGTTCTTTATATATTTATATTTATATATTCTAGATTCAATACGCTTATATGACTTGCAAATGTTTTTTCTCACTCTGTGGGTTTAAGTTTTACTTTCTTGATGGTATCACTTGTAGCACAAATGTTTTAAAATTTGATTAAGTCTGATTTAACATTTTTTTTCTGCTGTTGCTGTGCCTTTGGTGTTACAAGCTAAGAAACTCCAGCCTAACATAAGGCCACAAAGATTTATGCCTATATTTTCTTTGAGGTTTAGTGTCTTGGCTCCAGCATTTAGGTATATGATATATTGAGATAATTTCTGTGCATGGTATAAAGAAGTGGTAGCATATGATTTCACTCATGTGTGGAATTTAAGAAACAAAACAGGTGAACATAGGGGAAGGAAGAAAAGAGAGAAGGAGGCAAACCATAAGAGACTCTTAACTATAGAGAACAAACTGAGGGTTGTTGGATGGGAGGTGGGTGGGGGATGGGCTAAATGGGTGATGGGTATTAAGGAGGGTATATGTTGTGATGAGCACTGGGTATTAAATGTAAGTGATGAATCACTAAATTCTACTCCTGAAACCAATATTAAACTGAATGTTAACTGGAATTTAAATAAAAACTTGAAACAAACAAAAAAAGAAGTGGTCCAAATTCATTTCTTTGCATGTGAATATCCAGTTGTCCTATTTGTTGAAAAAACTATTCTTTCTCCCATTGAATGATCATGGCATCATTGTTGAAAATCAATTAACCATAATGTAAGTGTTTATTTGGGGCCTCTCAACTGTATTTCATTGTTCTATTTATCACACTTAGGTCAGTACCACACAGTCCTGATTGCTGTAACTTTTAGTAACGTTTGGAATCAGGAAGTGTGAATCCTCCAACTTTGTTCTTCTATCTCAAGACTGTTTTGGTTTTTTGTTTCTTTGCTAATTATTTATTTTTAAAATTCCAGTATAATTAACATAGAGTGTTATGTTAGTTTCAGGTGTACAATACAGTGATTCAGCAATTCTATACATCACCCTGTGCTCATCACAATAAATGTACTCTTAATCCCTTTCACCTATCCCCCCACCCACCTCCTCTCTGGTAGCCACATATATTCTCTATAGTTAAGAGTCTGTTTTTTTTTTTGTTTCTCTTTTTTCTTTGTTCATTTGTTTTGTTTCTTAAATTCCACATATGAGTGAAATCATATGCTATTTGTCTTTCTCTGACTGACTTATTTCACTTAGCATAATACTCTCTAGCTCCATCCATGTTGTTGCAAATGGAAAGATTTCAGTCTTTTTTATGGCTGATTAACAGATGATAGATGATAGATAGATAGATAGATAGATAGATAGATAGATAGATAGATAGATATCTACCACATCTTCTTTATCTATTCATCTGTGGATGGACAGTTGGGCTGTTTCCATAGTTTGGCTATTGTAAATAATGCTTCAATAAACATAGGGGTGCATATATCCCTTTGAATTAATTTTTTTAAATTCTTTGGGCAAATACCCAGTAGTACAATTGCTGGATGGTAGGGTAGTTCTATTTTTAACTTTTTGAGGAATCTCCATACTGTTTTCCAGAGTGGCTGTTCCAGTTTGCATTCCTACCAACAGTTCACGAAGGCTCCTTTTTCTCCACATCCTTGCCAAAACTTGTAATTTCTTGTGTTTTTTATTTTAGCCATTCTGACAGATGTGAGGTAACATCTCATTACGGTTTTCAATTGCATCTCCCTGATGATTAGTGATGTTAAGCATCCTTTCATGTGTTTTGGCTATTCCAGGTTTTTTCAATATGAATTTTACAGTCAACATTTCAGTTTCTGCTAAGAAGCCATCTGGAATTTTGAGGGGGACTGCCTTGAATATATGGGGAATATTGTCATCTTAACAATATAAAAGCTTATGATCAATGAAAATGGAAATGATTTTCCATTTATTTATATCTTATTATTCCACAGTGTTTCATAGGTTTAACTGTAGAAGTCTCACACTTTTTTTGCAAAATTTATTGGTATTTTATTATATTTGATATTATAAATGAGCTGTGTTCTATCACTTTTAAATTATTCCTTGCTAATATATAGAAATACAATTGATTTCAGCACATTAATTTCATATTCTGCAACTTTGCTGAATTAATTTATTAGTTTTGATAGTTTATTATGGATCCTTTAGGATTTTCAATACACAAGATTGTATCATCTGTGAATAAAGATATCTTTATTCCTTTCCAGTATAGATGCCTTTTCGTTGGTTTTTTTGTTTGTTTTGTTTTTTGTCCAATTGCCCTGGATAAAACCTCCAGTACAATGGTGCACAGAAATGGTGAGAGCAGACATCCTTGTCTTGTTCCCAATCCTACTGGGAAAGTTTTCAGTCTTTCACTCAAGTATAATGTTAGTTGTGGTTTCCTCATAGGTATCCATTTTCAGTTTGAGTATGTTCCCTCCTACTCCTGTTGTTTTAATTGTGAAAGAATGTTAGATTTTTTTGCCATTTTTTTCCTACCTCTATTGAGATGATCATGGGGCCTTTATTCTCTTAAATACAGTATAATATATTAAATAACTGATTTTCAGCAGTTAAACCAATCTTACCTTCTTGAGATAAATCTCAGTTTTATATTATTGAGATAAATCCATCTTGGTAATTCTAATCCTTTCTATTTGTTGCTCGATTTGGTTTGGT
Organism: Eumetopias jubatus; assembly: GCF_037043125.1. Taxonomy (NCBI): domain Eukaryota; kingdom Metazoa; phylum Chordata; class Mammalia; order Carnivora; family Otariidae; genus Eumetopias; species Eumetopias jubatus. The sequence continues at coordinate 72,951,402 of NW_028274817.1, forward strand.
ATTCCAAAGAAATTTTTTCTTATTAATATTCAAAAGTGATATTGGTCTGTAGTTTTTGTGTGATATCTTTGGTTTTGTTATTGGGTAACACTGGACCCACAGAATTAGTTGGGAAACGTTTCCACCTCTTCTATTTTTTGGAAGCATTTGTAAAGGACTGATACTAATTCTTCTGTAAATGTTTGATGGAATTCACCAGTGAAGACAACTAGATCTGGGCTTCCCTTTGTGGTAAGTTCATTCTCTTTCTTTCTTTTTCCTTTTTTGAATTTGAAAGGCAATGTTTATTTATCTGTATAAGTTCTGGTGCCCTGATAGAAGCAGATAGTATAATTATTTCCATTCCAAGGATGAAAGTGGAGGTACAGAGTGTCCTGGTATCCTCCCTCCAAAGTCTGAGCTATTCATACTGTACCGGCTCTCTCTGACATTGTGGTTTTGTTTGTTTTGTTTTTCAAATTTTTTGAGTATAGTTGACACACAATGTTACATTCACTTTAGGTGTCCAACATAATGATTCTACAAGTTTATACATTACACTATGCTCACCACAAATGTAGCTACCCACACACAGGCTTTCAGTTAGGGAATGAATAAGTCACCGGAAAAAAAGGCACAGCATAAGGAATATAGTCAATGATATCGAAATAGCATTGTATGGTGGCAGATGGTACAGGAAGCTTCTTTATTATATTACTAACGTAATGAAGTAGTATTATATTTACTCTCTTTACTTGTTAAAGAAATATTCAGAATTTCCAATTCTTAAGTTAGTTTAGATAGTTTGTGTCTTCTTGACTATTTCCCATTTCATCTAGGATATGTAATCGGTTGTCATGCATTGTTCATAGTGTTCCCTTTTAATGCTTTTTAAAAATTTTTTATTTAAATTAAATTTAATTAACATATTACTGTATTTATTTATTATGTTATGTTAGTCACCATTCAGTACATCATTAGTTTTTGATGTAGTGTTCAATGATTCATTATTTGCATATAATACCTTGTGCTCATTACAACACATGAACATATTACCATATTATTAGTTTCAGCTGAACTCTACCTCTGAAACATATTACTGTATTATTAGTTTCAGAGGTGGAATTCAGTGATTCATCAGTTGCATACGACAATCACTGGTCATTACGTCAAGTGCCCTCCCTAATGCCCATCACCCAGTTAGGCCATTCCCCCCTCACCTCTCCTCCAGCAATCCTCAGTTGGTTCCCTATAGTTAAGAGTCTCTTATGGTTTGCCTCCCTCTCTGTTTTCCTCTTATTTTATTTTTCCTTCCCTTCCCCAATGTTCATCTATTTTGTTTCTTTAATTCCACATATGAGTGAAATCATACAGTATTTGTCTTTCTCTGACTTATTTTGTATGCATAATACCATCTAGTTCAATCCATGTCATTGTGAACAGCAAAATTTCATTCTTTTGATGGCTGCATAATATTCCATTGTATATATATATACCAAAATTTCTTTAGCCATTCTGACTGGTGTGAGGTGGTATCTCACTGTGGTTTTGATTTATATTTCCCTGAGGCTAAGTGATATGGAGCATTTTTCATGTGTCTATCGACCACTTGTATGTCTTCTTTGAAGAAATGTGTGTTCATGTCTTCAGCACATTTCTTGACCAGATTTTTTGTTTTTTGGGGGTGCTGAGTTTGATAAGTGTTTTATAGATTTTGGATACTAACCCCTTATTTGATAGACATTTGCAAATATCTTCTCCCATTCCATAGGGTGCCTTTTAGTTTTGTTGACTGTTTCCTTTGCTGTGCTTTTTTTTTTGTTTGTTTATCTTGATGAAGTCCCAATAGTTCATTTTTGCTTTTATTTCTCTTGCTTCTGGAGACATGTTTAGCAAGAATTTGCTGTGGCTGAGGTCAAAGAGGTTTCTGCCTGCGTTGTCCTCTAATAGTTTAATGGATTCTTGTCTCACATTTAAGTCTTTTATTCTTTTTGAGTTTATTTTTGTGTATGGTGTAAGAAATGGGTCCAGTTTCATTCTTCTGCATGTGACTGTCCAATTCTCCCAACACTATTTGCTGAAGAGACTTTTTTCCACCAGATATTCTTTCCTGCTATGTTGAAGATTAGTGGACCATATAGTTGTAGGTCCATTTCTGTGTTCTCTATTCTGTTCCATTGATCTATGTGTCTGCTATTTTCCCAGTAGCATACTGTCTTGATTTTTACAGCTTTGTAATATGGCTTGAAGTCCAGAATTGTGATGCCTCCAGCTTTGGTTTTCTTTTCCAACATTCCTTTGGTCTTTTCTGGTGCCATACACATTTTAAGATTATTTGTTCTAGCTCTGTGAAAAATGTTGATGGTATATTGATAGGGATTGCATTGAATGTGTAGATAGCTTTGGGTAGCATAGACATTTTAATAATATTTGTTCTCCCAATCCACAAGCATGGAATGTTTTCTCCATTTCTTTGTGTCTTCCTCAATTTCTTTTCTTAAATGTTCTATAGTTTTCAGAGTACAGACATTATACCTCTTTAATTAGGTTTATTCCTAGGTATCTTCTGGTTTTTGGTGCAATTGTAAATGGGATGGATTTCTTGATTCTCTTTATTCTGCCTCATTGTTAGTGTATAGAAATGCACCTGATTTCTGTGCATTGATTTTATATCCTGTGACTTTGCTGAATTCCTCTACCAGTTCTAGCAATTTTGTGGTGGAGTCTTTTGGGTTTCCTACATTGAGTATCATGTTGTCTGCAAAGAGTGAGAGTTTGACTTCTTTGCCAATGTGGATGCCTTTTATTTCTTTTTGTTGTCTGACTGCAGAGGCTATGATTTCCAGCACTTTGTTGAACAAGAGTGGTGCAAATGGACATCCCTGATGTGTTCCTGACATTATGGGAAAGTTCTCAGTTTTTACCTGTAGAGGATGATATTCACTGTGGGTTTTTCTTATATGGTTTTCATGATATTGAGGTATGTTTCCTCTATCCCTACACTGCAGAGTTTTTATCAAGAAAAGATACAGTATTTTGTCGAGTGCTCTTTCTGCTTCTACTGAGAGGATCATAATGGTTCTTGTCCTTTCTTTTATTATTGTGGTGTATCACATTGATTGGTTTGCAGATACTGAACCACCCTTACAGCCCAGGAAGAAATCCTACTTGGTCATGGTGAATAACCCTTTTGATGTACTGTTGGATCTTATTAGCTAGTATCTTGGTGAGAATTTCTGTATGCATGTTCATCAGGGATATTGGTCTGTAATTCTCCTTTTTGGTGGGGTCTTTGCTTGGTTTTGGGATCAAGGTAATGCTGGCCTCATAGAATGAGTTTAAAGTTTTCCTTCCATTTCTATTTTTGGAAACAGTTTCAGAACAATAGGTAATAATTCTTTTTTAAATGTTTGGAAGAATTCTGCTGGGAGGCCATATAGCCCTAGACTCTTTGTTGGGAGATTCTTGATTACTGATTCAATTTCTTTGCTGGTTATGGATCTGTTCAGATTTTCTATTTCTTCCTGTTTCAGTTTTGGTAGTTTATATGTTTCTAGGAATGCATCCATGTCTTCTAGATTGCCGAATTTGTTGGCATGTAAGTGCTCATAATATTGTCTTATAATTGTTTTTATTTCTTCAGGGATGGTTGTGGTCTCTCCTGTTTCATTCCTGATTTTATTTATTTGGGTCCTTTCTCTTTTTGATATGTGTGGCTAGGAGTTTATCAATCTTATTAATTCTTTTAAATGAACAAGCTCCTAGTTTCATTGATCTGCCCTACTGTTTTTTTTTTATTTCTGCTCTTATCTTTATTATTTCTCTTCTCCTGCTATATTTAGGTTTGTTTATTTATTTATTTATTTGCTGTTCTTTTACCAGCTCTTTTAGGTGTAAGGTTAGGTTGTGTATTTGAGACTTCTTGTTTCTTGAGAAAGACTTGTATTGCTATATACTTCTGTCTTAGGACCACCTTTGCTGCAACCCAAAGGTTCTGAAATATTGTTTTTATTTTCATTAGCTTACATGTATTTTTTTTAAGATTTTATTTATTTGTCAGAGGGAGAGAGAGAGAGAGAGAGCACAAGCAGGGGGAGAAGCAGGCAGAGGGAGAGGGAGAAGCAGGCTCCCTGCCGAGCAAGGAACCCGATGTGGGACTCAATCCCAGGACCCTGGGATCATGACCTGAGCCGAAGGCAGACACCTAACCATCTGAACCACCCAGGCATCCCAGCTTACATGTATTTTTTTTAATTCTTCTTTAATTTCCTGGTTGACGCATTCATTCTTTAATAGGATGCTCTTTAACCTCCATGTATTTGTGTTCCTTCCAATTTTTTTCTTGTAGTTGACTTTAAGTTTTAAAGCATTGTGGTCTGGGGTGCCTGGGTGGCTCAGTCGGTTAAGCATCTGCCTTTGGCTTGGGTCATGATCTCAGGGTCCTGGGATAGAGCCCCAAGTTGGGTTCCCTGCTCAGCGGGGAGTCTGCTTTTCCCTCTGCCCCTCATCCCCCACTCTTGCTCTCTCTCTCCCTCTCTCCCTCTCAAATAAATAAATAAAATCTTTTTTAAAAAAGCACTGTGATCTGAAAATATGCATGGAATAATATCAATATTTTTGTACTGGTTGAGACCTGATTTGTGACCCCATGTATGATCTATTCTGGAGAATCTTCCATGTGCACTCGAGAATAATGAGTATTCTGCTGCTTTAGGATAAAATACTCTGAATATATCTATGCATTCCATCTGGTCCAGTGTGTCATTCAAAGCCCTCGTTTCCTTCTTGATCTGCTTCGATGATCTGTCCATTGTTGTGAGTGGGATGTTAACGTCATCTACTATTATTGTATTATTATCAATGAGTTTCTTTATGTTTGTTATTAATTGGTTTATGTATTTGGCTGCTCCCAAGTTAGGAGCATAAATATTTACAATTGTTAGATCTTCTTGTTGGATAGACCCTTTTATTATGATATAGTATCCTTCCTCATCATCTCTTATTATGATATTTGTTTTAAAATCTAGGTTTGTCTGATATAAGGAGGCTACTCCAGCTTTCTTTTAATGTCCATTGGCATGATAAATGGTTCTCCACTCCCTCACTTTCAATCTTGTGGAGTCTTTCGGTCTAAAATGAGTCTCTTGTAAGCAGAATATGACTGAGTCTTGTTTTTTTTTTTTAATCCAATCTGATACTCTATGTCTTTTGATTAGAGCATTTAGTCTATTTACATTCAGAGTAATTATTAAAGGAAATGAAGTTAGTGCCATTGTATTACCTGTAAAGGCAGTGTTCCTATAGATTGTCTCTGTTCCTTTCTGGTCTTTGTTACTTTTGGGCTCTCTCTTCATTCAAAGGATGCTCTTTAATATTTCTTGCAGGGCTGGTTTAGTGTTCACAAATTCCTTTAGTTTTTGTCTTGGAAATTATCTCTCTTTCTATTCTGAATTACAGCCTTGCTGGATACAGTATTCTTCACTGCCTATTTTTCCCATTTCTCACATTGAATATATCATGCCAGTCCTTCCTGGCCTGCCAGGTCTCTGTGGACATTTCTGCCGCTAGCCTTATGTCTACCCTTGTAGGTTAAAGACCTCTTGTCCCAAGCTGCTTTCAGGATTTTCTCTTTACTTTTGAAATTTGCAAGTTTCACTATTATATGTCAAGGTATTGACCTATTTTTATTGATTTTGAGGGGGGTTCTTTTTGCTTCCTGGACTTCATGCCTGTTTCCTTCCCCAGATTAAGGAAGTTCTCAGGTACAATTTGTTCAAATAAACCTTCTGTCCCTTTCTTCCATTCTTCATCTCCTAGGACCGCTATTATTTGGATATTATTTCACTTTATTGAATTGCAGATTTCTCAAAGTCTCCTGTCAAGATTCAATAGTTGTCTTTTTCTCTTTTCAGCTTCCTTATTCTCCATCATTTTGTCTTCTGTATCACTGACTCTCTCTTCTGCCTGATTTATCCTTACTGTAAGTCTCCATTTTTTACTACATCTCAGTAATAGCATTTTTAATTTTGGCCTGATTAGATTTTAGTTATTCTATTTCTATAGTAAGGGATTCTCTCATGTCTTCTATGCCTTTTTTCAAGCCTAGCTCGTATCTTTATAATCATTTTAAGTTCTAGTTCAGACTTTTTACTTACTTCTGTAGTGATTATATCCCTGGTGGTGTGTATTCTTTCTTTTGGGCAGAGTTTCTCCTTCTAGTCATTGTTTCCAGTAAGGAAGGATGAAAGAAAAAAAAAAAAAACAGCAAAAGCAGCAGTAACAACAACAACAACTACAACAACTACAACAACCAAAACTTCAAGAACTGATTCTGGTGTATGCTGTGTACACTCTGCTGTTGTGTTTTGGCCACTCTTTCCCACTGGCCTTTCCTCTACAGAGTTCTTCCTTGCTTGTAGTGGGGAGTGTTTGGACCTTTAAGTAGGTGTGCTTTGATTTGTTTGTGAAGATAAGCCTTGCATCCACCATGTTCTCTCACTCCAACTTGCAGACCCTTTCCTTAATCCTCAGATCATCTTCCTAGTTGTTCAAAATAGTTGAATGTTGATCTAGCTGTATTCAAAGGACCAGGTATGTTCAGGGTCCCCCTACTACTCTGCCATCTTAACTCTAGAAGCCATTTAATCCTGTTTTATTGTTTTAAGGTAGGTAGTCATACCCTCACTTGCATTGCTGATTTTGTGATGTGAGTCTTCTTTTTTTCTCAATCTAATGGTTTGTCAATTTTGTTGATCTTTTCAAAGAAGTAACTTTTGATTTCATTGATTCTATTGATTCTTCCTATCTTTTACCTAATTTATCTCCCCTCTAATCTTTATTAATATTTCTTCCTGTATCTTTGTTTTTATTTTGCTTTTTTCTAGTTTCCTAACATGAACAGTGAAATTATTGATGTGAGATTTTTCTTCTTTATTAATATAGGTGTATTAATCTGTTCTGGCTAGTACAACAAAATACCACAGACTGGGTGGCCGATAAACAACAGAAATTTATTTCTCATGGTTCTAGAGTCAGGAAGTCTGAGATCAGGGTGCCAGCATTGTGTGAGGGGCCTCTTCCAATATGCAGACTTCTCCTTGTATTCTCACAGGGTAGAAAGGCAAGCAAACTCTAATCACTATCTTTTATAAAAGCACTAATCACATTCATGAGGGTGCACTTCATGACCTAAGTACCTCCTAAAGACCTCATTTCTTAATACCATCACACTAGGCATTAAGATCTCAACATACGAATTTGCAAGGGAAACACATTCAGACTACAGCATTAGGCATTCATAGCTATAAATTTCCCTTTAAGTACTGCTTTAGATTATTTGTATCTTATAGGTTTTGATATATTACATTTTTGCTGTTATTCAAGAATTTTCTCATTTCTCCTTTGATTTCTTTGATCCACTACTTATTTAGGAGTGTGTTATTTAATACTACACATTTGTGAATTTCACATATTTCCTTCTGCTATTGATTTCTAATTACTTTCATGTGATTAGAGAACATATAGTCATTTTTCTTGAATAAGTGCACTTCAGATTGTTGCTAGACTTTGTTTCCTTTCCAGAGTTCTGGAGAAATTGGTTTTCACAATTTTTGCTAGTATGTTTGTTGCTTTTATGAAAAGGTAGCTTTATGGCAGTCTTCACTCTACCATTGTTTAAGCCTTCCTGATATTCTAAGCCAGGTTATATTTCACAAGCTACAAAAATCACTCCTTCCCCCAACACATACACATACACAGTAATCCTCATTGTGTGTCATGAAGGGAGGAAGAAGAGACATCACTCATACCATTCATTCATCCATTCAAAATTCATATCATTCATACATTATGAAGGGAGAGTTCTGCTAAATGATGGGTATGTAAAGATAAGAAAGACAAAGCCCCTGTTTGCAAAGGAGTTTTCATGGGTTCATTTTGGGCTAATATGAGTGCACAAATGGATAATGCAATGTATAAGAAAAAAATGCTATAAAAGGGGCCAAGATACACAGGAAAAGAAAATTGTGTGCTTTGCCTGGGGGTACTAGAAAGTAATGCCCACCAGGTACTAAAATGCTCTTACCAATCTAGCTAGATGTTTTACATACTTGTCAAACATTTACTCTGGAATAGATTGGATGAGGATGCCCATGGTTCTAATGTGTACTCAAGCCACAGACCTGATATGCAGAGACATGTATGAATAGAAAAATTACTTATCACTATGTATCCAGTAGTTGTAGGCCTCCTGATGATTTACATTTTCCTGTAGTTTATATCAACTGACAAATATGCCAAGACAGCTGGAAGGGTGGCAGTAAGACTGTTTTTATCAGAGTGCCTCACCAAAATGACCAAGCTGTCCTTTTCTTCTGAAATCACTTTCAGAAATGGGGCTGAACAGATGAATCCTTATTACAGTCATGCCTTTACGTCTCCCAAGCCACATCTGCTGTATTCCATGAGCCAAAATCTTTCCAATGGCTTCCTAGTCATCTCAGCCAATCAGCCATGGAAGAACTAGCCAGATTCCTTTCTGCAATGTCATCAAATCTGAGGGCTGAGAGATGTTTCCACATTCTTTGTTTCCGGAATCCATTATAAAAAAAACAGGAAATGAGAAAACAACTTGTTTTTAATTTACATTAAATCTTACTGGACCAATATTTTTTTCATATCCTCCATTTGAACTTCTGATACTAGAGATTGAGGGCTTACTATGTATTAAGCACTGTCAAAGATGCTTCATCCTCACAACTACTACTACAGGATACACAGACTATCTCCATTTTACAATGAGGAGCCAGAAGTACAGAGCCATTGATTAATTTTTTCAAGACCACAGAGCTAATTAAAGTAGAAGAGTAAGGATTTGAATGCATGTCTGGCTAATTCCAAAACCTATGCTTTGTCTACCATGCTATATGGCATAGCACTGTCATTGACTGTCAGGGTTGGATGGTTCTCAGAGATCATCTAGCCCAGTGTTTCTCACCCTTGGGTGCATGGTAAAATCGCTAGGGGAGCTTTCCATCCCCCAATTCTGATTTAATTGAATTTAGGTGGAGTTCAGGCATCCTATTTTTTAAAAAGTTGATGTTATTGATGTTAATGTCCAATCAGGGATTCAAACCACTGATTTAGTCTCTCTCATTGTTCAGGGGAAATTTGGGGCCCAGAAAATGACAGAGAACTGACTAGAAGAAACAGTTTCCCAGAGATAGGCCTGAGACTAGAAGCCAGGTGTTATAACCCCTATGCCAGAGTTCTGTAGAGCAATGTTTTTAGTCACATTCTGTAGACTAACTTTTCCCAGGGCCTAGAATATGCAAGAGTCAACCTATGGGGGGCTCCTGGGGGGCTCAGTCTGTTAAGCATCTGACTCTTGGTTTTGACTCAGGTCATGATCTTGGGGTCCTGGGACTGAGCCCCGTGTTGTGAATCCCCATTCAGCGGCGAGTCTGCTTGTCTCCCTCTTTCTCTGCCCCTCTCACTGCATATATATATATATATATATATATATATATATATATATATATAGAGAGAGAGAGAGAGAGAGACTGGGGTGTGTGTGTGTGTGTGTGTGTGTGTGTGTGTGTGTGTATATATATATATAAAACCATGAGTTATTCTGTATATAATGTAATAATATACTTCCTCAATGTGTTTCACCTACCATCACCACCCAATCAGTGACTACTATCTTTTAATTTACTGCCTTAATAACACCCACCCTTCCCCCCACACAACCTTACCTTCAAAATAACTGCAACTCTCTTACTGAAGTCTTTCTGCTTTCTGTCTGATCCTCTCCAATCCATAAATTACATAGGACCCCAGAGGAATTCTATCTAAAACATTTGCTTCTGTAACTCTCCTCCTTAAGACTTTTTAATAATTCCCTATGGTCTACAGCAGTGGCCTAATTCACTGATGCATCGGAATCCCTGGAGGAGCTACAGAGCTCTGATCCCACCTTAACTTAGCCCAGATTTGTCTGAATCTGAAGCTACAGGTGAAACCTGAGTATCTGTAATTTTATGAAATGCTTAAGTGATCTCAGGCAGACACTAAAAATCACTTGGCCTACTGGATACAAATTCAAAGCATTAGCTTGGCATTCAAGGCCTATTTCTAGCTCCTTATCTCTTCCACAAATTTTCCCATATGAACTTCAAGCCGTACCACCCTGTTTCAGTTCTTCTGTTTTAAGTCTATTTTGCCCCCCTGTGTCTTTGCTTACATGGCCATTCCCTCCAACTGGAATGACATTGCAGTGCTCCCAACCATTTGTCTCCCTTGCCATGTTATCTCATAATTCAAGTCCCAGCCCAAGAGGCCATCACCTACTCCATGAAGCCCTTCTTTAAAAGAAAAAAAGATTTAATTTATTTATGAGAGAGAGTGAGGGGGAGAAGCAGACTCTCTGCTGAGCAGAGAGCCCGATGCGGGACCCGATCCCAGGACCCTGAGATCATGACCCTACCTGAAGGTGGACACCCAATTGACTGAGCCACCCAGGCGCCTCCATGAAGCCCTTGACTCTGTATGCCTTAGATGGAATATGATCACGTCCCCAACTTGCACAGTCCTTTCAGAAGCACCTATAATGTTTTATATCACAAATAATCTATGTATGTGTCTGTTTCCCATCCATCATGTGGCATTCATTGATGAATTTCCAGTGTCTAGCCCAGATACTGCCTAAGCACTTCCCGCTCAACTCACCTCCCTCTTTCCTTCCTCCTTGATTTACTCTTAAGCCTCACAACAAAGTTGGAAAACAGCCATGTTGCCTTTTAAACAACATCTCAATTTGAAGGCCAAGATAGATCCTAAACAACTTTTGAGTTCTAATTAGGACACTGCTAAACTATATCAGATAAATGAAAACCTCTCTTTAAAAATACCAAATATTTAACAATATCTATTTGATCATAGTATCTCCCACTTCCTGCCTACAGATTCTTCCTCGTATCTAACCCAAATCCCTGAGAATATATTTTTCCTCTGTCCTCAGCAAAAATGGAGAACAGCTCCTTGACATACTCTTACCTTGCCTTACTTTCCTTCTATATTACAATTAAACACAGAGTTTAACAAAATGTAATCTAGGATAAAAACTGAGAAGGAAACTGTGTCATACCTGGCATCTTTTTAAACTAGGTGACAGTGAAGTAAAGAGCTGGTGGAAGTGTCATTGTTAGATAAACATATATGAATTGTTCAACTTGATGAAAAGCTCTTTCCATTCTGCAAAGTGATCATGTGGTCTCTGACACAGTACCTTACTAGTTCCCCTTTGCCATTATTATGAACAGATAAGTTGCTGTCAGGCAGAGCCTGCTTTCCCTTATCCTTGGCCACTGTTTATTTTCCTCCACAGTTTCTGCTCTGGAATCTGCTTTGGTATACTAGACTAGGAGTTGGAAGCCTGAGATTCCATCATAAATTGTGATACTAACTTGTTGCCATAGCAACCTTGGACCAGTCACCTTTTATCTTGACCCTCAGTTGTCTCATCTTATAAAACCTGCATTAGCAGAGCATTTCAAGTACATAAAGCTCACTGATAACACATTTATCTCCTGAGATCTGCATAACCACTCTATGAGGCAAACAGATGAGTCAGGGAAAGTTTGGGGAGGTTAAGCAAGTTGTCTGAAGTGGTACAGCTAGAAAGTAGCAGGGTTGTAATTTGAACTCTGGTTTTAATTCCTAATCTGGCACTCTTTCTAATATACCAAACTGCTTTCTGGTATCTATAAAACAAGGGTGTTGGATTAGAGATGTTTAACTTAACAACAATTATATGAACAGCATTTCATAAATTTTAAAATACCTTCACATTCATTATCATCCATTCTGTCAATAAGAATGTATTCAGGACCTACCATAAACCAGGCACCATTAGATTAAGGATACAGTGATGAAAAAGTCATACAAAGTGACTGACTGCCTTTAGGAAGCTTCCACTTTGGGGGAGGTACATGAAACAAGCATATAAAGACTCAAAAAATAATTTCAGCTACTGATAAGTACAGCAGGGTAAGGAGATAAACAGTTGACTGAGAAGTATCTTATTTACTTTCCCCAACAACCCTTCCATATAGAGATTTTCATTAATCCCATTCTCCAGATGAGCAAAAGGAGTCAGAGGAGCTAAGCCAGTGAGCAACAGAGCTGGCCCTAGACACAGTAACTTCGGACTATGTGTTCCACGCTCCTTCCATTCTGCTGCCTTGCTCCTGGTACTAGTTTTCTAGGATTCCATGATTTAGTCTCCAAATGACCGACTCTTGAGTACTTGGTTCAGTAATGCCCTATCTCCAAAGGAGGATGAGATGTAGGCTAAATGCTCTGTGATCGTGAGATCAGGAGCACCAGACAGTTAGCTTTCAAAGCAGAACCAGGTTGTGGGTTCACTTGTTTATCTCTATCAATTCCTTGAGAGTTGCCGAGTTTTTTTGTTTACTGTTCTACCCCCAGTGCCTAGCACATGGCTTGGCTCCTAAGTAGTGTTTGTTAAATATTTACTGAACCCAGGGGTGCCTCTGTGGTTCTGTGGGTTAGGCGGCCAATTCTTGGTTTCAGCTCAGGTCATGATGTCATAAGTTGTGGGATTGAGCTCGGCATGGGGCTCCAGGTTCAGAAGGGAGTCTGCTTGAAGATTCTCTCCCTCTGCCCCTCCCCCACTCACATGTGCACTCTCTCTAAAATAAATAAATAAGCCTTTAAAAAATATTTACTGAACCTGTAAATGAATGAATGAATGAATGAATGAGAAAACAAATGAACATAGCTTGCAGAAAACTAGGTTGGTGTGTTCCTGGCAAAGGGAGCAGTTTAACCTTCAACCTCCCCTGAGAAGCAAGCTTCAGCTGCTTTCTCCCAGGGGCAAACAGGCATGACAAAAAGCCAGGTGGGAGCTGGCAACTGAGGGTGAGAAAAAGGAAACATCATACTACAAGAAGCATAACCAGCTAAGTTGAAAATGCAATGCCCTCTCTAAGTAGATGGGAGGGGACAGTGATATAATTTTCTTCCCCTCTCAGCTCTGGAAAGCTGTACTTTTTTCTCCATACTTCTTTTTTTTTTTTCTATTGTGTTATGTTAGTCTCCATACAGTACATCATTAGTGTTTGATGCAATGTTCCATGATGCACTGTTTGCGCTTGACACCCAGTGCTCCATGCAGTACATGCCCTCCTTAGTACCCATCACCAGGCTCACCCATCCCCCCACCCCCCTCCCCTCTAACACCCTCAGTTTGTTTCTCAGAGTACATAGTCTCTCATGATTCATTTCCCTCTCCAATTTCCGCCCCTTCATTTTTCCCTTCCTTCTCCAAACTTCTTAGGCAATGAGGAAATAGTGGATCTGAAATGTGGTTCTTGCTTCCTGCAGTTTGGAAGTTGAAAAGGGCAAAATTCTATCTGATGAGGACTAGAGTGGTCTGGAGACCTTTCATGGGGCTAAGTAATACTGGGCTGCCTGGGGCCCTGTGCCGCACTTTCATTAAATGTCCTAAACACAACTAACCAATCAATCAATATCCTAAACACAATTTGCCTAGATGCTTATGCTATACCCATATAAAAACAGAGTGGTCTCATGCTCACTTCAGCAGCACGTATACTAAAGTTGGAACATTACAGAGAAGATTAGCATGGCCCCTGTGCAAGGATGACATACAAATTAGTTAAGTGTTCCACATTAAAAAAACAAAACAAAGCAAACCAGTGGTCTCTGAACATCTACAACTGACTTGGATAGAGACAAGAAAAAATACCCATGTAAAGGAAGAAAGCTAGTATTTACTTAACACCACATGCCAGCACCGTGACACCTATAGTCACACGTACTGAGCAACTACAGTTCCCATCTATGAAATGGAGATAGTCACAACATCTACCCACCTGGTTGTTATGTGGATTAAGTGAGCTAATTCATGTTAGATGTTCTGCAAGTACATGGTATGTAATATGCACTGAATAACAAAATAAGATGCCACAGCACACCACCACCATCATAATCATTATTACTGTCATCATCACCATCATCTACGTGCAGTGTATATTTCAGGTGCTTTCATATCAATTATCATAATGTATCTTCTCCACAACCTTGCATGGTAGAAACGATAGATGAAGAAACTAAAGCACAGTGAGACATCGCAACTTGCCTAAGGTTCTGCAACTGGAAAGAAATGCATCAAAAAATAACAACTAGGGGCACCGGTGTGGCTCAGTCAGTTAAGCATCCGACTCTGGTTTTGGCTCAGGTCATGATCTCAGGGTCATGAGATCGAGCCCCGAGTCAGGCTCTGCATTCTTCATGGAGTCTGCTTGGGATTCTTTCCCTCTTCCTCTCCCTCCTCCTCTGTCCCTCTCTCATCCCTCGTGCACACACTCTCTCTCAAATAAATGACATCTTAAAAAAAATAAAAAGAAAAAAAATAACAGCTACATCCATTTGAATATTCTTTCACTGTATACACACAAGGCTAAAATAAACTCTGGCCACCACAACTGGTCATAGATATTCAGAAATCCTGACTGATTTACACTAATACCATTTGCACACCACTGTTGGAAGCAAATGTAATTATATCTTAAAATTCTATTTTTATTCCTAGATAAGCAAACAGTTGTGGCTACAGCTGAAAACAAAATCAAGAATATTGTGTGGGATTTGAAGGGAAAAAAACATGCTTTTATAAAAATGTAAATCAAAATTAGAAGTTTTAATGTAAGATATGCCAAAGCTCACTTATGCTTAAGGGAGAAGTGCATTTTCTTTCTTTTTAAAAATTTTTTAAGATTTTATTTATTTATTTGAAACAGAGAGAGAACGAGAGAGAGCACATGAGAGGGGAAAGGGTCAGAGGGAGAAGCAGACTCCCTGCTGAGCTGGGAGCCTGATGCAGGACTCGATCCTGGGACTCCAGGATCATGAGCCAAGTCGAAGGCAGTTGCTTAACCAACTGAGCTACCCAGGCGCCCAGAGAAGTGCATTTTCTATAATGACCCCTCTAACCATGGAACTGGTCTCTTACAGATTTGTATATAGGTAACAAAATTGCCACATTCCATATTTGCTACAGCTCTTTATCTTTATCAAAGCCTTCACACCCATTCAAAAGGTGGCAACTGAATTCTTCTATGTGCCAGGGACACAGAAAGAAGCAAGCAGCAGACCCTGTTTCTTGAAGCCATCATAGGCAAACAGCTATTAAAATATAATTAAAAAAATTGTTAAGTGAGAATAATACAGAGCGATGTAAAAACATGGTAGTGGGGGAAAACACAATCTTTATTTTTTTTAAGATTTTTTATTTATTTTTTGACAGACAGACACAGCGAGAGAGGGAACACAAGCAGGGGGAGCGGCAGGCAGAGGGAGAGGGAGAAGCAGGCTTCCCGCCGAGCAGGGAGCCCGATGTGGGGCTCGATCCCAGGACCCTGGCATCATGACCCGAGCCGAAGGCAGACACTTAACAACTGAGCCACCCAGGTGCCCCAAAACACAATCTTTGAACAGCTTCACTGAGACATAATTTACATCCATGAAGTCCACCATTTAAAGTAAACAATAAAGTGTATGTGTGTATATATATATAATTTAATGTTTTTTAGTGTATTTACAGAGTTGTGCAAATAGCACCACTATCTAATTCCAGAATATTTTGTTACCCAGGAACAAAACCCCATACTCATTAGCAGGAACTCCCATGTTCCCCTCCATGGTGCCCCTGTGAACCTCATTTACTTTATGTCTCAATGAATTGGCCTATTCTGGACATTTTATATAAATGAAATCATATAATATATGGCCAATCATGATTGGCTTCCTTCACTTAGCATGATGCTTTCAAGGTTCATCCATGTTGCAGCATACTTCATTCCTTTTTATGAATGAGTAATATTGTATTACAAGGATATACCACCTTTCATCTATCTATTCATCAGTTGGTGGACATTTAGGTTGTTTCTACCTTTTGGCTGATATTAACAAAGCTGTTATAAACACTGACAAGTTTTCATGTGGATATAATGCTTTCAATCATCTTGTATATATACCTGAGAAAGAAGATGCTATAAGTCTCTACCTAGATACCTAAGAGGGAACTGTCATGTTTGGTTTTTTGAAGAACTCCCAAAGTGTTTTCCAAACCAGCTGCAACTTTTTTTATTCCCATCAGCAGTATATGGGGGTTCCAGTTTTCCAATATTCTTGCCAATACTTGATGATAATTGATGATGATGATGATGACGATGGTGGTGGTGGTGGTGATGATTAACCTTCATAGTCGGTATGAAGTTTTATCTCATTATGGTCTTGATTGTTATTTCCTTAATTGATAATGATATTGAGCATCTTTTCATTTGTATATACTCTTCAAAGAAATATCTATTCAAATGCTTAGCCCATTTTTATATTGGGTTATTTTTCTTTTTATTATTTGTTTGTAAGAGTTCTCTATATATTCTGCATACAAGGTCATTATTAGATATGATTTTCAGACATGCTCTCCCTTTCTGTGGGTTGGGTTTTCACTTTGTAAAATTTGCAACACTAAAAACTTAATTTGTGTCCTATTATATGGTCTACTCTGCAAGATGTTTAATGTTCATTTGAGAAGACTTTGTGTTCTGCTATTGTTGAGTGATGTGTTTGTCACATTAGGTCATCACTATTAGGCCTACCATGATATTCTCTAGCTCCATCCATGTGGTTGCAAATGGCAAAATTACATTCCTTTTTTATGGCTGAATAATATTCCATTGTATATATGTACCACCTCTTCATCCATTCATCAATGGACACTTGAGCTCTTTCCATAATTTGTCTATTGTAGATAATGCTGCTATAAACATAGGGCTGCATGTATCCTTTTGAATTAGTACTTTCATATTCTTTGGGTAAATACCTAGTAGTGCAATTGCTTGTCATAGGGTAGTTCTATTTTTAACTTTTTGAGGAACCTCCATACTATTTTCCAGGGTGGCTGTACCAGTTTGGATTCCCACCAAAAGTATAACAGGGTTCCCCTTTCTCTGCATCCTCATCAACACATTTTGTTTCCTGTTGTTAATATTAGCTATTCTGACAAGTGTGAGGTGATATCTCATTGTAGTTTTGGTTTGTATCTCCCTGATCACTGACGTTAAGCAGTTTCTCATGTGTTTATAAGCCATCTGGATGTCTTCTTTGTAAAAATGTCTATTCATGTCTTCTGCCCATTTTTTAACTGAATCACTTGGTTTTTGGGTGTGGAGTTTTAGAAGTTCCTTCTATATTTTGGATACTAACCCTCTATCAGATATCTCATTTGCAATTATCTTCTATTCCATAGGCTGTTTTTCAGTTTTGTTGATTGTTTTCTTCACTGTGTAGAAGTTTTTTATTTTGATTTAGTCCCAATAGTTTATTTTCGCTTTTGTTTCCCTGGCCTCAGGAGACTTATCTAGTAAGAACTTTCTTTTTTTAAATTTTTTATTGTTATGTTAATTACCATATATTACATCATTTGTTTTGGTGTACTGTTCCATGATTCATTGTTTGTTCATAACACCCAGTGCTCCATGCAGAATGTGCCCTCTTTAATACCCATCACCAGGCTAACCCATCCCCCTACCCTCCTCCCCTCTAGAATGCTCAGTTTGTTTTTCAGAGTCCATTATCTCTCCTGGTTCGTCTCCCCCTCTGACTTACTCCCCTTCATTCTTCCTCTCCTGCTATCTTCTTCTTTTTCTTTTTTCTTAAAATATGTTGCGTTATTTGTTTCAGAAGTACAGATCTGTGATTCAACAGTCTTGCACAATTCACAGCGCTCACTGTAGCACATACCCTCCCCAATGTCTATCACCCAGCCACCCCATCCCTCCCACCCCCAACCACTCCAGTAATACTCAGTTTGTTCCTGAGATTAAGAATTCCTCATATCAGTGAAGTCATATGATACATGTCTTTCTCTGATTGACTTATTTCACTAAGCATAACACCCTCCAGTTCCATCCACGTCATTGCAAATGGCAAGATCTCATTCCTTTTGATGGCTGCATAATATTCCATTGTGTATATATACCACCTCTTCTTTATCCATTCATCTGTCGATGGACATCTTGGCTCTTTCCACAGTTTGGCTATTGTGGACATTGCTGCTATAAACATTGGGGTGCACGTACCCCTTCGGGTCCCTACATTTGTATCTTTGTGGTAAATACCCAGTAGCGCAATTGCTGGATCGAATGGAAGCTCTAATTTCAACTGTTTGAGGAACCTCCATACTGTTTAACAGAGGGGTTGCACCAGCTTGCATTCCCACCAACAGTGTAGGAGGGTTCCCCTTTCTCCACATCCCCGCCAACATCTGTCGTTCCCTGACTTGTTAATTTTAGCCATTCTGATGGGTGTGAGGTGGTATCTCATTGAGGTTTTGATTTGGATTTCCCTGATGCCGAGCGATGTTGAGCACTTTTTCATGTACCTGTTGGCCATTTGGATGTCTTCTCTGGAAAAATGTCTGTTCATGTCTTCTGCCCATTTCTTGATTGGATTATTTGTTCTTTGGGTGTTGAGTTTGATAAGTTCTTTATAGATTTTGGATACTAGCCCTTTATCTGATATGTCATTTGCAAATATTTTCTCCCATTCTGTCGGTTGTCTTTTGGTTTTGTGGACTGTTTCTTTTGCTGTGCAAAAGCTTTTTATCTTGATGAAATCCCAATAGTTCATTTTTGCCCTGGCTTCCCGTGCCTTTGGTGATGTTTCTAGGAAGAAGTTGCTGCGGCTGAGGTCGAAGAGGTTGCTACCTGTGTTCTCCTTTAGGATTTTGATGATTTCAGGTCTCACATTTTGGTCTTTAATCCATTTTGAATTTATTTTTGTGTTTGGTGGTCCAGTTTCATTCTTTTGCATGTTGCTCTCCAGTTTTCCCAACACTATTTGTTGAAGAGACTGACTTTTTTCTATTGGATATTCTTTCCTGCTTTGTCAATGATTAATTGACGATATAGTTGTGGGTTCATTTCTGGGTTTTCTATTCTGTTCTATTGATCTAGGTGTCCATTTTTGTGCCAGTACCATACTGTTTTGATCACTACAGCTTTCTAATATAACTTGAAGTCCAGAATTGTGATGCCTCCTCCTCTGTTTTTTTTTTTTTTATCTCAAGGTTGTTTTGGCTATTCAGGGTCTTCTGTTGTTCCATACAAATTTTAGGATTGCTTGTTCTAGTTCTGTGAAAAATGCTTTGGTATTTTGATAGAGATTTCATTAAATGTGTAGATTTAGGCATTTTAACAATATTTGTTCTTCCAATCCATGAGCACAGAAAGTCTTTCCATTTCTTTGTGTCAGCTTCAATTTCTTTCATCAGTGTTTTATAGTTTTCAGAGTACAGGTCTTTTACCTCTTTGGTTATTCCTAGGTATCTTATCATTTTTGGTGCAATTGTAAATGGGACTGTTTTCTTAATTTCTCTTTCTGGTGCTGCCTATTGGTGTATAGAAATTCAACAGATTTCTATATGTTGATTTTGTATCCTGCAACTTCACTGAATTTTTTTTCAGTTCTAGCAGTTTTTTGGTGGAGTCTTTCAGGATTTCTGCATATAGAATCATGTCATCTGCAAATAGTGAAATTTTTACTTCTTCCCTCCTGATTTGGATGCCTTTTATTTTGTTTGTTGTTGTCTGATTGCTGGGGCTAAGACTTCCAGTGCTATGTTAAATAACAGTGGAGAGGGTGGACATCCTTGTCTTGTTCCTGACCATAGAGGAAAAGCTCTCAGTTGTTCCCCATTGAGGATGATATTAGCTGTAGGTTTTTCACAGATGGCCTTTATTATGCTGAGGTATAACTCAGTCAGAGAAAGACAGATACCATATGATTTCACTCATATGTGGAATTTAAGAAACAATACAGGTGAGCAAAGGGGGAACAGAGAGAGAGATATAAACCAAGAAATGTATTCTTAACTATAGAGGGGAAGCTGACGGTTACCAGAGGTGAGGTAAGTAGGTGGGGATGGGTAAAATAGATGATGGGGATTAAGGAGTGAACCTGTTGTGATAAGCACTCGATGTTGTATGGCAGTGGTGAATCACACCTGAAACTAATATTACACTGTATGTTAACTAACTACAATTTAAATGAAAACTTTAAAAAAAAGTCTATTAGGTCTAGCTGTTTTATTTTGTTATTCAACTCTTCTATTTCCTTGCTGATCCGTCTAGTTGTTCCATATAATGGATAGAACCTTCCAACTATTATTGTTGAACTACTTTTCTATATTTTGGTACACATATGTTTATACCTGTTCTATCTTCTTGATTGATTAATCCTTAATTATAACAATATGTCCTTTATCTCTAAAACTAGTTTTGTCTTAATGTCTATTTTGATTAAAATTAGAAGGAGCTAATCTAGGCTCTCTTTTGATTGCTGTTTGCATAGAATATCTTTTTCCATCCTTTCAGTTTTAACCTATTTGTGTCTTAGAATCCAAAGTGAGTCTCCTGTAGACAGCATATATGTATACCTTGTTTTATTTATCTGTGCTGACAATCTCACTTTTTGATTTATTTAACTTATTGTCATTTAATGTTATTGTTGCTATAGTTAGAATTACCTCTTCCATTTTGATTTTTTTGTTTTCTTATTTCTCATTACCACTTTTTCCTCCATGACTCGTTTGCCACCTCTTTTGCTAAAGTAGGTATTTTTTTATTTTAAATTCAATTAGCAATCATATAATACATCATTAGTTTTTGATGTTAATGTTTAATGATTCATTAGTTGCATATGTATTTTCTAGTGAACAATCTTAACTGTGTTTTACATTTTTGTAAACTATATTTACATTTTTTTTCTCAGTGGGGGCACCTGAGTGGCTCTGTCAGTTAAGCACCTGACTCTTGATTTTTGGCTCAGGTCATGATCTCAGGGTTGTGGGACTGAGCCCCACGTTGGGCTCTGCACCAGGCGTGGAGCCTGCTTGGGATTCTCTCTTTCTCTCCCTCTCCAAAAAAAAAAATTTTCTGAGTGGTTGCTCTGGGGTTTCTAACATGCATCTTAAATCATCAGAATCTACCTCAGGTTTATACTAAATTCCAAGATGTTATAAAAACCTTATTCTTCTACAGATCCAGTCTCCCCTTATATAACTATTATACATAATTTGTCTCTGTATTACCAAACAATGCGTGTTTATACTTTTTGCTTTATATAATCATATGTCTATATTTAATAGCTTATTTAAAACTAGTAAAGGAGAGCACAGTTACAGAGATTTTTATATTAATCATATTTATATTTTTTCATTTCTTTCTGTGGAGTTCATTTACTATCTGATATGATTTCCATACTCTAGTTTAGCTTAATTCCCACTCTTCTTTTCTGCACTTTATTATATTTACAAATGTTTTTACAGGTATATTATATTTCTATATGTCAGCAACCAACAATACAATTTTACAGATATTGTTTCATGCAATTAATTTTTATCAAGAGAAAAAAAGAAATATGAAATTTTACTTTTTAAAAAAAGATTTATTTATTTTAGAGAGAGACCATGAGTAGGAGGGGCAGAGGGAAAGGGAGAGAGAATCTCAAGCAGACTCCACGGTGAGCATGGAGCCTGACGTGGGGCTTGATCTCACAACCCTGAGATAACAACCTGAGCTGAAACCAAGAGTCAGACGATTAACCAACTGCGCCACCCAGGTGCCCCTGTAATTCTACTTTTTATCATTATCTACATAATTCCCTCTACTGTGGCTCTGTTTTTTCATGTGGACTGAAATTATTGTCCAGTGTCATTTCCCTTCAGTACTTCTTGCAAGGCAGGTCAGCTAGCAACAAATTCTCCCAGTTTCTATTTATCTGGAATGTTTTTATTTCACCTTCACTTTTAAAAGATAATTTTACTGAATACTGGATTATTGGTTCTTAGGTTTTTCTTTAAGCACTTTGAATATTCTATAACACCATCTGCTGCCCTCCATTATTTTTTATGAGAAGTCAGTTGTTAATCTTATTGCAGTTCCCTTGTCATTTCTCTCTTTCTAATTTCAGGATTTTCTCTTTACATTTGGCCTCAACATTTTGAGTATGATGTGTCTGGGTGTCAATCTCTTTGCATTTTTCCTACTTGGAGTTTGTTGACCTTCTTGATATGTAGATTAATGTTTTGGATCAAATTTGGGAATATAGTACTCATTGTTTCTTGAAATATTCTTTCTGCCCCTTCCGATACTCCCATTACATGTAAGTTGGTGCACAACTAAGGTGACTCACATTTCTCTGAGGTTCTTCATTTTTCTTCATTCTTTTTTTCCTGTTTTTCAAAATTCATACTTTCTATTGATCTATGTTCAAATTTACTGATTCTTTCTTCCACCAACTCAAATTTATTCTTGAGCCCCTCTAGTGTGAATTTTTCATTTCAATTATTATACTTTTCAACTCCAGGTTTTCCATTTGGTTCTTCTTCATGATTTCTATCACTTGATTGATCTCTATTTGATAAGAAATTGTTCTCATGCTTTCCTTTTGGTATTTTAGAAATTATTTCCTTTAGTTCATTGAATATATTTAAAGTAGCTATAAATATATTACTTGGTCTAGTAAGTCCAACATCCGGGCTTCTTCATGGACATTTTATGTTGGCCACTTCTTTTTCCTGTGTATGGGCCATACTTTCTCTTTTACTTGTACATCTCATATTTTTTAAATTTATTTTTATTTATTTCTAGTTTTTATTTAAATTACAGTTAGTTAACAGACAGTGTAATATTAGTTTTAGGTGTACAATTGTGATTCAATACTTCCATAGAGGTAAACTAGGAACCACATATCATAATTTTTAGTTGAAAACTGGATATTTCAGATACTAATTGTAACAACTCTGGATGCTGACATGCCTCTTTCTGGAGCTTGTTCTTATTTTCTGTTTGGTCATTTGTTTACTTAGTGACTTGGCTGGATTAACTCTGAGAAGTCTATTTCCCCCACATTGTGAAGTGTCTGATGTCCTCTCCTCAGATATGTTTCCTTGTTTTTAATCTTTTAGACTCGCTTCCCATAGGTCAACACCAGATCTACATAAACCACTTTTTGGTTAAATGTTGCACTTTAAGCCTCCTTAGACTTAAAATTTTTTTAGCACTGGATGTGCATGTGGCTTGAAGACTACTTTCATATTTCTGGGAGTTCAGAATTTTGCCCCACATTCAGCCAGGGATAAGTCTTTCAGAGGTTCTCTCTCTGGTCACTCTTCAAGGGTGTGGCTCTGGGCACAGTCTTCCATTCTGCTAAAGACAAGTATGATTTTTGTTTTGTTTTGTTTTGTTTTGTTTTATTAAGCCTGGCTTCCTCTGAGTTGCCCCGGGGTCAGAGTAGCATATTGTTCAGGCAATGTTTGGTCAAAGATTTGTGCTTAAATATCTCCAGCCTTAAGCCTTCTACATTTTATTGATGCATCTGCATGTGGCTTGAGGAATGCTTTAGAGTCTGCACCTCATCTTGATCTCATTTCTCCTTAGTGGGTGCAGCCTTACACATGTGCACAGCACTCCACAGAATCAGAAATGAGTGTAATCACACACAGCCTTTTCTTGGCTGTCTATTTTCCTTGTTCTCTCTGGTAACCTTCCATCTGGTCTAGTATTTAGCTTGTTGCTACTAGTATGATGGAGCTACCAAACCCCTCTTAACTGTTAGCCTCCAAGATCTCCACTGTTTTTGACAAAGCCCATAGGCATGAACTTTCTCATGCTCTGTTCCAAATAAATTCAGTCCCCTCAGGCAGACCTGTGGAGCTCTCCATCCTAATGGTCTGCTTTACCCCCTTAGTGGAACCTCTGTGTCACTGCAGTGGAATTGGGGACCAAGGACAGTGATCTGCTTCTCCCAAAGTGACTCCTCTGCTCAAGGAGTGGACCCTGGGGAGTGATGGTAGCCCCTAGTCCTCTTGGCTTGCCTTTCTTGGTATGGAACCTTCACCCTATATATGAGTTAGGTCAGGCAGAATCAGTTCCCCAACATTCTTGGCTTACCACCACTGGGGCAGAGCCTTCATAAGTAGAAACTAGGTAATCTCCAGTCTTCTGGAATAGTGCTTCTGCAATACAGGGCTAAGGGGCATAAGAGAGGCTGATGTCCTGTCCCTCTGGGGGTGAAACTATAGCCCTTGAGTAGGAGTTGGAAGGAAAGGAAGCACTCATCTTCTTGGCCTCACTTGCCTGGAGAACAGCTTCTATCACACAGAGCAAGAAGTGAGGATGAGAGCAGATTATGGTTCAAATGCCATTGCCTCCTGCTATTCTTACTGAGAATTTTAGATTTTCCTGAATAAGTGTTTCCCTATTTGCTGTATGTCTTAGGACAATTTCCAGAGATTTTAAATGGCTGTTTTTATAAATTTTACCAGTTAAATGGCTGTTTTGTTGGGAAGAGGATCCACCGTGATCTTTAAAATTGCCACTCCAGAAGTCCTGCCCATAGAAACACTTAGTCTTGGAGTGGAAAGATTGGAAAGGGTTTCACAGAAGTAGCAGAAATAATGTTTATTTGAATTAGTTTTTCAGGCAGGCAATTGGGCAAGAAGACAGTTGCCCCAAACAGAGAAAGAGCATGTACAAGCAGAAGTGTAAAATAAGGCTGGAAGACTGCAGTACTAGAAGTCAAGTGACTATAGTGATTAAGCTAGGCTAAGGGGCTTGGACCTTGCCCTACAGGCAATGAGGAGCCATGAGAGAGCTTTAAAATGGGGAATGATCTGGGCAGATCCACATCCAGACAGGTTGGCTTGCTAAGGTTCCAAACAATTTAAAAGGAATTAGATTTAGTCCCAGGATTTGCAAAAGCAGGGAAAGAAAGGTGAGAATGAGGTTAGCATTCAAACCAATGCTTTTTGGTTCTCATGTGTATCAGACCAAAAGTCTACTTAATTTCTGTGAATATAAGTCAATGTTTCACATTCACAACTAAAATAATTGAGAAATTTAAAAAAAACAGTTATGCTCCTTTGGTTAGAATATTTGCACATTCATTTAACTAAATGCTTAAACACATATGTGATATATGTTTAACAGAACATATGCTGATGTTTTTCAAAAAATTAATCTGAAAAATAAAAATAAACCTTTGTTTTAAAATGTGTTTTGTATTTCATTGAAAATAAACTCCTGGGTACCTGGGTAGCTCAGTCAGGTAAGTGTCTGACTCTTGATTTTGGCTCAAGTCATGACCTCAGGGTCCGGAAGTCAAGCCCCGCATCAAGTTCCATGTTGGATGTGGAGCCTGCTTAAGATTCCCTCTCTCCCTCTGCCCCACCCCACTCATTCTCTCTCTCTCAAAAATAAGTAAATAAATAAATAAATAAACTCCATCTCTGAGTTGTCTAAATATGTATTTTTTTTAAAGTAAGAAACTCTTTTTATCAAATAATCTGCTTAAACTGAATTATCACTGGAATAGGCATCAAGAGCACAGAGTCCCAGTCTGCATTTTTATCATTAGCTTGCTTCGAACTTTTATAGTCCATTCCCTTCACTGGAACTAAATTTCTTTTTCCTCTGCAAGGAAGAATTAAAAAGATATGAAGAGAAGAAGTTGAATTATGCAATGCCTAAGATCCCTTTTAGCTCTTACATCCATAATTGAGGCTTTTTGGCAAAAAAGGCTTCTAGTATATGATTTAAATAAAACCCATCTAGAAATACCTTTGAAGCATGGACCTCCAAACTCAACAGCCTTAAAGGAAAAGAATGATTAATTTAATTATGCAATTTAAGACTGCTGGACAGAAAAACACATAAACAAAGTTGAAAGATAAATTGGGAAAACTATTTGTTACACATATGACAAGAAGCCAAATTCCTTTATATACAGAGAGCTCCATAAATCAATAAGAAACAGATGAAAAGCCAAACAAAAACAACAACAAATGGGCCAAAGCCAAGAACAGCCAGTTCACACGGAAAGAAATATAAATGGCCAATAAACATGTGAAAAGATGCCCATGCGCCCTCATAATTTAAGAGAGGAAACTTAAAATAATGATAAATTGTTTTTTTTTAACCTATAAGATTTACAAAGACTTAAAAATCTGATAGTATCCAATGTCTGTAGTTTTTTGGCAAGGTGAGAGGTAATATCTACCAGATTTAAAATGCATACACCATTTTATCCAACTATTTACCAACTAAGAATTTGTTATTTTTCAAAAGTATGCTAATAAAAATATACAATCATATTAACTACTAATTGTTTTATTTTCTATGCTCCTGACACTGTATACTTAAGTTCTTAATGTGTATTATTAAGAAACCTCCTAATGGTCTTATAGAATAGAGACCATTATTATCTCAATTTCTTTCTAGAAGATATTGAGGCATAGAAAAATTAAGTACCTTGCCCAAGGTCATACAGTAAGAAGATGGTGGTACCAATAGTTGGATGAAAATACTCTGGCTTTAGAGCTACTCCCCTTAAACATGGTGTATACTGCCTCCTGAGGATGTTAATTGCAGCACTACTTTTAATACCGAAAAAGTCAGGGAGAAAAACAAAATATATATCAGCAGTGGGAAATTACAAAATAGATTACAACATATCTGTACAGTTAAATATTGTGAAACCTTTAAGAATATATATATTCTTATATATATATGAGAAATACTGATAGAGAAAAGTGTATGGAAAAGTATATATGGAAAAGTGTATAAGATCTATTAAGTGAAGAAATCAATTTGTAGAAAGCAATTGTAATGTGATAGCATTTCTGAAAAATAATACACAGGTATTTAACTATATAACATGTTTTTATATGCACAGAAAATCTGAGGTATCATAGAAGAAACTGGTCACCATGCTTATCTCTGACGAGTGAAAAAGGGGAGGAGTGCAGAAAATGGGCAAGGTCATAAGTAGGACTTTTATCATTTCATACCCTTTTGTATGGTTTGATTATTTTACCATGAGAATGTAATTTTATTTAGTTAAAAAATTAATAAAAAACATCAAGCCAACTGTAAGCACTCTACCAGAAGTTATTTGCTGTTTTTCCTCCTATTCGGAGAGAGATCTTTGAGAAACTAATTAGTGTGATGTATGAAATGCTCTAATACTTAGCTTCAATTCCACTGAATTTCTCTTTGGGTCTCACAGACACCAGGTCCAGGACCTCAAAGAATTTAGGATGCTCTCAGAACTGGCCCCTGTGAATTATCACACACACATTTTTTAAATGATTACCTCAGGGTTTTCAGATATGCCTTATATGGAGAGAGCAACCAGCTAAGCCTAAAAAATATTTAAAATCCTGAAACTGCTAAGTCTTGTTACAGGTCAGGGATTTGGAGAAACATACAAAATGATGAGTCCTTCCTTCCTTTCTGGTTTGTAGAAATTAATCTACCTTCTGTATGTCCTATAAGTTAAAATGCCCTTTTATTGAAGATAATTTAATTCTCATTGTCTCTTTTAATGACCCTTAAATTTACATTTAAAAGTAGTCTGAATAGACATTTATCCAAAGAAGACATCCATGTGGCCAAGAGACACATGAAGAGGTGCTCATCATCATTAATCAGCAGGGAAATGTAAATCAAAACCACAATGAGATGTTACCTCACACCTGAGGCTACTATCAAAAAGACAAGAAATAAGCTTTGGTGAGGATGTGGAAAAAAGGGAACCCTTATGAAATGTTGGTGGGAATGTAAATTGGTGAAGCCACTGTAGAAAACAGCATGGAGGTTCCTCAGAAAATCAAAAATAGAAATACCATACAATCCAGTAATTCCACTGCTGGGTATCTACCCAAAGAAAATGAAAATACTAATTCAAAAAGATATATACATCCCTTGTAATGTACAGCATGGTGACTGTAGTTAATAATATTGTATATTTGAAAGATTCTAAGAGTAAATTTTTAAAAGTTCTCATCACAAAAAAGATATTGCAACTATGTGTGCTGATTTGATTTTAATTAGACTTATTGTTATTTATTGTGATTATTTCATAATACATACAAATACTGAATCATTACATTGTATGCCTGAAACTAATATAATGT